>NC_044575.1:6899500-7214386 GCF_901933205.1 Camarhynchus parvulus | reverse complement strand
GAGCTGTGCTATATGTGAGATGCTGATTTTATGGATTCTCCCCTATTTTTATAGCAAGAGGGCTTCAGGCCCTAAGAAGGTCCTGTGGGCTATAAACAGGATAAACACTAAAGTCTCTCCCTGATCCTTCCAGCAGTGTGGGATGGCAGGAATTTTCATGTGTCTCCCCCGAGCTCTCCCCAAGTTCCTTTCCATCCCAGTTTTACAGAAACCTTTCCCAGCCTCATCGTTCCTTGCTGCAGCTCGTATGGGGGTCCAAGCAGAAAAATACTCATCCCGGCAAAGCAGGGACCCCCAACTCTGCTTTCTGGGCATGGAATAAACCCTTCCCTTCCTGCAGGGCCAGTCCCCAGGCACAGCACGCACGAGAGCAATTTGGGAGCCGTGCTCTTTCTCGTCTCGCCCCTCGTTCCCCGGCCGAGCTGCCAGCCCCCACTGACCTGAAGATGAGAGTTCCCCAGATTGTTTCCAGCTTGCCCCGCTGAATGAATAGCCCCGGCAGTATTTTTGGGGTGGTGACTCACCACAGAGTCATGAATGGCCCCTTAAGAGACCATCAAAAGCCCCCTGGTCCAAGGTTTTCGTTGTCCCAAGCTCCAGCGCAGTTTTCGCGGTTCATTGTCCAAGCAGAGAGTTGATACTTAAAAGGCAGCAGAGGAGAGATGCAGCCCCTGATCTGACACCATTCCTGGTTATCCCAGCCTACAGCAACAGCCAGAACAGCCTTCCCAGGCACTGCAGGAGCTGCCAAAGTGCCAGCCAGGACCTCCACTTGCTCACCTGCCTGCTAATTCCAGCGGTATGGTATGATAACCACCATGGAAATGCCAGGGTTTAGGGATAAAGGTGTCCTGGCAGATCTGGTATCAAGTGTGTCAGTCATATTTTCTTTTTTCACCTTCAGGAAGTGCTTCATGAACCTCATTGATCCTCTCAAAAATAACATCAAGTTGCCTGGGATTGTTATCACAGCTCCTTGTACCTCCAAGCGTGATGAGATTCAACAACTTGGGCAGGACCAGAGAAAAACTGGTGCTGATGCCTGGTCTGGATTCAAAAAAGGGCTTGGAATGGCTGCAAGTTCTGGAGTTGAGAGTGTTATATTTGGACAGAAAGACAGCTGTGAAAAGGAAAAATGGCATATGTCCATTTTTTTGGTCTGAACACGTGGCAGGACATGCAGCACTTTGATAGAAGGTGTTGCCTGCTCAGCTTCCTTCATCTCTAACATTTGTGTTCTTCAGGCACCTTCACTGGGCTTCAAGCCTTGGTAAGCATCTCTC
Source organism: Camarhynchus parvulus (assembly GCF_901933205.1). Lineage (NCBI taxonomy): Eukaryota > Metazoa > Chordata > Aves > Passeriformes > Thraupidae > Camarhynchus > Camarhynchus parvulus. The sequence goes on along the minus strand of NC_044575.1, from coordinate 7,213,103 downwards.
ACTGAGCCAGAGGTGCAGAGCTCTGCTAAAGCCACCTGGTCAAAACCTGCCCAGAGCTCTGCTGGCACCCCCAAGAGCTCAGTGACACAGATCCTACTGAGTAATTCTGTGCAGGGCCCATCAGTGTTCTATCTGACCCCCATTTTTGGGACTGAGTGCGAGGCTGGGTTCCACCTTAGCAGCAATCCCTCCCTGGTGGTGATAGCCCAGCCACATCTTCTCAAAAGTGGGGCATTAGAGGCAAGAAATAAGTCAAAGGAAAGCTGAAGACAAAACTTTTGAGCCTGGAAATCTCACAGGGCGAAGCAGAGCAGATCTCTCCTGAACCACTTTCAGTGTTGCAGGGTGATGGAACAGGTTTGAACCCCGTGAGATGTGCAATCCTCCTGACAGAATCTCCCAGTCTGACTTCCCAGGGTGGCCCTGTATCCTGTGAGAAGCTGGAAAAGCTTCTGGCAACACCAGGCAGGAGTGTAAGAACAAAATTCTGTGTTGGTGGAATTGCTGCAATGATTTTATCCCAGTCAACTTGCTGTGAACAACCAGGTGGACAGAGAGGCTGGGTTGCTGCCTCATGATTCAGCTGAAAACCTTTCTCAAGAAGAGCTCAGTACATTCCTTCTGAAAGTGTTCAGCTGTGGTTTCTCTCACAGGCATGGAGAGGAAGGACTCTCACCACAGCTCACTTTCAGAGCAACAGAAAGTTTTCTAGCCCATGTATGGCTAAAGACTAAGTGCAATGAAGCCATGAAGCATTCCAATTATTGCTTCTTTAAAGTAATATCTTAACATTGTTCTTGTCCAACAAACTAAATAGTCCATCATATTCATTTCTCTTAGAGCCCTGATGCCAATTTGGTGGGAAAAAGTGGTGAAAAAACCCCAGGATCTGATATTAGCAAAATAATGTAATGTAAAATAAAGAGAGTGTGAGGTTTATGACTGATTATTTGGTGGGGCTGGGGTTATCCAATGGGAGAAATACTACCAAAATCCAGTGAGATATGGTTACCAGGCAGGAATCCCAGGAGATTCTGTTACCATGCAGGAATCCCATGAGACAGTATTATCGAGAAGGAATCTGTAGTATTCAGTTCACCACAAGGCAGTAATATTAGATTTTTAGAATTAAATCCTATGGTATCTTGTTTTATAAGAGTTGGCATAGGAGGGACAGAGAAAAATGCAATGGAAGAAAGATGCCTCCCTGCAACCTGAGCTAGGAGCCTTAATTGTTACACTGATTTCCAGCTGAAATAAAACATCACAAACTTTTCATCATGGTCTAGAGATATTTTTACTCCACATGATATAAATAGTTTATCAGTGAAACGTATTTTAATTTTTTTTCTTTGTTTTTACAAAATACAGGTTCAAGCATTTAAATGCCAAGGTGTGAACATATTTGATTGGCATAAATATCTTCTGGATTTATTTATTTGTAATGGGTTTACTTTTGCCCTGAGCAGCACTGTTTTGTTAAAAATGTGTGAAATGGCTATTTTACATCAGCACCAAGCAAGCTTCTGAACTGTTCAGAGCAGTGCCTTACACTGCAGGATTTTGTGATGCCCCACACCGTGTCTGCAGTGTTTGAACAACCAGAAATGTTAGAGAATTGTTTTCCTCAGTATCTTTTTTTTGTTTTGTTGTTTTTTGTTTTTTTTGGTAGTAGTTTTGTTTGCTGTTTTCACCTGATCATAACAGGTAATTCTGAATGCTCATCATCCTTTACATAAATGTACCATTTTGCCTGACTGTATCATGGTATATCTGTATGAATATTTGATCAGATAACATCTGGTCAAGGACAGATGTCCATCAACATAAAGGGTTTAGTGTGAAGAGACAGATCAATTTTGTGATTAACCTGAATAAAGGCTGAGTATGTGTTATATTAGGACCTAAACCCAAATTCCAGTTGTAATTTTAATTCATCTGTATTTCTAAATAGGTCCTTTGAGAGGGAGATCTCTGTGTTTTGGCAGGTGAGGGACACACACAGTGGGTCACAAACTCACACAAACAGTCACAAACCTCTCAGGATGGCTCATCCCTCCAAAGCTGATTTTATGGACAAGGGAGACAGAAAAAGGCAGGATGGTTCATCCCTCCAAAGCTGATTTTATGGACAAGGGAGACAGAAAAAGGTGAGAAGTGAGAAATGAGAGTGGAAACCTATCGGAAAGAGCATGGCCAAAACATGCTGGGGAATTTTGAAAAAGAAAAGCCAACAAACATGGGTGAATGAATTGAGACCAAAAGCCATGAAGTGGCTTTGCAGACCCCTGGATGAAGCCCTTGGTGTGACACATGGCCCTGCACCCTCCTGGCCGTGCTGGCAGCAGAGGTGTCACCCGTGGGACACTGCCAGGTGTCCCCAGGGCTCTCTGAAACTGCAGAAGGACTCGTCCCTTGCATTCAGCTGTGCTCACAACAAGCCAAGGAGAAAGAAAAAGAGGTGGCAGGAAGGAGTATAAAACTCAAGAGGCATTAGCCTGTTTGCTGTGTTTGTGAATCCCTCTGCTTGAGTGCCTGTGAACAAGAAAGCGGGCCCAGCTGAATGGCAGGCTTAAGGAAAAGTCAGCTCAGCTTCAGAAGAGGGTGTGCAAACACTGATCACATCTGAGCCCTAAAAGACATAATCAAACAATGCTGGGAAGACCTCTGAATGTGCTAAGTGGACCATTAGAAAACACCTATAGTGGGGATGTTGGTGGCACAGAGGTACCAGGAAGATGACACACAGAGATTGCTGGTGATGACAGATGGAGAAGTCACTAGACCCATACCTGGGGAGATGCAAATCACAACCTCTGGTGCTTTTGTGATAATGATTTCAACCCTGTAGGTAATGGTTTGGAACCATTAGCTCACACACCACCATGGCTTTACCCGTGGATGCTAATGGATTGCAGCCCTGGGGACAGGAGAATTGTGTCACCCCAGGGTCCTGTGGTCTCTGTGAGCAGCTGAGGGCACCCCACACACCTCTGCTGGACTCTTGAGTGGACGACACATACCTCTGCCCAGAAGCCTATGGAAGTTTTAACCTGTGAGTGAACCCACCATGAAATTCATTCTCCATGGGCAGTGACCATTTTCACCTGTTGCTAGAAGACAGAAAAGACAAATCTTGGAAGGATTAACAAAATCAGTACATCCAATATCAAGCTGAGAGCCAGGACAACAGTTCATGGATCTCTTGACACAATCTGTCAGGGAAATCTCACCTGTATTCATGTAACTTTTCACAAAGTTTGTCTCATCCTGCTTAACTAAATATCTCCTTCTTGGTATAACGTGCTTCCATTTGCTTGTACTGCTTAGAAATAATTCTCATCTTCCTTGTTTCCCACAAATAACCCTCACCAGGGTCAATCTCACCAGCAGCACCTCCTGTGCTTCCCTGCAACATGTATTTTCAAAAGCTTGACTTGTGAGCCACCAGTTTTGGTAGGAGTGGAGTTTTTGCAGAGAGCCTTGGCCAACTCAGTCGGAGTTTCGGAGCAGCCTCCGTGGCAAGTCACAGGGTTGGAGCAGAAATCTGGTCCTGAATTTGATGTGGGATTTATTGTTCAGCAACTTGGAGCACAGCGAGTCAGCAGCTGGCTCTCTAGCCAAAACACACCGGCAAACAGAGCAGAACTGTCATGGTAACAGCGACACAGGGCGTGCTGCAATGGCACCCCGCTCTCCACAGGGAATTCCTAAGTGGTACCACAGTAAAAATTATGGCTAATAATAACCTTAATAGTAACTATTGCTGCTACTAATAATAGCAGTCATTATATTTATGCTTTAACAACAGCGAGATATATTTGGCTGGGATTTGGTGATTCCAAATTGCTCTTTAAATGTGTCTGGCACATTTCTTTGTGACCTTTTTGTTGAGGTGCTGCAGCTCCTCCAGCAGTGAAGGGTTAGTCCATGAGCAAAGGTGTTCTGCATTTTTTTCCTCTGCAGATGATGGAAATGTCATTTTCTTATCCCTGGTTGTCACAGAAGTTTTAGAAATATGTAACTTATAGCATTGTTCAAATTCTAGTAATACTTAACTTCAAGTAATATGCAACTTTGTCCTAAATGACAAAGCACAGTGTTGATGATGCAGGAGTAGCTCCACAACAGGGCATTCCCAAAAGGGAAGAAAAGAGTTCCTGAAGCCACTCTGCCAACATGAACAAATCATCATCCCTTCTATTTAGGAACTGATCCTGCAGCCTGTGTCCATGCTGAGTTAAAAGCATCAGGAAAACTGAGAATGGGTTGCAAACCATTCCTCAGGCTTGGTAAAAAATAGTGGGATTTTGCTGCTGTTAAATAATAATCTACAACAGTGTGTGTGAGGTTTGTTCCCATGGTTCTGAATTATGATTGCACCTACAAAGCCGCTACAGGAGGGAGTTTGGGGGTAGTTTTTTGGATACACACTCCTCAATTTTCCTGCTGCTGTGTAGGTAAACTACTGTGATGATAGAAAGGGGTGGAGAGAAACTTTCTAAGCTCTGTGAAAATATATTGTATACCAAGACTTGCCAGCACAGCTCTTCTCCCTTCTCTCCTTCATCTTCCTAATTTTCCAGCAGCGGCCCTAGCCAGTGTGAGAAATTTCAGGGGGGGAGGAAAAGATGCAAACTGACTACAGATGTAACACATCCCCCTGCTGCTGTTAAGAGTGACACTTCTTTGCCTCTTCAGTACTCACAGTGAAAACTGTCACTGCCACCAAAACTAGCATTTTATTAAGTTATTTTGGCAGCAGTTCAGTGAGGACTTCAGGCAAACAAACAGGGGAGCTCTGAGAGCTCCCTGGCTCTGCTCACTCCAACACCTTCCAGTCCTCAGGCAGTGGGATTTTTACAATCCCTCGCTCCCCAAAAAATGGTTTCTGAGCCAGGATTTCCATCCACCCTCTTAGCCCCAGGTAGAGCCCACACCAACAAACTCCCACCTTCCCTGGGCTCCTTCCCTGACAGGATCTTGAGGATTGCTCTGATCTCTCCCAGGCTGGCTCTGGTTTGACACAGAGCTCCAGCTCCCAGAGGTCCTGGCATGATGTCTTGACCTTTCTTAGCTGCCCTCCTTCTACAAATCAGCCAGCAGCTGACTTTTTCCATCCTGTTTGCGGTTTGATTGTGACCGAAGTCTTAGAATGACTTTTTTTCCCCCCCAGAAAAATAATAATGAAGATGATGGCGATAATATGTATACGGTGTTGTAGGCAACAGAAATGGCATTTTACAGTAAGAACTATTGTCCCATTGTGATGATACTTTGTCCTCCAATCCAAGAAACGCTCATAAAGACTCCAATGTTTTTCCTTTTCCTGAAATCCTACATTTGAACTTCAAGTGACAAGTAGCCTCCTACTGTGCTGGTCCAGCAGCCCTCAGGAATATAAACTTGCAAATTAAAAAGTGGAAAGAAGGGGGAGAAGGAAATAAGACAGATTAATTTTGAAAGTACATATAATTTTTTAAGGACAGAATTTTTTTTTACCCAATACTGGTATCTGAATTTAGCTTTCAACCACTGAAATAAATGGATACTCTGAAAACTCCAGCTAGTTTTGTAACACCTCATTCCAGCATTATCAACCTCATTAGGGGAGCCAAAAGTATTTGTTTCCCTGTTGTAGAGCAGGGCTGGATGGCCACGAAGGCACTGAAACCAGCCCCTGTGGCTGCTGCCTGACTCTTTAAATACAGAACAAACTGCATGCACTGTGTCCCTGGCAGGTCACTGGGAGCACTGCTGGGCTCCTTTTGTGGAGGAGGGTGTGCTCCAGGGGTTATTATAAGACTCCAAGACTTTGGGGTTCACAGGGCTTTTTCTGGCCGTGTCACTGAGTGAAATATTTTGGGACTGGATATAGCACGCGGCAAATAGCACAGCAGTGACTGCACAGCACTGTCTGAATTCCCTGGGCAGGGAGTTTTCCCTTGGTTGTGTGTTCTTCCTGTCCTGCTGTCCTGATTCCAGGAGCTCTTGTGTGCACCCACCATCCCCGCCAATATCAAGAATAACGCACGTGGAGTTTTGTGTCAAATACTCATCCTCAGTGCGTGTGCTCTGAAGGAAAAACAATGTCTCTGGTGGAACCAGACTTTGTGCGGCCACAGCTTCTTTTGGTTTATTCCATTATCCCAGGAAGTTGCATGGAAATGAGTTCAGTGGCACCTTTCATGCAGTAATTTACCTGTTATTTCAGGTGTGTGGCAGCAAAGGGAGAATGTCAGGGAAAAGCTGCTGGGATGTGCCCTGCTGGGATGTGGCAGCTCAGAGCTTCTAGGTGGCCACACTGTTACACTCAGCATTTGTAGGACACACACATTCAGGAGGGACACTCAGCTGAGTTCCAATCAGTGGAGGGAATCACAGGTTGGTCCTGGAAATTATTAAAAATACCAAAGCCTTCGTTCTGTTGTTGACTGCCTCATTTAAGAGGCAGTCTTTTTTTTTTTCCTCAAGACAATCTTCAAATTGGTCATTTCTAATTTGCATTTATCTCATTTTGTGTATTAATAAGCAGTCCCAAGTCAGGTAAGTGTCTGAAGTAATTCCCTGGGGATCTCTTCCCTCAGAGCTCATTACCAGCATGGAAACTGTACGTTCTCCTGCTCCAAAGATAAACATATTCTGAAGTGCAAGAAAATTCATAATCTTCACTATTCATTGCTGAGAGCTGGGGAGGCTTCATGGAGCAAATTGACTCAGAGCCTGGTCCTGTTCCCTCTTTCACCTCTGGAAACAAATCCTGTGGGAAATGTGCTCTCAGAGCAGCATGAGGAATCATCCAGAAGGAGATCAACAGCATTTACTGTTTTCTTTTGTCTTTTCTTAAGGTGCATGGATTAATTCCTGAAATGCTGATGCTTCTGTAGCTCTCAAAGCTTTATGAGTGAAGTGAGAAAGATGGGAGTAAAAATAGTATTAAAGTGGTTGACTGGAACAAAGCTGCTCTTGGGCCTTGAATAGCAAGAGGAATTAAATGATTAAATACAAAAAATCAAGCCATGCCATCTCTGCTGGTTTCTTGGTGTCAGGGGGATTTTTCTGGGCAAGGATCATTCATCCAAACCTTATTTACCTGTAACTCGTGCGCTCTGAACCCGGAGTGAGGGCCGGCTGCCATTGTGATCTGCCTGGCCTGTTACTCAGCAGCACAAAGACAGTGAGTGACAAAACCTGTGGCAAATCCCCTGGACAGGTCTGCTGACAGATGACTGACGTGTCTGCTGACAGGTAACTTGTTTTACACACTGCTGCAATGTGCTCCTCAACTACAGAGCTCAGCTGTAGACCTCCTCAGCTTTGCTTTCCAGATAAAGGGGAAGAAAATACATTTTGCCTGGCATGTGACTGCTGTCACTGCCCTCAAACAAGACAGAATTTGGTGAGTACCTTCCATGCTGGTTGATCTTCAAGCTCTAGAGCTGTTACCTGCGCATAGTTCATGGCTTGCAGTTTGCTTTTGAAAAACTCACCCATCAAAACCCTACAGATATTTCTGTCTGGCTCCATCAGGAGCCATGTTGTGCTGCCCTGGTTTTATACCTGTTTTTAGGGCTTTTTGTGTGCCAGAGTGAAAGATAAAGCTGTTGCCACTGCTAATACCACCGGTGGCATCAGGAAAGCAGAAGATTCGTTTCACAGTTGTGACACTAAAGGTCAACTGGAAACTCTGGGCTCCTGCATGCTCAGAGAGGCTGTGGGTTGTACATCTGTGTCCATATATGTTCTGACAGGTTCTGGGTGCTGCTTGGCTGGGGAGTTAGAAAATTCAGCAATACACGTCATTTGCTTACAGCAGCCAGTTTTCTTCACTTTAGCCATGGGTAAAAAATGATTCATGCAAGAGAAGCCACATGTTGAACAGATTGGTGTAAACCAATTATGCCACGTTCAAAGTCAGCTAAAACATTCTCACACAAAAAAAGTCAACTCAAGCTACTATTTCCCACAAAAATAATAATAAAAATAAGCTTAACAAACACTTACTCTGATTCTCAAAACTCATCTTCTATTATGTTTCCTTTTTCCAGCTTTGTTTGGCAGAGCACCAAGTAATGTATCAGCAGAAGTATGTGTGTCATCATCTGACAAAAGGAAAAACATGTATATTTTTAGTTTTAAAGTGTTTATAATTTCAATAGGTGCAAAGCATACAGGACAAGGAAGGACAAAACAGCAGATGCAGAAATTTCAGCAGCGAGTATGAAAGTATCAGCGTGTCAGCTCCAGCCTAAGAGTGAGTCTGGCTGGGAATAAACACTTCCAAAGACCAACATCAGTAACTGGAGCCTCCTGAGCTTGATATTTCTCCATCTGTGCTCTTAGCAGACCTCCCTCCCAAACTTTGGTTCAAACTACACCAGGATGAGGGGCATGGGGCTCTGACAAAGCCCCAGAACACGTTCACCCCCAAAATTATCTGCCTGGACTGATGGCTTCCTGTTGTCCCACCCCACTGAGCCCTGCTCCTCAGGGACACCAACTCCAGGGGTGCTCCTGGGGGCTCCTCCACCTCCTCCACTCATCCCAGCACTCAGTTAAGGTCTGGCTGGTGTCTGGGAGTGCAGCTCCCATGGAGGGTGCTTGTCCTGAGAATGAATAAGGGAGCAGAAGAGCTGCAGGAAAAAAGAGAGGACAGTGGAGAGCAGGAAGCACATGCAGCCAGAACAAAATGAGCAAAAGCCACTGGGTGAAGAAAACTGCTGGAAATGCAGAGCAGTAGTGATAGCAGGGCTGGGATTTATTGCTCTGGACGACACACAGGAAAGCATGGAGCAAAGCTGCAACCTGGGAAACAGAAATGTAATCGATTGGGATTACATCTTCTGGGAAAGCAGAAGATGTAATGGATTGTCTGGATGTGTTGTTTCACCCCAGAGCTGTTCACATGCCAGGAGGACAAGCAAATGGCTTGCCAGGACCACACCTGGTTGCTTGTCAGTGGCCATGGGTCTCCCAGAAGGCCATCCCACACCTCTGCAGTGATGTTGAAGGAGCATCAACCCACACAGAACAAACAAATCAAGCACAGCAGCCGAGAAAGGGCTGCCGCAGTGCTGAATGGAGTACCCAGAAAGTCACAGGTCTGGGCCTTGATCTACTGCAGCAGTGGGTGTAGGTGAGCATTGCAGGTGTGGAAACCCAGGGCACCACAGGGAATATTTCTCTGTCTGCTCTGGGGTGCCCTGACCCCCAGGGCAGCACTGACTTTGACCCTCATTCATGGAGAAAGTCTCCCAGACCTCAAGATAGACTGGAATCCACAAAAGTGTGAAATAGATTATAGAGAGCAGTGTAGGTGTATCACTGGGTGAGAAATTGAGGTTTTGGGGTTTTTAGTACGTTGTGGATGGAAGCAAGATGGAGGGCACAGGGTGTCATCCTGGGTTTCTTCTTCATGCTGCTTCTTCCTTCTTCTTCATGGGTTTGGGTGGCATTTGGTAATTGGGCAGAAAAGTCCCCACTGCAGCTCTTTGGGATCAGTTATTGGGTTAAAAGAGAAAATAATCCAGGTGTCAGCTCTTAATTGGAGAGTTTAGTCTTACAAAGACCTTGGAACAAGAGATTGTTGGCCATTTTGTGCCTTCTAATGAAAAGCTGCAGAACTCACAGCAGTGAGGCTGTTTTCCTGATAAGAAATAATAAACACCTGAGTCTGAACATGAATTACTGTCTCAGGTGCCTTCAATCCAGACCCAGAGAAACCAATGACTGGTATCCCCACATGAGGACACAAGCTGGGCGTGTGAATTGCAGCCTACAGGAGCCACACAGACGGGCACAGTTGTGTCCTCTCTGCTTGGCACAGGGATGTGGCACTGCAGGAGCTGCCCAGGCAGTAGCTGCTGGAAGCATCCACAGCCATCCCAAACCGAGCCATGCTCAGTGCCCTCACTGAATCCATCCAAACACACCGGAGGGAGGTTTTTGCTGCCTTTACTGCCTGCCCAGTCTCGGATTTTCTGTGGCTGAAGTGGCTCCTGAGGTATTAAAGGAGCCATTTTTCCCAGCCTCACAATTGAGAAAGAAGTCAAGATTCCTCAGCTCTGCTTTTCAAGGTTGTTTATTTTCTCTTATCTATTCCATTCTTTCTCTGCCCTGCTGAGATCTGTCCAGCAGGTTGGGTTGTGGCACAGTCCCTGCCCTTGGGGTGGTGTTAGCTTTTTATACTAAAACCTATGTGTACTTTATTTACAATAATTTTCCAATACCTATCACCTATGTTAGACAGTCTGTCTCTAAACACATCCAAAAGTGTCACCGTTGCAGCAGGAGATGGAGGACAAGAAGGAGAAGAAGGAGGACAGGACACGCCCAGATTCCTCCATCTTGCTTCTTGAACCCCCATTCTAAATCCCCAAAATTCTACTTTTTCACCCTGTGACAAATTCACTGTCATTCTACTCAAACTCTTGTGGCCTGTAAATCCTCACACAAAGTTGGTAATTGTTTCCATGGGCTAAAATAGAAGGCACAGGTGTCTTTGACTCCATGCCAAGGTCTCTGAGCCCCTGCCAGGGTCTGGAATCTCCCAGGGCAGCCAGAGGAATGTCCTGGGTTCTGACAGCCCGGTGCTGTGGCTGCCCTCTGCCATATTCCACTGCCCCTCTGCACAGTGCTGGGTGCTTGTCCTCCAAAAGCATTGCCATTAAAAGGGGTGCAGGCAAAGGGGGAGCTGGGGTGCCTTTTTGCCACATCTCCATAGCATGCAAACAGGGTGAAAGGGGTTTTTCCCCCCTTCCAGTACAGCCCCCCATCCTTCCTGACCAAAGGATCTCAGCGAAATATTTTCCTCCAGGAGAGAAGCTCATGAGCAATAACTTTCAGGGTCATTTACATTTACTGGAGCTAATAAATATGTAAATTGATTTTTAAATTGTGGACCTGGATCCCTTTAGAAAGGCAGACACAGAGCCCAATTTGGATGGCTGCTAAGCCAGTGTAATTACAAAATAATACTGTAATGATTCCTTCTTCTTTTCCCTTTTTCCTTCAGAATCCATGATGTGGGGCTTGAATCTGGGTATGGACCTGAATTCTGTGAATCCTTCCTTCTTTCTTATACTTTAAACCTAGAGGAATTTGGAAACAAGAGCTGTCTGAACTGTGACATCCACATATGCTTTTTAGGGAGGAGAGCCAATACAGAGATGGAGACATTTTACCTGGTCTAACATCTAAATTGTTGCTGAGAAAGTGTCCACCAGGAGTGGGGACACATAGCAGCAGGACAAGGCATGATATGGAAGATTCAGAATTAATTATGGGATGATCTGGAGACACCAAACTCCCATTCCTGAAAGCTGACAGCACATTGGAGGGTCAGTCCCTCTCTGGCCTGGGCTGTCTGACACTGATTTTTGGCTTCCATGGGGAATATCCTGCTTCAATGGTTTCCTGTGCCAATAATTTCTGACTGTGTCTGTGTTACAGCACTGAGAGCTGCAGGTGAGCATCTCCCACCTGTCATTTACACCTGGGGCAAACTGAGAGTGGTGTGGTTCTGCTTTGCCTCCATCCCTGTGGGGTTTTCTTCCCCAGGTGCAAACAATAAAAACCAGAGAGTTTTGGAGCAGCAGCACCAGGGTTTCATAGGCAGCCTGCACACAAGCTCACACACATGTGGATATAGACAACTTGAAAGCAAACCCACACCTCACAGTTTCATTCTTAGCTGGAAACTCACTGCTTTTCCTCTCAGAAAAGTTCATTGGGAGCCTTTATGGAAAGCTTGATGTCTAATCCTGAAGCAGGTTGAACAATGGAGCTGCAGAAGCATCCCTTATTAATCTGTGACATTGTGGCAATGTCACCTGATGCTCTGCATTCCCTGTGCAGCCCTTTAGGACCTGACAGTTGCAAACATAAGGACCAGGAACCTCACAGGGTGTTCCAGGACCCATTTCCATACTTCCCAAAGGGGTGAATCATCCTCCAGGGCACATCCCCAACTCAAGTTTGAAGGATGCTTAGAGCTCACACTGCCTTGGAGCAGGCAGGAAGGCCAAGCAGAGGGCCACCAGCCACCCCTGTGCTGCAGGAGGGGAGCTGCTGGGGAGGTGTGTCAGCAGCACTGCCACTCCTTTTTCTCATCCCTCAGAAGGTAAATAAACTTAATCCCAAATCCACCCGCTGCTGTTTGCGAAGGGCAAATAATTCAGAGTGGGATCACAGCATCCTGAGGAGCTTGGGGAAGGAGAAGTGCCCAGCACAGCCTGCAGAGCAGGGCAGCTTCCAGGCCTGGCAGCAGCTGGTTTCTGCCTGAAAAAAGATGAAAAAGACGCCCTATTTCTCTGAACAAGGGGTGGCTATGTCCGGGCTGCTTGCTCAAAGCCCTGCCAAAGAGAAAATAGCTCTGTACAAGACAGTGGGATGCACTGGAAGAGAGCAGAGAGAAACTACACCTTGCAAGTGGAGGGACTGGAATGGTGGGGAGGGAAAGGTTATTCCCAGTATTGCCACAGAGTTTGCATCCACAGCTGAGCCACTCGGCTGATCAGGTGCAAGGAGGGGGTCTGGATGGAGTGATGGAAACAAAAATGAAGCAAATACCTGTGCATTTTATATCAGTGGATTTCGTGGAATCACAGAACTCTCAGGGTTGGAACAGACCTTCAAGATCATCTCATTCCAGCCCCCTGCTACACTTCCCATTAGACCAGGCTGCTCAAAGCCCTGTCCAGCCTGGAATATTTCTAGGGATGAGGTATTTTCACCTCCACAGTGAAAAATCCGCATTGTGCTGTCTTTGAACGCACACGGAGGACTGAACTCGTTTGAGGCTGGGACAGAAACTGCGCCGAGGAGATTGCAATCGCCCCCAAAGCAGCGGCATGTGCACCTCACAAGAAGAAATAAAAGCACATCATCTAAGTTTGCTCAGGTTTAGCGAAGGTCAGAGATTTTCGCACCTAGGTGAGCTGTCATCTGCCTCGGGGCAATTCTCCTTTCTCTCGCATCCTTTGCTGGAACAGCGGGAGAGCTTTACTGGCGTGAAAGACTAAACTGGCTTCGGGCTCTAAAGGACTTGAGTCACAAACCACTTCTCCCCCCTCCCCCCAAACACACTTTCTTATTAATTCAGGACCTTCCAAATTTGTCCCAATGTCTCTTCACCTGTTTGTGCTGAAAACCTGTGGAGGGCCGAGGCTTAAGTTATGGGAGGTGACAAAACATACGGGATTTGCCCGAAGCAAAGCAGTTCTAAACTGATGGGCTCAAAACTTCTCCTCCTTTTAAATACCCAGCTTCACTTTCAGGAACTTAAACCACATGAAGCAATTACCTAAGAACAAATGCATTAGTAAAACACAGCAGCAGCAGCATGGAAGTAAAGATTAGAAAAGAACCATTCTGTTAAAGAGTGCAGCAATATTTGCAGAGCCTCTGGGCTCTGGAATAAACTTGTGTCACCACAGCCCCCGTCAGTACAGTGACCAAGAGGGAGCTCCACATGTCTGGTACTCTACATTTCTTAAAGGGATATTTAGAACCAAAAACTTTATTGCCACTTTTGAACATTTGCTGCCTCTTTAAATGTTTTTCTCATTATTAAAACCTTAGTCCTTTCCTTTGTTTGGTGGGGTTTTTTTGTTGGGTTTTATTGTTTTGTTTTCTTGTGGTTGTTGTTTTTGTTTTGTTTTGTTTGGTTTTTTTTTTTAAGTTCTTTCATTTTTCATTTCTCAAACCTCCCATTCAAAAATTCTTTTGGCTTTTAATGAAGGGAATGTTGTTTCTGCATCCAACAAACTGTAAACCATGTCGCTTGGATACAGCAAAAAGCTGAAATTCCACAGATTTACATAGTCATACATTGTGCTGGGGAGAAAGTGCGCTGGGCGTTCTTTGGTTTTTGTATCTTGCATTAGCATTTGTAGGCATTTGAGAAAGGGAAAAATATAAAGAAAGGACATATAAAAGGAAAAGAAAAAGAGGGAAAGAGAGGGAAAGAGAAAAAGAGAAAAGGAAAGAGAGAGAGAGATAGAGAAATAGAGAAGGAGAGAGAGAGAGAGGAGAGAAGAGAAGAAGAAAGAAAAAGAAAGAAAAAGAAAAAAAAAAAAAAAAAAAAAAAAAAAAAAAAAAAAAAAAAAAAAAAAAAAGAAAAAAAAAAGAAAAAGAAAGAAAGAAAGAAAGAAAGAAAGAAAGAAAGAAAGAAAGAAAGAAAGAAAGAAAGAAAGAAAGAAAGAAAAGAAAGAAAGAAAGAAAGAAAAGAAAAGAAAAGAAAGAAAAGTTGCTGTGATGAACGTAAAATATGACCTTTTCTTTTTAAAAGTTTGTGCTTTCCCTCTTGTTTAGCACCAGTGCTGCTCACCCTTTCCCTTCAAGACGCTTCAGAGCTGTTAAGCATCTAAGGGTGATAATTTGACTTTCAGCTAAGCCGGAGGGCTGCAGCAGACAGCAGTAGGTGGTGATGTAATAGGTACCAACGCACATGGATATATAAATATCGTGGCTAGGGCTAAAGCGCTATGGCTGAGCAGCTATAGAAGAAGATCAGCACTTCAGACAAGACTCCTGGAGTTGAGATCAAGTTCAGAAGCTCTTGCTCCCGGGATTTCCTCTCCATGCAGCCAGCCCAGGGAAACCGCAGATCCTCAGGGGATTGAGCACTAAGCTCCTTCCTTCCCTCCCTCTCCGCTTTGCTTTTTTTTTTTTTTTTCCTTTTTAAATTTTTTTTTTCTGTTTGGCTTTTGGTCGGGTTTCTTTTTTTTTTTTTTTTCCTCCCCTTCTTTGACCTCAGCATAAAGTGGGAGCGTATTTTCGGAGCGAGCGGCGGCCGGCCCGTGGCTACCCGCCCCTGAACCGGGATGCCTCTCCCCGCGGCGCTGCTCCCGGCGCTGCTGCTCGGGCTGCTGTGGCCGGGGGCGGTGCGGGGCCGCTCGGCCCCGGGTCGCGTCCCCGCCGGGCCCCGCCAGCGCCGCTGGGACGCGGCGCTTTTCGCCCGCTCCGTCGCTCGCCTGCCGGCCGAGCGCCGCGATGCCGCCCGCGACGGCGACTACCTGCTGGGCATCAAGCGGCTGCGGCGCCTCTACTGCAACGTGGGCATCGGCTTCCACATCCAGGTGCTGCCCGACGGCCGCATCGACGGCATTCACAGCGAGAATCGATACAGTAAGCCAGCCACAACCCCCGCGAGCGAGACTTTCGGGACGGCCGGAGGGCAGTTCTGCGGGAGGGGAGCGACTGAGCTGCCCCGGAGAGGGGCATGGCCCGAAAGGAGGGTGGGTGCATGGCAGACCTCGAGCTTCCCTCAAAAGTCCGGCCGCAGGCAGCACCGCGGGGCTGCGCCCCTCGGCTCCCCCGAGGGTGGCGGGAGCCCGGGGCAGCGGGGCGGCGACCGACCCCATCGGGGGCTCCGGACCCCATCGGGAGCTCCGCACCCCATCGGAAGCTCCGCACCCCATCGGGAGCTCCGGACCCCATCGGGAGCTCCGGAGCAGCTCGTCGGGCGTTCGGGAGGGGGTGGCCGGCGCTGCTCAGTGCCCCGTTGTCCCCTTGCCGCTGTCAGGCATCAGGTGTCGGGGCTGCCTCAACATCTGGAGGATCCGCAGCGCCGTGGGCCGCCCACTCCAAGCAGGGGCTGGGGTGAGCCCAGCTCGCCCCCAAACTTGAAAAGCATCTGCTGGGGACTTAACCCCGTGGCCCTATGGCTCTGATATCCAACTGAAACAATAAGATCCGGGAGCAGGGATATAAGCTGCATGATGACAAATGTTTCATTTGCCCTAAGCATACTCTGGCTTATTTTAACCTTGCCTACACAAGAGGATGCCTGGGGGGCAAAATAAAAATAGATACTTAGCTAAAAGAAGAGAGGTCCCAGCATGGGGCATGGGACAGCACGTGGAGTATGAGGTGTGGGCTATGGGGCTCTGTGGACACCCACAGCAGGACTGGGATGTGGGGATCCACACTGGGGACGGCAGCCTGTGGGTGAGCGTGGCACTGTCACCACACACTCCAGGGCGCAGCCTTTTGTCCTCCTGATTTCTGTGTCTCCTGTGCAGGTCTGCTGGAAATTTCTCCTGTGGAAAGAGGTGTGGTGAGCATATTTGGTGTCAAAAGCGGACTCTTCGTGGCCATGAACAGCAAAGGCAAACTCTATGGATCTGTAAGTAGCCACCGACTGTGTGCCTGGGGAGGGGATGGTGGTCAGTTGGGGTGAGATGTGTGCTAAAAGCTGCCCAAGCTCCATCCTTGCCCCTCCTGGGCTGGGCAGCTCAGAGCAGCCCTTCCTGCCTTGCCAGCAGAAGGTGTGCTGCCCGGTTGTGCTGCTCACTGAGCTTTGGGAGTGAAACCCCCTCTTGGTTCTCACATAAAAACTGTAATCACCCAACCATGGCTGCACGTCTTGCCTGCCTCACGGACCCACAGATCAGCCACTTGTGTGGCAAGAACACAAGCTGGGCTTAGTCCATATATTTGTTATGTCTGAGTAGAAACAGCCTTAGGCAGGTGTGGCAATCACTCCATCTCTCAGAGGGCACTTGGACTTGTGATCAGCCAGGCCCCACCAGTGACCCTTTATGATGTGATCAATCAGAGACCCATTGATCACTCCTTGTTAATGCTCTTGAACAGACAGACAGCTCCCGTGGCAGTTCAGCATCCTTGGGGTCTGAACTTCTGTTTAGGAGAAGGAAGATCCATTAGGAAGGCAATACAGGACTTCTTTTACGTGGGATCTTTGGAAAAGATAGAGACATCTTGTAGAATATACTTGGGGTGGACAATAACCGGGTGTGTCTCTGCTCATGTTGAGCTGTCTTCCTGCTGTTGAGTTCAGCTCTGTACAAGTGACTGTGATCAGCATAGTTTTAAAGCCATGTTCCTGATTCTCTTTTCTTACCCGTGAATTTCCCATGCCATGTTCCCCAAGTGAAGAAACTTGGGCTGAGGAAGAGCCAAACCATGTCAGAGGTAACCGGGGCATTTTCACACGAAGGCGTGAAGTATACAGAATTATTTTCTGGGCCTTTGGTCCTGTTGTGGAGGATTGTGCCTTATATAAAAGTCAGGCAGAATCAGTCACCAAAATGCATCCTTTCTTAGGGATACTGCTGCCTTGGTGTCCTGGGTAAAATAATCCCTAGTGCAAGTGTTCAGCTTGGCAGGCTGAGGCCTCTCTCACAAGCCCCGAGGTTTTTGCCCAACGATAAGAGATGAGTTCATCTGTCTCTTTCCAGATAAGACACTTGCAAGACCTGTCCCTCTCTGTACGTACTTGCAAATGAAACCACAGCCCTGAAAGGCTGCCTGCTGCCAGATCTGTTTTCCTGATCCATTGACCTAAGTTATCCAAACCCTACCTTTGATCTTACATCTAAAAAAGTTAAAAATACCATCCATGATGAGTGGCTTTAAAATGTCTCTTTCTCCTCAAGCAACATAGGAAAGTGCCAGGATTCTGGATGTCCTGAAGCCTCTCAGGCAAATTATTGCTGGTGGGACAGCCAGGAGCAATTCAATGAGCAGGACCATGGGACTGGGCTTGGTCCTTACCCACCTCAGCTCTGTTCAGGTGACCCTGTCCCTCCCATGGGTGTCCTTCCCACCTTTAGATCTATGTGCCTGGTCTAGGCACAGCATCCCTAATTGATCCTCTGGCTCCTGAGTCCTGTTTGAAGCTTCAGAGGCCACTTTGATGGCTAAGATTACTAAGTGGAGGGGGCTCACCTGCACATTTGCCCACAACACACCTTCTTACACCTGGCAGCAAGAATATTTCCACACCTGATGTTTAAAATTCCTTCCCTCTCATTCTTTCCTTTTCATTTCAGGCCCATTTCAATGATGAGTGCAAATTCAAAGAGATTCTCCTGCCAAACAACTACAATGCTTATGAATCCAGGATTTATCCCGGGATGTACATAGCCCTGAGCAAAAATGGAAGAACAAAGAAAGGCAATAAAGTGTCTCCCACAATGACAGTGACACATTTTCTTCCTAGAATCTGAGACATCTCCCTTCAGACCTACCTCAGCACAGGGGAAGACACAGAACAGAACATCTTTGGGGAAAAGAAACATGGTGCACTTTTACTGGAGAGTTTTATGCAAGAGTAGGTGTAAGATATTTAAGTTAATTATTTAAATCTGTATATATGGTCACAAAATTTATTTATAGTTACTTTTCTTTTTTAATTTTAATTTTAATCTCTGAAAACAAAACAAACCTCCAACCCAAGGTCTTTCATTTCATGGTGCAACAGTAGAAGTCTTCTGCTTGGTGGTTTATTTAATTCAGCCGAGTTATCCCAGGTGTGCTGCTACTCCATGTCCTAAGCCAGGTGACATCCAATTCCGCTCTCCCAACGTTTTGCACTGTTTGTTTGTTGTTCATTGCTGTACAGGTGTGAGTTTGTTTCTTTGTGTGTTTGTTTGTTTGGGTTTTATGGTGGCTTTGTCCTCCCCAGAGCATTTCACAAGCCGCCGGTGACTCCCGGCTGGGAGCAGGAGGTGCCAGGCTGGGATGCCAGGGTGGGATGGATGCCAGGGTGGGATGCCAGGTGCCAGCACGGAGCCACACACAATGCCTGATCCCCTGTGCTATTAGGCTGCAGCAGGATCGCTTTACCCGGCACGGGAGCTGCAGAGCCACCCCGCAGAGCTGTTTTTAGATCCGCCAGCGCTGAACTCTGAACTGCCCTGCAGCCCCTCTGCTCCTCCGAGAGGCTGAAATGCCTCTGCCGGCTAGCAGGGCTGGGGCTTGGGGTTTGCTCTGCAGATAAACTGTGGCCCTCAATGGGAGCTTTCATTTGGCACAATTACTTGTCATCAGGCTAAAATATAACATCCATCCCTCCCCCAGCAAATGCGCTGTGGAACACGACAGTGAACCAGCTCTGCTTCACTCTAACCAAATTCCCTTTCTCATTTGGACACTATATTCATTTTTCAAAGTATGGGGAGCTCTATAACCCTCCTAAGTTTTCTACAAGGGAAGAGCATTCACTCTCTGTAGCAAAACACAAGCTCCACATTCACTCTTTGTAGCAAACACAAGCTCCACAGAAAGAATTTAGATTGATGATGAGGAATTGAGGTTGGTTTGTACTATTTATTGTTTTTGCTGCAGTATTTGGAAGGAGAAATATGCTGCTTTTTTTTTTTTTTGTTCTGTCTCATTCCCTGACGAAGTTGATTAATTTCTACCTCACTAACTCTCTAAGCCAGTCTTGTAAAAAAATTCTGCATGGCAGGAAGGTGCCCACTTTCCTGCTTGGGCTTAAAGTTCTGGAGGAGGGCCTGGGGGAACAATCATAATCCCAAATCTCTCTTTTTTCCATATGTAGCCAAAAGTATTCAGGATAGAGTCGGTTGCATCCTATTTGAGCCTTGTCACGTTTGAGCTATCTTTACCCAGTGGTTTACTTTTAGTAAGGGTAATCATGGTGAAAATATTTGCAGGCAGCTGTCAGGCTGCAGTACTATATGGTGATGAAGTAATCCTATATTTTTCCTTATATATTTTGCAAGTGTAACTCATGTCTCTAACGTGATGAAGGAAAAGATAGATTTGATTATGGGGGAATCACTAAAAGCATTCTTTCTTTTTTCCTTCTTGTTTTTTTTCCCTTTTTTTATTTTTTATTTAAT
Source organism: Camarhynchus parvulus (assembly GCF_901933205.1). Taxonomy (NCBI): domain Eukaryota; kingdom Metazoa; phylum Chordata; class Aves; order Passeriformes; family Thraupidae; genus Camarhynchus; species Camarhynchus parvulus. The sequence continues at coordinate 7,193,487 of NC_044575.1, read as the reverse complement.
GATCATTCATCTTTGGGACATCAACACGTTAAGTGGGAACCAGGACTAACCACAATGTTTGATGACTTAGAGGACGTTTACAGATCATCTTCCAATCTAAACTAATTATTTCTGACTACACACAAATCTTTGATTCAGTTTTTTTTCTTTTCCTCTTTACATTCCTACACAAAAGCCTTGGTTTCTTTGTAATGGTATAGACCTGCCTGTATCCTCTGCTTACACGTGACCTTGAAGAGAAACTCTGTTCACCAAACTTCAGTAAGATCAGAGCAGACCAGGACCAGACCTTAAGGCAGCTGCCCTTGTAGCAAAAATAACTAAGGAAAAGGAAATGTCATGCCTAAGGATTTTAAATTTTTTTTAATGTAAAACTGGGAATTGTCTGTACTTTCTGTGTTTTCTGTATGTGAGTAATCATTGTGTATTTATCACCACTACCTCTGATAACTGATGATTTTGTTCCAGATTTCAGATAGCAAAATCAGACCACAAAGGTTCTCTCTGGGAATGGTTCTTTGCCACTTTTCACTTCATTAAATCCACAACCAACCGCCTCACACGAGATATGTCCAGAGGTAGTTGTTGTAACTTTTAAATATTGTGATGCAACCTTGATAACAATGTTACATGGTATGAGCTTTCACCATTTTCCAGAATCTGTCTGTAGTTTTATACAGGTGCTGTTCAAGACTGTGGTGTATGTGCTGTGCACACTTAAATGCTTAATAAATGATGAACGTTTACAATGCATGACACCCTGATATTGATTTTTAACTCTTTATGATGGAATGCATCCAGCAAGGAAAGGAAGGAAAAAAAATGCTATTTCACTTTCCCAAAGCCTGGGGAGCCTTTGCACCTCTGCCAGCTACTCCAGGACTGACAGCCTGGATTTCTTACTCAGCTAAAGTTCCCCCTGCCAAAGCTGGAAGCTGTCCAGGAAAGCCCAGCTCCAAGCTCAGTAACAGATATGCACTCTTGCATCTGCCACATGCTGCTGCTCTCAGTGGTGTTATTTCCCTGGTTATTAACAATGGCAGCATCCAAAATTAATGGTCAGGGACACAAACCAGCTGCAAGGTTTTTGTTGCTCGTTGTTAACATTGCAAACAAACCTGATTGCCTGGTTTTGGCTCCGCTGAGCGCTGGTTGCTCTCTCTGTGAAGTGTGACAGCACCCATGCAAGAAACCTGTTTGGCTTGGGACAGGATTTTTATAAAATTGGTGTTCATGCTCAATACAAATGTACAGCAATCTGAAGTGCTGTGTGACATCATATGGTGAGATTAGGAAACATTCATTCATTGGAAGAGTGAGCAAAGCTCCCAAGGGAAGTGGTGGAGTCACTGTCCCTGAAAGTGTCCCAAAAATGAGTAGATGTGGCACTTTGTGCTATGGTTTAGGGGATGTGGTGGTGCCTGGTCGAAGGTTGGACCTGATGATCTTGGAGGTCTTTTTCAACCCTGAAGACTCAGCGATTCTTTGGCACAACTTTTATTTGTAAATACTCACACAGGTGCACTTGCACACACATGTACACATCATGTCCAATTCCCATGCTTTCAGTTTTACCCCTTCCCTATGACCAGGAAGGGTTTCATAATGGGACAGACAACACTCAGCTTTGATTTTCCACACCCTGACAGCAAAGAGAATTTGTCCAGCTCAGTAAGGACCATACAACACAGAAATCCAGACCCCATCATTCAGACTTCTCCACTTCATTTTCTACTGAGTGATGCTCTTTTTTCTACTCCTGGCAAGGGAAAGGCGATGGATGAGCTGGGAATGTCCAGTGCCCTCGCTCTGAACAAGGGCAATTTCTCTCTAAAGTTGTACAGGCTCTATAAATATGTGGCACAGGTGGAGTTTTTATAACTGTACGAGTATAGCTGCAGCGTATTTAATGCTGCTATGAATAGAGCCAGAATAAATAGGCAGGCAGACATAAGAATTTCTCATAATTAACTTTTTTGTTTACAATGTTCTAAAAAAGAACAAACACAAATTTATCACTGCCAGGACTGCCAAAATTACAACAAAAAGTTGTCACCGGGGCTAAATTTTTGCAGCCTTGGGGATGAAATTTTATCAATTACAATTTGAAGACTGGAGATAAACCCTAAGGCTTGGCTGTTAGGAAGGTGAGACTTCAGGGCAGTAGCTTTGCAGATTCATAGGACCTGGAGAACTGGTGCTGCATATGTGTCCTACCCACAGGAAAATATAAGGGCCACCACAGATGGAGCAGCTTGAGATGTCACAGAGGACTCTGGAGAAACTTTCCTCCTCTGGCATCACCCATTTTTTGCTTCATTGCTAAGCCAGCTTTCATAGAATCATAGAATCATCATAGAATCACAGAATCATTGAATTATTGAGTCATAGAATGGTTTGGCTTGGAAGGGGTCTTAAAATCCACCTCGTTCCATGGGCAGGGACACCTTCCACTAGACCAGGCTGCTCAAAGCCACATCCAGCCTGGACTTGAACACTTCCAGGGATAAACTTTCCTCACATTACCCTTCGAAGCAGTAAAATCAATACATTAAAGGTAAAAATCAATTTTAACCCTCCAAAAGAAGGCACTGATATGTCATGGGTTTCTGAGACTGCTGAAAGCTTTGCCATGGCCAAGGCTCCTGCCACCCACCAAACATTTATCTATCTGCAGGGAACAACCAAAAACCCGTCCTGAGGATGGGTTCTGCCAGCCAGGCAGATTCCTCTCCACCCAGGGATGATCCAACCTGTGGGATAACCAAAAGGGGAACGGTGCCAGCCTGGCCCTGCACCGTGGAATAGGACAGAGACTCCAACCCCATCCCTCCTTTGCAGCCTTGCCTGTTTTAAACAGCCCGTGCTGAGCATTTTGTGACTCACCCGTGACATCTCCCAAGCTGTCCGTATCTGATCTGCGCCAGTAAAAATCAGCATGACAAAACACTGCCTTGTATATAAATAGCCACGGGTTTTTCAGAGCGGTCACCGAGTTTATGGTGCCAGAGTGGGTTGTTCACACTTTACCACTTGGTTTCCACCGCAGCCTGTGAACTGACCAGGCAAGTGGCCAATTAAAGGCACTCTGCTAAGGGCTGAGGGGGCTTTTAATAATGACTAGTGAGCATTGCAGCGAGAGAGTTGAAAGGAATTCCCTGAAATGCTGTAGCTCACTTTATATGACACTATACTGTTGCTTGCCAAGCACAGATGAGAACAGATTTTCAATGTGGAAAAGCCAGTGTGGAGTTAAAAAAAAAGCAAAACAACCCCACCAAAACAAAACCACCCCAGTTCTCGTGCTACTAAATAATCTAAGAAGGGATGGCACAGTGCAAAATCGTAATGCCACGCTGCTTTCAGGAAATACAACATGCAAAAGAGGGACACAGCACAATTTCTGTTCCCTGCATATGAGTCATGATTTCCAGACTTCAGACAAGAAACATTTCCCTGAACTGTCTGGTTTAAAAATCTGATTACTTAAAAATATCACACAAGAAGTGTCTACCGCATATTACTTAATGCAAAACAATATTGCTTGCTTACATCATAATTTTCATCACAAGTTCCAAGGCCAGGTTGGAAGGGGCTCTGAGCAGCCTGTGACAGTGGAAGGTGTCCCTGCCCATGGCAGGGAGTGGGATGAGATGGGCTTTAAGGTCACCTCCAGCCCAAAGCATTCCATGATTCTGTGCTCCTGAACACCACCCAGCCCAGCACCGTCTCAGGGGCAGGGACACCTTCCACCATCCCAGGTTGCTCAGAGCCCCTTCCAACCTCGCCTTGGATGCTTCCAGGGATGGGGCAGCCACAGCTTCCCTGGGCAACCTGTGCCAGGGCCTCAGCACCCTCACAGGGAAGAATTTCTTCCCAATATCCCATCTAACCCTGCCCTCTTTCCATTTAAAGCCATTCCTTCTTGTCCTGCCACCTTGTCCCCTTGTCCAACGTGCCTCTCCACCTCTTCCAAAGCCCCTTGAGGTACTGGAAAGGGCTCTAAGGTCTCCCTGGATCCTTCTCTTCTCCAAGGGGAGCAACAGCAAGGTCCAGCCCTTCCTTCCTGAATGATCAACCAGACTCCGTGAAGTGTGACGAGGATGGTGAGCACCCAAAACTTAAATCAGCTACGGCTGTGTGGTGGGTATAAACATCTGATAATGACAAGCACTACAAAAAGTCGTGCCAGGAAGGTTTGAACCGGAGCAGTTTACATTAATTCAACTCTTTGACACTAATATCCCTGTGCTTTTAGCTCCTTGTTTCCAAGCTGCCATAGTCTTCAAAGTATGTTCGTTAATACATCAAAATTCATGAGACATGAAGATTCTGGGTTTGCAAGAACATGAGGTCAGTCAGCTTGGGGCTGAACAAAACAAAATGAGGAATGGGTGCTCATTTATTGAACAGCCTCCATACTGGGCACTGAAAGAGGCAGGACTCTTGACAAAAAAAATTGGTGGTGCACGACCAGATTTTAGTTTCAAAGCAGCTTTAATTGAGTTTTTCTTAAATTCTGAGTGCTGGATTGACCTCGGGTAACTTCTAGTGCCATTCTCTGTGTGTACATGTCAATTGCATTTTATTAGTAACCATCCTATTTTATTGTGGGTAGATACAGGAGTACCCATCCTCTATGGCTCCCCAGGCTGTGTTGACCTCCATTATCGTTCATTCACACTGCTCCATATAGGTTAAAGAAAGTGATTTAGTGATGTTTGTACCAATTACCATATTCCAGACTCAAATTGGTTGCTAATCAGGTTACCTCTGAAGTACAAATCAGATCTTTATCAGCTTAAAGGTATTTGGCAAGTGTCAAAACCACTTGGTAAAACTCGGTGCTTTCTGGGGAGCTACTATTTACATACTTTTTCATTATCTCTGCAGCCACATCTGTTTGCTTCCAGTGCCTTCAGGAAAGGTGTTTGTAGTGCTGGCTGGGGCCCATACAGCTGGTGAATGTCACTGAGGGGAAGGGTGCCTGGGAGAAGGAAGGGATGAGAAGCACCACGAGCATCCCTTTAGAGACGGGAGAGAGCCCAGCCTTTCCCCCAACCCTGTGGGGATCTCTGTAAAGGAGATTAGAAGGAATGTCCAGCCATGCACCTCTGAGTGAGCTTGGCAAGCTGGAGGGCTCACCCATGAGGAGCATTTTGGAGCTTTTGGTGGATAAACCTTTTATAAACTCTTTCTCTTGGCCAGATGGTAATGGGATTCCCGCTCTGATCCCTGTCTAGGGTGGAGATGGTCCCAGGCTGGCTCGTGGCTGAGAAGCACAGTGGGATGGATGCTTTTCTCAGGGCTCCTTCATCAGCAAGCCAAGGCTGCTCCAGAGCCTCCCCATGCCCAGTACCAACACTAACACAGCACTGCAAGGGCCCTTTCCCATCTCAAGCCCCTCCTGGCCCCGTGGCAGGGCAGCCCCAGCAGCCAGGAAAGACTCAGCTCCTCCACCAGGAGTGAGTACCACTGCTCTGCCAGGCTGGGACACCTCTCTGCTCCTCCTCCTCCTGGAGGGAGGGAGACCACTGTGCTCCAGACCTGTCCCCTTTCTGGGAATGGGCATACACAGCCCCTCAGCGCTCACCTTCCATCCCGAACCCCGCTCCGAGGCACCCTGATGCTGCAGCGAGCAGGAGCTCAGCCACGAGGAGTTACACATTAACTGGGGCAGTTAGCTCCCTATCTCCCCTGCGTGCTCTCACTCTGGAGCCAGAGTGTCTTTCTGTCGGTGCCTTTCCTTCAATGAGCCCTGAGATAAGGGCTGATCTGCCCGGGCACAGGCGCTGCTGCCCTGGGTTTACTGCCGTGCAATGACCCCAGGTCTCCTGCAGTGTGCTCTGGGACCTGGGCAGGAGGGACCTGCCAACAGCCAGAACTTCAGCTGCAATTTATTACAGCTTCTCCACACCTCCTAGGCAAGATTACCTTGCTTGTCGCCGTGGTTTTGACCTTCCTCTGCCAGGGCAGGGTGACTGGCACTGCCTTTCCCCAGAAGCCCTGCCTGTGCCCAGCTTCCTCCTCACACTGAGCCCAGAAACATCCCCCATCCAAGCCAACACCCTTCCTTCTTCCACATCCTGTTTTGACAAGTTTACACACTCCTCTTTTGATTTTCTACCACCTTTCCTGAAGTTTTTCAGTTGTGTTGTCTCTGATCACCTTCCAGTTCTCTCCCATTTTCTCTACACCTTGAACTCTTTTGTGCAGATTTTATTCTGGAGACCTTAGGCACCATGTTAAGGCCAAAAACAATCAAGGGCAAAGACATTTAAGCTTTACCCAAGCATTGGCCTGGACCTGCCTGCTGGCCAGGCAGGGTCAGAAGAGCAGTGATGCAAACTCTGCCAACGTGGGAGCGACTCATACCTGCATCCAGCCCCGTGACTCAGATTTGTTCCTGCAGATGTTAATGTGCATGGACTGCCTGCTATGTTCTTGTCAGGGTGGGTTTGTTTGCACAGAATCACAGGCTCACAAGATGGTTTGGGTTGGAAGGAACCTTCAGAGGTCATCCAGTCCAATGAGCAGGGACATCTTCAACACGATCACGTTCCTCAAGGCCCAGTCAAACCTGACCTTGAGAGTTCTCAGGAATGGGGCATCTACGGCCTCTCTGGGCAACCTGTGCCAGTGGTTCACCACCTTCATTTTCAGTTGGTCCTCATATTTAGTCTGAATCTGCCCTGTTTAAGTTTAAAACTCTTTGTTTCTGCTCTGGTCAGTGTCTGTATCTGCCCTCAGTTTTCATCTTCTGCGGTAAATTCTCCTTTTCAGTTTAGCACGGAGCTTCTGACTTGCCCATATTTCATTTTGGCCCATGTATCTCCTATCCCTCAGTCCTTTGCGGTTTCTCTCCCCACGTCTCAGGGCTGCAGAGGTGACCAAGCAAATTTTGAGCCAGCCATGGCCAAGCTCAGCCTGTCAGGAGTTCAACACATCCCCGGGAAGAGCAAGGGTGTACCAGTCACGAACCCTGATGGAAGGGGAGCTAGAACACTCAGTGTCTGCTTACAAGACAGAAGGGCATAAAAACCAGGTTGTTCATGCTCTCTGATAAGCTATCAGATGTGATTCACTGGGCTGTATCTGTTTTAGCTATCACAGCATGGGCATTTCAGCACAGGCTTTTTCAGCATGCTTGGGGTGGTCAAGGAAAAGCACTTAAGTGTTTATAGAGCCATGGAAGTTATAAATATAGTCTCATGCCCTGCATAGGAGGCATGCCCCTATGGAATAATGACAGGAAAGTCATTATATCATATCTTTCATCAGAAACATATCTACATAGATGGCCACCTCACATGGCTTTGTGTTCAATAGGGATTGATAGTGATTGTGTGGGAAAGAATCTGATTGCTGCTGAAGTCAGATCTATAAATGGAAACCCAAGAAATCACAGAATAAGATAAACTCCTACTACAAGGTCTTTGACCTTGAGGGTCAGAAATTCAGCATCTTCTGCAAATCTTTAGAAATATGAGTCACATCCAAGGCAGCGATTTATTTTGAATTAATTCTCACTATTTATTTTGTTCATTTAAATATACATATAAACAGAGACACACAATTTAAATTATTTAATTTTTTTGTAGCCATAAAATAACGTTGACAAATAATTCATGGAGTTGATGTTTTGGATTAATGGTTAGTAAACAGCAAAGAATGTGCCTTCATGGAATAAGAGTATTATTCCTCAGTGATTCCATGTGATTATTCCTCAGGATATACTAGACTAGAGCTTATTCAGTAAATGTTATGATTTTGGAATATATCTTAGTCCATATGGATTAAAGGAGTAAACACAAACACAAAGGTTAATGTGATGAAAGTCTATCAAAATATTCCCTGAGATTACAAATTCAGACATTTCATTCCAGTCTTGAGCTTTTATACTTTTTATTATCAAATAAATACCACAATGGCAATCTTCACATTAGAAATAAGACTGTAATTACCACACTTCTAAACAAAGTCCTCCTCTGCAACCTGGGTAACTCTAATAAAATAATCATCACATATCATTTGGATTTAATCAGGACCCTGGAAGCCTCAGCTTACTCTTAGTCACAGGTGGGCAGCAAAATGAACAACAGGAAAAATATACTTAAAGCACTTTGCAAATAAAGGCTGAAGAATCACTGAATACCCATTCAGGCAGATCTGATGAAAAAAGGACTCCTGGTATTCTGTGCTTGTAAGTCAGGTGAGAGTGAGGTAGTGACCTCACAGAATGAGGGAAGGCATCTGCTTGGAAGCATTATTAGTTTATTAAATTGTTAGTTTAAACCCCAATTTCTGAATAAGTTATGCTCTTCTGCTTAATGATGACAGAAAATAAATAAGGCTACCAGTGCAGGCACTGAATGGCCCACGCTGAATTAGAGTCTAATAGTCAAGGAAACATTCTGCTGTTATTGCCTTCTGACTCTCACAGAAAGGGTAGCAGATGCAGAAATAAGGACCAGATATACATTTACTAAAAAGCTGTGGGTGTTCATGTGGGTGTCAGAGTTGCAGACTGAAAACCACCACATCCCCTTTCTCTCGTGACATAAATCTGAGGTTTCTTTCCATTAAATTTCTGGAAGATGACGCAGTACAAATTTGCATTTATTCATTGTTTGCACTCTTCAGAAGTTAATTAAGAAAAATAAAGAAGCAAACATGCATTTGCCTTGCCAATTTGCTCTGATTCTATTCATAGGAGCACCAAACATTCTGTCCCCTTGATAGTGCAGAGCCCCACTCCCTTTGCAGGTTTGGCAGGGACAGTTGGGCACTCACTGCGCAGGGTGCTGTGTTAACAGAATTACCTTTGCACGTGACCATCAATAAAAATATTTCTTTGTGTTGGTGGTGGGAGTGCACTGAAGGATATATTCCTTGATAAAAGGGAAGAGTGAATGAACTGGCAACCATAAATCCATGTTTAAGGCAGATGCAGCACAGGTTCTTTATACAGGGTCACAAAAATACAACAGCCACAGCCCTATGAATGTGTCTGTAGATGTAAATACACATACACCCACTTAAAAACACCTCTGCTACCCATCAACCCCTATTCCTTTTTCACCTGTCAGGGGCATCTATGAAATTTCACTGAAGTTTGCAGTTCACAAATTTTTTTCAAAATGGTGGCAAATCCACTCAATATTTATGTTAAAGCAAATCTTAAAAGCAAGTCAGTGCTAATTCATTTTATATTTGACACAAGCACTCAAAAAATTGAGCTGTTCTAGAAGTCTGTATAGGGGGACACAGCCTCAGGAGATTTTTGTGTCTTCCCCATAAAATTTCTGTAAATAAAATCCACTTGGAAGTAAGTGGAAATAAAAAGAAAGTCTAATACAGTGGGGTTTTTTTTAAGAAATAGAAGGCCACAACAAAGTTGGTAATAAGATGATGTGCAACAAAGAATAGTCAGTGGTGAGAACACTCCTTTTTTCCCTGCTAAGGAGATTACAAGGTTATACTTTGTAAAATAAGCATATTCCTGTTAATTAAATTAAGGACTTGGGCTGCATAAGCAAATATCAATCACAGGAGAGAAAGAGAGAGAAGGATGCTGAGTTTCACACATAATTTGTTTCTGGCTACTTAGCAGGGCTATGACAGACATTCGCTAAGTAGAAAGCAAACATTTACTATTTAGTTCTCCTTTGCAGCTTACACCTACAAGCCTCTATTAGCAAAAGCCTCCTTTGGCAGAGAGGATGGTTTGTTGTGAAAATTTTTCCCTGTGATGGCTTTAAAAGAGCACTCGCTGCTAATTCAAAGATGTGACAGCACTGATTAATTTACAAACATACTCTTATGCTTTTATACCTTGTAAGTGGCAGAACAGTTTATCTTGCAGCCCTGATTCAGGATTACTGGAGTGAGTAGGGATCCTTCTACTGCCTTCACTGAAGTCAAGCCCTAAATCAGATGCTGGAAAGGAAATATATCCATGTGCCCCATCCCATGAGTGTCCTGCTGTTCATCCTGCTGGGATTACACCCATTTCAGACAAAATGGCAAAATGAGCCCTACACCCTCAAGGGAGCGGGGAGCTCCTTTTTGGGGTTCATGGCTCCACAGCCCACTCTCAAATGTGCAGCCTCAGCTGGCTGTCCTCAACAAGGGCCCTGGTCTGGGAAGGCATTAATGCCACTCTGCTAAATGTCAGCTCCGAGTGGCACAGCCCAGAGAAAGAGGGAGGAATGATGTGTCACGGCAGGGGCTGCAAGCTGCCAGGGTACCAGAGAACAACAAAGCCCCCTCAGCTGAGCTCCTGCAGGAATGTGCTCCCTGGAAGGAAAAGGAAAATGGGGAGGGAGGACGGGTGCACTCAGATGGGAACCGGCAGTTTGAAAACCTGTCTAAACAAACATATGGCATTTTCCTGTTCTTTATGTTTCAAAAATTAGAAGAGAAAATGTGAGATTCTTTCATTTATGTGTTTTTTGAAAAAAAAATAGTTGCAATGGGTGAGCAATGTAAAAAATAGGTATTAAAAGTCTTATTTAGATGGAGATTTTAGATCACCCTGAGTACCACAGAGAGATGAGCTGATGAAGTGCTGTTGCACATTTTGCCATATAAATAATGTTTTAATTGTCTAAGTGTCCATCCATTGTATTTTCTTTCCATCCCGGGGCAAATCCAATGGAGTAATTAACCACAAGGCTCTTGACCAAAGGGTAGCAGAGTTGAGATGAGCTCAGATGTGGACACACTGGGATGTGACACTTACTTCTTGACCAGCCTTAGTGTCAGAGGAAGGAAAGAGAGCAAATGTGATGCCTATTTTCAAAAGGGGTCAAGGGAAGGCTATTAAAGAAATATTGAAATCAGGAAATAATTAGCACTGGATACCTTGTTTGAAACCCTAATGGGGGAAAAAAAATACTGTAACCTTTGTTTCAAAAAGTCCTACTAACGAATATTGCCCAAGGTTGAAGAGTTACTCTGTACATTTCTTTTTGTCTTGTTCTGTAGTTATCTGTAGCCAACTACAACCAAATTGACAGGATGCTGCACTAAAATCATCAACCTGGCTCATTCCGGCCAAGCTTAGGTCCTTGCAAATCTCCCCAGACAGACTCTTCCAGTTACAGCCAAATATCTGAAGTATGTTGAACACCAAGATTGTATGTTTAACCAATCCCTAAATCAGATGGTTCTACATAAAACTCAACTGGAAATCAGGAAAACTGTCAGTCTGGAAAATGATGTCCTGTGGAGTAAGCTCTAATGTTTAACACAGCAATCTTAGAGCTTCAAACCTCTTGAGGCAGAGACCTGGCACCAGGCAACACGACCAAAGCAGCATTTACTAGGTAAGAGGTGGCCAACTCTCTAAATCAAAAAGTGTCTCAAATGCAATAGCATTTTCCCCCCAAGATTTAAAAAAGCAGTGATGGCCATTCCCACTTCTGGTGAAAACATGCATTTTGCTTTTGAGCTGTGACACAAAGAGATTTGCTTCTATCACACTGTTTTTGAATGATAATGATTTTTTGTCACTCTTTCTATACACTGAAGTTGAGTCTAGAAGTAAAAGGTAATTAAATACAGGGGTAGAGAGACTGAAATTTGTAAGGTTTGTGTCCACACCGATCCCAGCCCATCTCCTTTGATTTCCTCAGCTCTTTCATGGTGGGCTGCAGGCACTTGGCACCACAGCCAAGCCTACCTGTGCTCCTCAGAGGGGCTGGAATGGGCTTCCAAGGACAGATGCTGGACCATCCCTACAGCAACATAGCAGAACCTGTGGGACCAGATTGCTGATTCTTTGAAGGTAAGGAGGGAATGAATGAAGCCATCACCAAAGCAAGGTAACAAGGTACAATTTGAGGCAGGCTGAGGAAGGAGAGTGGCCTTTGAGAGGGATGTGCATCCTGCTGGCCTTTTGTAGAGCCAGCTGTGAGGCCTGTGAGGTGGCAGCAAGGTGTCCAGGCTTCCAGATGTGCAGGTGCAAAGCCTGCAGACATCAAAAGCGCTGAGGTTCACCTCCATTACCTGAGCACCACCCTTCTGTACTTCAAAGGGAAACCAGCTGAACTTTCCCTGTAATCAGCACCTTGTGACATCCCTTTAATGAACCAGATTGTACAGGACCTTCGTGTCAGCCAAATAAAGAGGGTGCTGGCATTTTATTTTCCTCTGGGATCCCTCCCAGCCCTGTTCTTCCTGTGGGGAATTCACCCAGGTTATCCTGCAACATCAAGAGGGAAAAGGCAGAGCCAACAAAGCCACCACAGGGTATGGTGGGCAAAGCCGTGGTCATGAATTGGAAATGCTGGAATAAAGCCAGGCTGAAATCTCAGGATAAGGGGAAGCATGAGCTGACAAACTCCATGCAAGTGCAAAGTGTGCATCTGGCATTTTGTAGTCTGGAAGTGCATTTGGCATTTTGGAATTTGGTTGTGTTGCTTTCTGGAGTTTAAGAAGTCACCTCTTCGCTCAGGCTGATTGAATGTGCCATGACAGCAACAAATAGGATTTAGTAAATTGCCCACAGAGATTTGATTACTTTGACTAATTAATAAACATGTGATTGCTTGTTCAAACAGTAGTCAGTGGAGACTTTCCAATATTAACCTAGACTGGTACCTGTCTCAGAGAGAAAAACTGCTGCAATTTCTCTATTTAGGATGTGCACATACATGGTATTTCCTCCCCTTCTGGACAAGTGGATCCCTAACTCATACCCTGGCATTTCTGCCTTGGGTGAGTAATCTGCACATTTAAAAAAGGCTCTGTGCTGTGCTTCTAAAGAGTTTCTGATCAACCACTTACACAAATAATATTTTTTTTCTCCAGGGTGGGCAGAGAAAGTAGCTTGGCCATTACATTTGTAATGGTCAGTAATGCAGTGGGTAAAAATATGTGAATGGGTGGCTCTATGTCACTTAATCTTTTCCTTTCTTACACTACAGTAGCAGAGAATCAAGGAGGGACAGAGTGTTTCTGTAGACAGGAGATTTAAGGCCCAGAGGAGCCTTGACAAAACACATATGAGGTCTAACAAAACTGTTGAGAAAGTATCTCGTCCTGTGGTTCTGTGGTTGAGAAATTAATTTCGGAATTAGCTCCTACTTGCTGCATAGTGTTGCAGAAAGCAGGCTCACACTTTAAACTCTGTTTCTCTCTTTTGTAGTCCCTCAAGTAACTCAAAACTGTAAGCCAGCTGTAAACAGGGCATCTGTCCACAATATTTCTGAGATATGTGACCTGCCGCATGCCCCTGTTATGACTTAGAGCAATTTTCAATTTGCTGGTTGGGAAAAGTGTAATTTTCCCCATAGGGAGTTCAGGAGTTTTGCCATTAAATTTCATCTCTTTTGATCCACAGTTTGGTTTTGATTTTACCTAACAGCCTGCTTTGCATTGCTACTTTGCTTGCTTTCCCACAAGTAAATAATCTCAAGTCAGTGATAATCACCCCCATTATTCCTCAGACCTACTCTTCAGAATCAGAGCAACATGGATCTAGATTTGGAATTATTGCACCTGCTGTATGTCACAGGAAAAAAAAAAAGAGTATTTCTTTGGGAAGACAGAAGATGGTGTGGATATCCTGAATTATCCCATGAGGACCCAGCACCCACACTGGACATGGCTGGAGGGAGTTGTTTCTGGTGAGGTCTAACCTGATCCCATGGACTCAGTGGCCACTGGGGCTAACACCATGTCAGGAGACCTCAGTGAGCACAACCCAGGCCTGGTTTATTCCAAAGAGAATTCAGCCCCCATGCTCCAATGCCACTTGCTCCTAAGGGCAAACTGAAGCTCAGCAAGGAGTGAAGTCTTTTCCTTCAAACCATTTATTTTGACTCCAGCTTAAATGATGCCAAAACAGACCTTTTGTTTTCTGCTGCACAGAAACAAAAGTCTAGTTTCACTGGGCTGTACAGAGACACCCCACAGTCACTCACATCAGCTGCTAACTGGAATAAGTCAATTCACCCTTACTAGTGAGGATCAGTCCTGAGAAGCAAAAAGGTTATTTATTTTCCATATTTGGTCGTTGTGTTTTATTTGTTAACTACCACTTGAATGAGTAATAAAATCAGTTGACATTTTTACCCCCATTCATCTCCATGGTTAGGATCTGGAGAGGTGGCTACAGATCACTTATTGCTCAGCATTAATATCAACATTCTATAAATGCAATCTGATGAAATATTTAAGTTCTAAGCATTCCTTGAAAGCTGTGGAAAGAGGAAACATTTAGCTCTGTACATTTAGCCACTGGCTGGCTCACAAACAAGCCAGCAGTAGCCATTTAAAGAACATTGCAAACCCTTTGGACAATGTGCATTTTATTAGGAAAAGGAAGCACTGAAGAATACACACAGCCAGAAAAAGTAAACGCAGTAACTGACCTTAATGTGGATAAAAGTGGTGGCACGAGGAGAAATTCTGCTCCAGAAAGGTCATTCCTTTGCCTCTGCTTTCCTGCCCCACATTTACATGCTGCTCGCTGGATTCATCAAAGGTCTTCATTATTCGCTCTCAGCACGCATGAAACAATCACTTTCAGATATAATGACCTAATTACTCGAACAAGACAAATAAAAAAAAAAAGGAGGCAGTTATTTACTTCAGACGTTAGCATTTAGCAGCTTTTCAGAAAAGCCATTTAAAGGACTGGCGGTAGGGAGTTAAACCTCGAGAACCAGGATCATCTCAAAGGGTGGGGTTTGATGGCTACAGGCACTGGTGGTGATTCCCAGCCATTGTGACTCAGGCTGTCCCAGCTTAAACTCCTCTCCCTGTGGACCAGGTAACCAAGAACTGCACAACAAGGATGTTATCACACAGCTTCCTTGTGGTCAATACCAGATCATCCTCCATGCCCAGGGCCAACCCGGGGCTTTCAGTGACTCTGGCACCTCTACACAACATCTACACGAGCCAACGTTACCTTTAGAGATAATTTCTGCTCCCTCTAAGTGTTTTTCTACTTCCTGAGCAGCACAGAAATCAGATGCAACAAGAGAAAATTTTGGATTGAATATTGGTAAATGAAGGCATAACCAAGGCCATTTATTATTCAGACTTGCTGTGCCTGAAAAGAGACCCGGTCCAAAAGGTGGATCACAATGGTTCTTTATTTTGTGTACTGTATTCTGTAGAATGGAACAGTAGCAATGATGCAGTCACTACCACTAAATGTCCCAGTCAGGCAACAGCTCATTTGGCACCCACATTTTTGCAGGAAAAAAACCCCCAGATACTGGTTTGCTGATGCTTATCAGTGCTGTGTGATTTACATAACCATATAAATTATTTCAATTAAAAAGAGGTGATTCTGGGGACAAGAATCAGAGTATAAACTTTCGAGCCTCTATGCAATTTCCCCTGCAGATGTGAACTTTATTTGCTGTCCCAGTACCTCTGCAAGTGTGGGATGTTCATCCAGTGCCAGGAAATGTTCCCAGATATTATGCTTGAGCCTGTTCCAATCAATGTACATCATTATAGAGAGATCCAGCTCATTTCCTAATTGCCAAACATTTCACACCGAATGGCACACGGAACGTTTAAGCCCCCGTGGGATCCTATGTGTCTGACCCACAAATAATTGTGTGACACCAGAGGGTTTATTATCTCCTAGCAGGAATGAGAAGTATATTTCTTAATAGGTTCCCCACCCTGGGCAGTGCAAGCCTTCCTTTGAAGAGTGTCTCTATGGTAATTGATGTTAATGAGCAGCCAGCAAAGGAGAAACACTGGGTCACCAGGTAGGAAGCCCCCCAAGAGACAATCTAATTACTCTCCAAAACAAATTACTTTCAACCAAAACAAATTACTTTCAATCACTCTGCAACAGATAAGATCAGTGGAGGGGGCTCAAAGCTGATGACAGCTGGAGACTGAGGCTTCATGAGTTTATGGATTGATCGCTTTTCTCTTTGGTCCGTTTTGTTGAATGACAATGGAGTGACAGAAAACTGGAGCCAAGAACTGAGCTCCCTTTCATTTCATTCAGATGAATGTCGAGGACCTGCCAACTCTGTGCTCTTTTCTGGGTGGCTCATTGATCTGAAATTGGAAAAGCTGGAGCCGTGTGTGTCCACAGCTGTAATGGGAGCAAGATTCTCTAGAGGAATAAATTTGCAGCCTGGGGGGCTACAAAACCCACTCCTTGGGCATCTTGTTATGTGAGGAAAGGAAAACATGATATTGTTGCTTTTTTTTTCATGCTCATAAAGATATGAGGCAAAATGGAGCTTTCATTCTCATGAAGCCTCAACAGGACTAAACTACAAATGTTAATTAAAATTGCAGCTCTGCAGGGAGCATAAGTCAGGCAGTTGGAGTGAGGGTTGAATGATTAATCAGTGGGGTTTTATATCTGCTACTTGCTGTGCAAAGGGTGGTCACTGCTGCCTGTGTGTTTGAGAAAAACTCCTAAATGTGGGGATCACTGTCTCTTGAGAAAGGTGCTGGCATTGCCACTGGAGCCATGAATTGAAAGGGTTTGTGCAGGGCTCAGTCACAGTTCTGCTGCTCTCGATGTCATTAGAGTTGGCTGCTTCCTTCCTTCTGTTATCCAGCTGATGGAACATCTGCCTGGCTGAGTCCAAACCGCACTGCTGGCAATCTGTGTCCTGTTAGTCCAGGCAATGGGAAAAAGGGCATCTCATTCCTCACAGCAGCAGCTCTCCCTTGCAGCAAGGCTGCAGTGGCAGTGATCAGTAGCTGTTTTGTGACAGGCTTTATCTGCTGGAGGCCTCTGATAAAGAGCAATAGACAGGTCTCAGGGAGCCTTTGCTATTGATTGAAACCTCGGTGCCCCGCAGGGTGAGAAGGATTCCTGCCCTGCTCTGTAAATGTTCTGAACCAGGTTAGATTCTGCATTAACTGGGGGAAGTGTGTGGTGTGTGACTGTCTTTACAGACCCCTTGGCAAAGGGAATGCCCAAATCCACAGATCCACAGCCCAGAGTGTATGACCTGCATGCTGAGCCATGTGAAAGCCACCATGGACTCCACCTTTCCATCCTCAGCACATCTGTCTGCTTTGCTCACTTCAGCGACTGAACTCTCTGCCTCTGGTCGTGCAAGGATCTTCCTGCTGCCTTCAGACGTGAAAGAACCAGAGGCAATGGGGCTCTCCCTTTCACCTTGAAATGTTCAAGGAGCTTTGTTTCCAGAAAAAGGAAAACAAATTGAAGATGTGTTAGACATAAAAATATTTGGCATTTAAAAACAGTGAAATGGAATTGTTCTGATCATTTTATGTCTGATCACAGTTGTAAATACACACAAAAATAATTTAGTTTAATTCTGCTTCTTATAGCAAGTCAATGTACATAACACACAATAGCCAGATAGTGGAGGATTCTACATTGCTTCCAATATTTGTGATGTTTAGGCAGATAAATACCTTGTGGTAATGCAGATATTTCATTTTACTTTCCAGTGGTGTTTCAGATTTTATCTCTTGCTGAAACAAGTTATTTAATGAAGCTGAACTACTTTTGGAGTAAAACATCCATTACTCGCTCGTTTCCTCTCTAGTCAGATGTGTAAAACCTAAGTAAACTTGAATTACTTTCTAAAGACCATGCAGGCTCTTTCCATGCTGATTTGTTCTGCTTCTCTTACTTTCAAATGGCCTTTTAATTGGCCATTAAAGTAGGAAATTATGGCTGATTAGGATCAATCCAAATGCAAAATTTTGGATGGACTGGCTATTTGAATACCATTCTTTTAGATCCCCGTGTCACTTCTGCTTTGTCAGCTAAAGGTCACTTTTAGCTGCATTGGCAGGTTGCTTCAGTAACCTTTGCCCTTCAGTTCTCGACCCTAAATGTGCCACAGCCATGTTTGGTGGCAGCAAAGGGGACCAGTTGCAATAAGGAGCGTCAGAGAAAGTTAGTTTCCCAGTTCATAGCAAACTGTGCAGCTACACCCAGGCTAAGCTTTAGACTTCATTTCAGATGAAAATTACTTCCAATGACCTCCAAGAGGAAGAACAGTTTATCAATGATCTTCCTCTCTCTTGAGCAAAGCCATTGTAAAACTTCCTACATGGCTGTCACCAATGTTAAGGACTGAGTCTGGGGGGTCTTCTGAGAAAGGAGGCAAGATATCATTGCACTTTTTAAAACCCAGGTGATGTAATTCCATGTACTAAACAGATTTTGGAGGAGTTGCATGAAAATTTTATTTTTTCTAAGATATCTCTCCAGAGTTTTAGGCCTACGGTACAAGCTGGAGTGAAAGGTTGCATATCTGTTGACTCAGATGAATGGTTTTGCTTTCCAGAAGCTGAGGATATGTCTGTGTGCAAAATATTAACAGTCTTAAATGATCAGGAAACTTTGTACTAGTTTTTGGGTTTACATTTGTTCAGACTGTTTCATAAAGGGCTTCATGGTTTCAGTCCTTCCTGCAGTATCATCATAATCAAAGGTGATGACAGCAGGTCAATAAGCACTCATGGGCTGAATTTGATAATCATTTACATGTCTTAACAATTTATACAGTTCTGTTGGTGCCTTGGAGTTCTTAGTAGTGATAAGCAGCAGTGTAGCATGAAATATACAACAGCAAGAAAACCATGAGTCTTCCTTAACTCCCTTTCTACCTCTTTTACTTCACAATATGGGAAATTGTTGTAATGCGTTCAGTACACACTCATTTTTCTCTGATCTTCATCAAGTATTTGAAGCCCAAATAAATAAGGAAAAAAAAAAAAAAGGCACAACTACCCAAAGTGGGAATTCCCCAGACAGGGATTCTTACCTTTCACATCCTTCAGTTTCAACAGGGCTGAGCCACCCAGAGCTAACCTGTGTAGGGACAATCTGTCCCTGTAGGCTGCTCTGATTATTGGCATCACATAAACCATAACAACTCTCCCACAGGTTCTCAGTCAAGCCTAACTGATTCTAGCTAAGAGAAACATCACTTAGATGGTCATAAGCATAATAAATACCTTTAGTGATGTAATTTATTATCATCTTCATGACTAGAAGACTTTGGAGTATCAATTTTATGACAAAACAGGATTATTAGCATAGGTGTTTTTGAGAAAAATCTGCCTTTAAGCAAAGGTACAATCACATTTCTGAGGTGGTTTAACTTCAAGGGAAAGGAGGCATTCAGTGTCTCACCAAACAGACAGGCAGAGCTAAACCCCTTTCATACCTCTCCTTCTTACTTCTGACTCCCAAAAAATCATCACCTCAGCACCCCTGGCTCAGTGTCCCTCTTAACAATGCACCTCCAGTGAAAGTTAGACCTCTGTGGGACAAATTCATCCCAGATTTCACTCAGTGAAATTGTTCTGGGGTCAGGTTTGTTTTAATGGGCCTGTATTGGTCTTGTTGCCAAAGTCTTTGCAAATCCTGGCTTCCTATTATGCTCTTCAGGGTGATTTTGTGGAAATTGTCACTATATCAGGCTGAGTAACACCACCTGATTAATTCTATCCAGACGTACAGGACCACACGTCCAAGTATGCACTTTTGGAAGTTTGAAGTATTTCTGGTATAGCTTCTTCGACTGTTCTCTGTCCTATTAAAGGAAAAATATTTCCAGTGAAGTTGGAACTTGTCATAAAGACAGCATTATTTAGTCACTGTCAGGAAAAGAATACAGGTAAATGCTCTAAGGATACCACATTTAACTGAGAAGCTGATGGTCTAGAGTCACCCTCCTCTAGAAAAGCTTCCCTTATGGTTTCCAGGAACACGTTATGTAAACAAAGTCCAGGGGCATTATTCCCTAGGTCAAGCTGGAAATCAAAATATAATTTGTTGGCAACGAAACTTGCAATTATTCATTTCTGTTGCAGGACGAAGATCTGCTCAAAACATAAGAAAAAAAACGTAAGAAAAGCACAGCTTTTGTTGGTTTAGTGCTGGAGAAGCACAGTACCAAATATGATCCCATAAAATCAGTAAGGTTTCTTCTATAGCAGAATTATGAAGGATTTCATAGCACACAGAAAAGATGGGGTGGATGAAATACCTCTAAAACATGAAATAATGGCTTGCAGTGATGACCAAAAAAAAAAAAAAAAGCATTTAGGCTATTTGAAGCTGGTGGGAATTGTGTGAGCTTTAGAGCAGACCTAACCAGAAGGTATCATTTGACTGTGCAAGCTCCAAGTCGATTCCAGGCTCAGTATTGCTCTCTGGAATGCACTGACTGATAGCAATAGCTAAGGAAGCATTAGATAACAGAATGGTGAGAGATATTTGAAATTGGTTGTCTGGCTGTGCTCCTTGGAAAGAACCAGCAACAACACACACCAATTACAGTAGCAAAAATCTCCCCAGTGTGTTGACCTTCCTTAGCAGAGCAGTTTTAGAAGCAGAACTCCTCTGAAGTGGATCATTTGGAAAATCTGTGAGTCTCTGATGCACTTGAATCCTACAAATTCACTGAGGACTGTGGTATCAGGGAAGAGGCTCAGTGAGTGCTTGTCCCATCCTATGACATCCTGTCAGTGGGTGCGCGCAGCGGGAGCTGTGGAATCTCAATTCTGCACTCATTCACAGCCCGGGGAGAAATATTGTCACCTCCATGCCTCTTGGATTGCAGAAGCAGCTGGGAAGCAGAGCAGTCCCTGACATATGGTGGAGTAACCTCTCCTTCTTAGGCAGGTTGTTTAACTGGTGCTGTGCTGATAAGGCTCTTTATAGAACAAGCTCATGCTCGAGTAACTGCGTATCGCAGTGTCCTGTGTCTTCACTTCTGCCTTCCCTCATTCTCCTGACATATTCTTCTCCACCAGAAGCAAGAGAAAAGGCTGGACTGCTCTGCTGGCTCTCTGCCATGGGTAAAATAATTTTCTTTTCTCTGTCACTTCTGGGATGACTGGCAGGAACCACAGCAGAAACCAGAAACCGGTGGCATTAGCGCTGACATCTCCAGCCCTGCCTGGAACCTCACTGCCCTCAGAGTATTTGCAGCCTCTGTAATTCTCCCACCTCTGACTTCAGAGAAAAGAGGGGAAGACTGACAGATGTCTTCACAAAAGTAATATTAGATCACACTCATGTAATCTCAACTCCAAAATCTGCAGGAGGTCCCAAAGACAGCCCAAAGGAAGTAGAAAATCTTCAATGTTTCTGTGGTATTTCTCTTTCCTTCAGTGACTCGTACAACCAAAGCTTCCACCGTCATATTCCAAAGATATTCCATAACTGAGAAAATGTCTCTTCATCTTAAACACTTCCAGTTTATCACATTTTTGACCCTCACTCAGCCTTGAGTGACTCACCTATATAATTCTTCCTTTGATCTCCACCATCAAGTAGCCTGCTTGGTGACCAACTTTGACTCATGGGTGGTTCTTGCCCTATTTCCTCACCATTTTTTGTCATCACCTTCCTTAGTTTCTTTTCAGTTGGTTTCAATGATGTCATTATCCAGTAGGGTACAAGCTCTCTGTCCCTTTGTGGTGTGTTCCAGGATCTCTGGATGTTTGACTTTTAATTATAGCTAATTTTATTCTTCCAAAACACATTCACTTCATTATTATCAAAATCCGGACTTCTCGTTCTGCAGAAATTGCACTGGGACATTGAAAAGTGCCGTGGAAATAAATGATCCATTGCAACAGGTGAAAATGCTTTTGCAATTGTGCACTGTTTGGTTAGGAGGTATTTTTGTTCTATAAGACTTTCTGCCTGGGTTTTCGGCTGTTTTTCCTATCCTCATAAAAGCAGAAAATCTGACATTACCAGGTTTCCTTGTTGCAGCAAGCAGGTCCAGCACTGGAAGTGAATGTGGGATTTACCCTATAATACATTTGTTCTGCAAGCATATACTTTTTCCTGCAAATGCATTTGTAGGAACATGCAAAGGGATGTGCCTTTCTATTGAACTTTGATAAAACATGCCAATAAATGATAACGTCCAGTGACACAGACAGGAACTGAAATTAAAATAATGTGTCGCAACTCTTGTATTTTGAATTCAGTGACATTCACTAGCTCATTCATCTCTAGCTAAAAATAAGTTATCTTTAGTTTCTAGCTAAAATAAGTTACCTGAATCTGAGTTAATCATCTAGGCTTTTTTTTTCCTTTACAGAGGCAATAAGAAATGAATACTTCCAGAGTATATTCAACCCATATTTCTTCAGCAGCTGTTTTGTGATAGGATTGGCACCATTCAGCCTAGTTAAGTGTTTGCAGACACTTACCTCTCTCAGGGACTACAGGAGAACTTGGACAAATTTTTTAGGTTGGAACCTTCCCCTAACAAGAGAGGCCATTCCAAAAAATTAGTTTAGTGCTTAATTTTTGTTTTAATTTGATTAGACATGAACCCTTTACCATCAGCCTGTGCAACATCAGCAAAAGCAACAATGAAAATAATTTTTCAAGGCTGTCCATCAATTCTTGGGAAATTCTCCTTTACAGCCAGCTTTTTCACTGATTTGAAATATCATGTAGTACAAGTGATTTGTCCTTTCTGCCTCAATTTTTGATCCATACAGAGATGAATGAACAAGTTCCAAGCATCAATTCCTTACTGCTTGAAAGAAGCCTGAACTTCTTGATGAAGAAAATAAAACTTGCGATTATGATTACTGTTCCCACTGCAGTACAGCAGAAGCAGTGGTCATAAACCAGCTTCTATTCACTGAGATGCACAGAAAAATTGAGCTAAAGGAGCCCTTCAGATTAATTTCAGACCATAACCTCTGCGTGTGTGGTGGGTGCTCAGTACCTTGAAGAATGCCAGGATGAGTTACATGCACAACTGCTGTGGGGCCCAGGGTTGCAGGGCAGGAACTGCCTTTGTAGCAGCCATGTAATAACATTGCAGAGGAAAAAAAGAATTAGGGACTTGCATGCCTTAGTATTATTTACTGGGCTTATAATACTGTGAACTTCCGTGATGTAAGGAAGACCAGAATTGGTAGGAAAGCCCACACATGATTTGGAGGATGCAGCAGGAGACACCTGAATGAAAAGTGGTCTTAATCCTTATTAATTATTCAGCAATCATGTAGGGGAAAACTAGGGTCTTTTCTAGGTGTTACAAGCTGATCACCAAAAAATGCCCAAAACTAATCGAAAGCTGTAGCTGCTTTTGAAGGGATTGATGAGATTCAATCCCTTGCTCCCAGTGAGTTTGTTATGCAAGAACTTGATCATCCAAACGCGGACTGATCGATGCCATTAACTCCAGTTAAATACACCTGAAGTTGCACATGAAAATAAGGGCAAGACATCATCCTACAATACGTCCTCTGTATTTCTGTGTGGTTTGTCTATGCGCTCATCCTCACTGAGCTAAGATTGTTCATGAAGAAAAGATTTTTGTGGGAGTGTTTGTAGGAGGGAGATGCAAGTGCAGGGACAAAAGGATGAAAGCAAACAAGAAGCAAAATAAAAAAACAGTATGTGGAAGCTGACCGAAGCCTTGTGTTTCAGAGAAGATGGTGGGGTTATGTCTTGTTGAATTGTCATTTAATGTCCTGGGGGGTGTGGAATATCTTTATGAAATTACCAGTTTTCTTTTTGGGAATCTGAAAAATTCCTTCAATGATCACTTTGGATGTACAGCAGAAGAGTCGGCAGCAATCCCTTTAAATATGCCTGAGATACAAATACGGTGGAAAACCCCCAAAATATGTGTGTCTTCCTCTTTCCAGGGGCACTGGCTGAGCGAGCTCTCTGGGAGGAGCCCGCGTGGAAAAAATCCATGCGCAGACCAGAAGAAAATTTCTGTTTGAAGCTTAAATCGGGCGATGCAGTTTGACTTCACCCAGGATTTGTTCCCCCCAGTCTCTTTGTAAGAAGTGGGGACAAACAGGAGCTGGAGAGCGCCCCCAGAGCGGCTTCCCCGAGGCGAGGCAGCCGCATCCCAGGGGCCAGGCTCCATCTAGTGACCCGGCCAGGGATGGCCGGGCCGGGATCCAGCCGGGAGCCGCGCCGGGACAGCCGCAGCCGCCGGTACCTGGCCGGGCCGGGCTGTACCCGTGCCGGGAACCGGGAGCGGCGGTCCCGCTCCCCTGGAGAGGCGAGCCCAGGTTTAGGCAGCAACTCTTTTGATTTCTGCAAAGGGAAATGAAACACAGGACGGGCCAGGCCGAAGGCAGGGGCTGAGCCGCGGCGGGGAGCGGGGCAGCCTCCTGCCACTGGGTGGGCTGGGTACACACACGCCCACCCGCGCTCCCCGTCCCACATCGGGGCTGCGGGACGCGCAGTGCCCCGGGAGCGCGGCCGGAGCCGGGCAGGAGCAGAGAGCTCGGAGATGCGGAGGAAGCGACTTTAGGGTGTCGCCCGCTTAATATTTTCGGGGGGAGTGACCGAATGCGGCTATGAAATGGGCTCTATATGGGATGCGGCCGGATCGATGGAGCTGATAAGGGCGAGCTATAAAAGGCTGGGGGGCGGCTGCGACCGCGCTACAGCCCCGAGGCGCCGCGCCGGGATGGGGCTGCGCCCCGCCGCGCTGGCGCTGCTCGCTCTGGCGGCCGCCGCCGCCTCCGCGCTGCCGCTGCCGCTGCCCGACGCCGGCCCGCACCTCAACTACGGCTGGGGAGAGCCCATCCGGCTGCGGCACCTCTACACCGCCAGCAAGCACGGCCTCTTCAGCTGCTTCCTGCGCATCGGCGCCGACGGCCGGGTGGACGCGGCCGGCAGCCAGAGCCCGCAGAGTGAGTGGCGGCGGCGGCGGGGATGGGGACGGGGATGGGGATGGGGCCGCGGGGGTGACACTGCTGTCCCTTCTCTCTGTCTGCCCGCAGGTCTGCTGGAGATCCGCGCCGTGGCCGTGCGCACCGTGGCCATCAAGGGCGTGCAGAGCTCCCGGTACCTGTGCATGGACGAGGCGGGGCGGCTGCACGGGCAGGTGAGACCCGCGATGCTGCCCCCGGGGGGATTTTCCACTCTGTGCTCTAATAATGGGGTAACAAACCTTCCAGGTGTCCGCCACCGACCCTGCCCCACCGCCTGTTCTCCCTAGGAGCTGCGGTTCTCGTCACCGTCACTGCCCGAAAGGCTGTGGGGATTGTTAGAAGGCAGAAAGGAAACGTCCTTTAGAGAGTAAATGATGTTTTCCGCGTCCCCCGCCAAAATATACCGAAAGTACAGCCCAGGGCAAAATTGCATGTAGGTTTAAAATTCTCATCGGTGGGAGACTGTGATTCGGCTGCAGGAATAGATTAAGCTCTGCCGTAGAATATGAGTAATTTCTCACTGTTCAGGTCAGGTATTCTGGGAAAAAAAAAGTTAAAAAGAGATTGCTCCTTTGGAGAAGAGGTGCAGCCAGCTGCCTGCCAGGCATACAACTCCCAGGAACATGGGTTGCTATCTCTCAGGAAGTTGCAGACAGGAGAAGGATTTGGAGGGGGAAAGGATGCTTCTCCACTGCCACACTTCTGCCCTGCTATAACAGCACAGCTGCGGGACTCTGAGGGGCTGGGGACTTATGTGCCCCTCTGATGCCACTAGATCAGCTTTTTCACTACTCATTGACATAAACTCTAGTTTTTAAAGCATGTGAATGCATTCTTGACTCTAGAGTTTGACAGGTGCAGTTCAGATTTAGTCTGTACATAAGCCTGAGTTTCACAGAGCGATGGCTTTTCTTGATGCCACAGTAAAGATACAGCTTGATTCTTTTTTCATTACTCCAGCAAAATTTCTGCTGATTTTAATCAGGAAAGGACTTGGCCCATTCTTAAAATTCCCAGTATCTTTAATAACAGCAACACTGATGTTCTGAATGTGGATAAAATTAAGAATGTGGAACACATTAAGCTTTTCTTTCTGAATTTCATTGCTTTTCTGGGCTCAAATCAGTCGAGGCTGAGATGAAGTACATAGGTTCAGATGATATGGTAGGTCAATTATTAGCTTAATGTATATCCAAAACAAATCAGAGCCTGGATTCTGCTCCCGTTGGAGCTACCAGCTGAACTTGAGCAATCAGAGAATTTTAAAATGGCTTTCCTACAGCACCATTTTGAAGGCATACACATTGACTGGAACAGCATTTGTTGGTGTAGTGCATTAGATTCAGGCTGGAGTTTTATTCTGAAAACACAACAGCTGTGCTGTCCCATCTCCGTGCTGGGGACACCTGCTGTCACCTCTGTGCTCACAGCCCATGCAGGCAGCTCTGCAGGTAAATCTCAGCCTTATCAGCACCACGCTCAGGACTGAGAGAACAAAAGGGCAGACACGGTGTCTGGGGGCTGAACCTGTGCTCCTGCAACTTGGCCTGTTTTGACACTGGAAAACTGATGACTGGGGTTGGTTTTTGAATGTGCTGTGTGCTGTAGTCAGTAGTTTAGGGGAAATGATGAATCTACTGACATACTGTGATTCCTCCTGTGAAAAAAATCCCTCCTAATCACTCCTGTGGAGGAAAAAAAAATCTGGAAATACTTAAAAAGTCTGTTTGGTACTTGTTTAAAAAAACAGACTAGAGACTATCCCAATGTAGTGAAGAGGGAAAGGTATAGCTGAGACACAGGGACTCAATCAATATCTGTTGTTTGTAGTGTGCACTTCTTGAGCAAGAATCTTTTTTATTTCATCATCCTTTTTAGTGAGGCTGAGCACTCATAAAGACAGCCAACAATCCAGCCCCAATTTTTTGTCATATACACATATTTTTCTGAGATATAATATGTGCGTGGAAGGATAAATATTGCACCATTTTATTTGAAGAAAACTTTTTTTTTAAATTACTTTATTAATTTAAAACATGCTTTTGAAAGATAACCACATGCAAGCCCCTAATTTTACTCTGTGTTACTGAGAGTGTCTGAGAAAGGCCCAAAAGTATTAAATATGCTCTCTGTTCAGACAGAGAATTCAGAACATTCATGTAAGGACACTTCTGTCTCTGCAGACTGAGACATAATCAGCAATTCTCTTTTATTGACCAAGGTTCAATCACCTGCAGTAGCTGAGACTGAAATAGCAACAGAGTTGTAAGTAACACAACTCAAATGCTGGTGTAAAGATCTAGAGAGGTCTGACCTGGTGATATGGGTTCAAGATACAATTGTAATATATTATTTATATATATATATAAGATGTTACAGGTATATAATATCTGTACAGGCCATTGCAAATGTAATCCTACAAATTCATACCTAAGAAAAT
Organism: Camarhynchus parvulus; assembly: GCF_901933205.1. Lineage (NCBI taxonomy): Eukaryota > Metazoa > Chordata > Aves > Passeriformes > Thraupidae > Camarhynchus > Camarhynchus parvulus. Next base: position 7,166,387 of record NC_044575.1, on the reverse strand, counting down.
ACATTCTTCTGTACCAAGTCCTAACTTGTGCTGGTATTAGTTCAACAGTTCTCATGTTCTCATGTTAACAGGAAAATGACACTTTGTGAAAGGGTTCTTGGCAATTTCTCAGTAAATTCTGAGTGGAATTGTTTTACTGATTGGTCACATTGCCTTTCTACAGACCTGATCTTGAAGCCCTTGCACAGGCAAATCTCTAACAGAGCAGGAGTTATATACTTGGATTAGGATTTATGGCTGCAATTAAGGACAATTCATCTAAATCTGCTCTGGCATCTGAGACTTCTTTCCCAGTGCTCAGACAGGATAAGTGTGGTGGCTGTGGAGAAGCACATCCCAGGATTCAAAGCTTATATAATGGGATGAACATGGAAAGAACTTCAGGGGTTCTGGAATGGAATGGAATGGAATGGAATGGAATGGAATGGAATGGAATGGAATAGAATAGAATAGAATAGAATAGAATAGAATAGAATAGAATAGAATAGAATAGAACAGAACAGAACAGAATAGGGATTTGGAAAGCCAGGATACCACCACTGAGGGACTAGGACTTTTCCCATCCAAAGTTTGTTTTGTGGTTGAATACAGCCAGCCTGATGGGCATATTTGTCATTCTCACTATTCCTTGCTTTTCAGCTCAGGTATTCCACTGAAGACTGTTCCTTTGAGGAGGAGATTCGCCCTGATGGCTACAACGTGTATAGATCCAAAAAACATGGAATATCAGTGTCTTTGAGCAGTGCCAAACAAAGACAGCAGTTCAAGGGGAAAGATTTCCTTCCCCTGTCTCACTTCTTGCCCATGATCAACACGGTACCCATGGAGTCAGCAGACTTTGGTGAATACGGTGATTACAGCCAGGCCTTCGAGCCAGAGGCGTTCTCCTCGCCCCTGGAGACGGACAGCATGGATCCCTTTGGCATCGCCTCCAAACTGTCCCCAGTGAAGAGCCCCAGCTTCCAGAATTGACTGTGCTCCCACACACGTTTTCACAGAAATATTGAAGAGGACTGTAGGGTTTGTAGCTGTCTGTGTAGTGATATTTGGGAACTTTTTTGTGTGTTTGAGTATGGAGCCAGCCTTGTCCTTGTTGTACCTGTAAGAGATGAGTGCCTGTTCTATAGTCTAAAGAATTGCCTGTCCATAGTTTTGTTTGGAAAAGGAGGACTAAATGTGAAAAGTTTAGCAGCCTTATCAGAATTCCTCCATAGGTGGTGATAAAATAACTGTAATTTTTCTACACCAGCTTCACTCCTACATACATTCACTTGCTATAGCTGCTCATACAAGCAAATGCAGAAAACCTTTTCCTCTTCAGAGATCTAAACTCAAACACTTGGACCAAAACTAGATGAAGAAAAACATCCTACCAGATGTAACTTGAGTTAATGCTGCTTCTTAAAAGGCTGCTAACAACATTCTGGGCAAAACTTTCTATGGAAAGCATACTACTGAAAAAAACAAATCTGCTTGTATATTGTGCTTTTTCTTCCCTTAGAAAATAAGAGAAGAAAGGGAAAAAATTCTCCCTTCCCTTACTGCTAAGAAGTACTTTGGGAAACTTGATCGTTGATTTCTTTTGTAGGCTAAATTATGTTCTCTGTGGCATCAGAATCACCCAGCAGAGAGTTCTCATCAAAATCAGTGAGGATTCAGTGTGTGGACGGAAGAGTGCCCAGGGGCACTCCAATTGATGTTCACCAGGTAGGGAATGAGCAGCTCAAATGAATGTTTAAATGAAGATTGTGTTGTATATAAGTATGTATATGTCATTAGCAAACAGAGAAAAACACTGATGTATAGGTCAAATCAGTTGTAAAATAGGTTTTTGTGTTCAGCCTTTAAGCACCAGGAATTCTTTCAAGTCACTTCCAGCCTTGATTCAGCATCCATGGGAATCAGTGGAGAGATGGTTTAGTGAGTGAAAAGCTGCAGAACTGGGTCAGGATTCTCCTTGCGAGAAGGGATTGTGAAGACCTCTGGCCAAGGCACCCAATGTCTTCAAGTTCTGCTCTCCCTCTGAAAAGATTCAGTGAAGGAATAGCCAAGGTGAAGCCAAAGGAAAAAAAAATAAATAAAGATTGTTTCCAAATGTTCATTTATAAGAGATATTTCTGTACCAAAAAAAAAAAAAAAAAAAAGAAAAGGAAAGGAAAAAAAAAAAGCTTTACTGGAAATACCGGTGTTCTTCTGACCTAGCACTTCATTGCCAATGCAATATTTATAATTAATTTATTGAATACGTACATCTGTTTATTTTGTTACTGTTATTTATGCTCAAAATTCTATTTATGTACTTCTGAATTTGGGTTTTTTAGTTGTAACAAATCTCGTGCAGTTTTGTAATCAACAGAATTTTAGCCAACAATAGCCCATTTTTAGCCAATTTTTAAATAGCTGTAATTTTAGGCAATTTTTAAATTTCTGTGCATTATCATTAGTGTAATGTGTACATTTGCAATAAAAGAGAAAATAATCTTCAACACTGAAATCTGCTTGACTCTTCTGTCTCTTCTCCCCAAGTGCCTTATCCACACATCTTTTAAATACCTCCAGAGATGGTGACTCAACCACTTCCCTTGACAAAAAAAAATCCTGTGGGTAGAAGGTTGGTCCCATTTAAAAATCGGAACCATTCTAACCAGTGCTGCCAGGGAGAAAAATGGTGAGTTTTGCCTGAAAAAGATGTCAGTTTCTGGCAGGAAAAGAGCCTGAATGTTTCCATTTGGAAATGCTGTGAGACACAGGAACAGCAGATTTCTTGGCTGGCAAACATCTCCCATGGTGTTTTCCCATTCTCTTTTGTGCTGAGCCACTGCCACACATCCGGAGGGTTCCTAGTCCTCGTTCGCTGGAAGAGGTAGTTCTGATTTTCAGGTTGTTTTATTCCAAAACTTTTCAGATTTCAGGGGGTTTCATTTCCAGTTTTGATCAGTCGCTATATTTTCTTTAAATGCCTTTCAAAACCTTCTTAAAAAAACCCAAAACAACAACAACAAAACAACAAAACCAGAAAACAAAATAATATAAGAATGAACTTTTAAAGTTTGGGCAAGAAAAGAAAAATCACTTTTCTGCTAAAAAATTGCACAGATTTGACAGGAAACACGGCAAATAATGGAGTTTGGAGGGTACACAGTTTAATTGACCCAGTGAGAGATTTTTTAAGTGGGTGTAACATTGTGAATATTTCTCAAGGGTGCAAAGACAGGCAACCTTATATTTTGGGACTATAATCTTGAGCTCTCTCGTGACCCTATTTGCTGACACCTTTGGCTTACATTCTTTCAGCGGCAGCACGACAATTTTTCCTGCAACAGCATGGTTAGAGGTTGGTTCAATATTTATTCAGACAGAGGGAAGAATGCCAGGAGCTAGATTAACCCATACCACTTCCTGGAGAGCTTCAGTTTTCGTTGGAGTTTTCCCATCCCAGCTCTGACCAAACCTGGCGGTTTTGCTTATAAAATCTGACAAGTTTTCGGCTTGAGGTGGGAGGATTGCTGAGAAACGCTTCCCCTGCCCTGCGACACCTGACTCGGGCAGGAACCGGGTGTGCAAAACCTCCCAAAAAGCACCTTCGGTTCTGTGGGAATGTAAACACAGCAGCAGCACCCTTCAGCACATCCCATCCCCTGCCCATCAGGGCTCCCTCAAAGGCAGGGGGACAATGGAGGTGCTTTCATTTGCAACAGCACATTTTACAGCCCCGAAACGTTTTTAAAGCTCAGGTGTCAAATGTCTCCGTGGGAAGTCTCAGCTGGAAGCTGTGATGTGCAAATACGAGTTGCTAGAGGAGCGGGGAGGCTGCAGGGAAGGGGATACTGAGCGTCTTCATTTCCACTGGGAGGAAGTGTGAAAACCTATAAATCAATTCAAAGCCATAGTGTCCACTTTACCTCTGCTCAAATCACTGAAACCCTGTTGGTGGAAAATTTGGGGGCCACTCTTTCTTCTTTCTGCTCTGCCAGTGTACTTTTCATGCGAATAGGGAGCAACTTGATAAATTAAACAAAATTTCCCTTTTTTTCCTCAAAAATATACATATTCCAACACCAGTGTGGCAGGATAGTGTGACCACAGAAACATTTTATTAAGTATCTGGAAAATAGTGTAAGTTAACTTTAAAAGACGTGCTTGTAAATGAGTATAAATGTTTGCTTTGACTAGTGTTGATCTGTGAGTATTTTAACGGAGCAGCCTAGAAGGGCACACTACAGTTTGGGTGGGTATTAACACCAAAAATATTTATGTTTTAGAGTCACAGACTGGTTTGGGTTGGAAGGGACTTTAAAAATGATTTCATTCCAGGAGCAGGGACACCTTTCCAGGTTGCTCCGAGCCCCATCCAACCTGGCCTTGGACACTTCCCAGGGATGGCGCATCCACAGCTTCTCTGGGCAGCCTGTGCAAGGGCCGCACCGCCCTCACAGGGAACAATTGTGGACATATGCACCGAAAATACACTTCTTGAAAGCCACAGACACCAATATTACGTGAGAGGGATGTGCAAACTCTGTCATTCCGTGATCAGCGACAGGAGCCGAGAGAACGGCCTGGAGCTGCCTCAGGCTCAGGTTGGATACCGGCACAAGGCTCCTCACCCACAGCGAGCCCGGGCGCCGGACCCGCGCGGGCGGAACTCAGAGGGCGTGTGGACACCGCTTTGAGGCACAGGGTGGGATTTCTGGGAGGCGGGGTGGGATTTTTGGCACACTGGGCTGGATTTTTGGCGCACTGGGCGGGATTTTTGGCACACTGGGCGGGATTTTTGGCGCACAGAGCTTTCCCCATGGACGGCCGGGGCCGAGATCTGTGGCGGCGCTCGGGCGCCCCCTGGTGGCCAGACGCCATCGTGGCCCATGTGGGCGTTTCTTACCACGAGAGGGGGCGTGGTCTGTGATTGTAAGCCACGCCCCCTCCCGCGCGCCGTCCGTTCCCGGCGTGCCTCGCGCCGTCATGGCGGATCTGTTGGATGGGATCGTGATGGCCGAGCAGAGGTGAGGGCGCAGAGCCAGCCCGGAGCGGCCTCACAGGGGCTTCTCTACAGCGCGGGGCTTCCCCGGGACTCCGCTTCCCTCTGGGAGCTGCCAGGGGAGCGTCAGGGAAAGAAGGGCGAGCGCTGAGCCCAAGGAGGAGGGCGGGGAAAATTCGCCTCCCTGCGCGTTCTGAGGGAGCGAGCGGCGCGAACGGCCTGGGGCTGAGGCGGGGGAGGTTTGGGTTGGACATCAGGGAAGGGTTCTTCATCCAGGGGGTGGTCGGACGCTGGAACAGGCTGCCAGGGGAATTGGTGTCAGCACAGAGTGGGACCCACGCCGGCAGGCCGGGCTGATGGGCTGAGACCAGCGGGGTGGGGGTCAGCAAGGCCGAGTGCTGGGTCCTTGGGTCGCTTCAACCTTCTGGAGCTTTCCAGGGTAGCGGGAGAGTCCCTGAAAAGCATCCCAGAGGGAAAGGGCCTGGGCGTGCTGGCCGGGAGCTGCTGAACACGAGCCCAGGTGTGCCCAGGTGGCCAAGAAGGACAATGGCATCTTGTCATTGTCAGCAGGACCAGGGCAGTGACCATCCCCCTGTTCTGGGCACCGCTGAGGCCCCACCTTGAATCGTGGGTGCCACACTACAAGAAAGACTTTGAGGTGCTGGAAAGTGTCCAGAGAAGGGAATTGAGCTGGGGCAGGCTCTGGAGCACAGGTTGGATGAGAAGCAGCTGAGGGAGCTGGGGGGGCTCAGCCTGGAGAAAAGGAAGCTCAGAGGGAATCTCCTCTCTCTCTACAACTCCCTGACAGGAGCCTGCCATGTGTGGCCAGACTTTACTCTCTGGTAACAAATGACAGGACAAAAAAAGAAGTGGCCTTGAGCTGCACCAGAGGAGGTTTAAGTTGGACATAAGGAGGAATTTCTTCATGGAAAAGGTTACCAGGCCTTGGAAGGGGCTGCCCAGGGAGCTGCTGGAGTCACCACTTCTGGAGGTGCCCAAGGAGCAGCTGGATGTGACATTTAGATCTTTGGGCTGGTTGACACAGTGATGATCATTCACAGGTTGGACTGGATGATCTCAGAGGTCTTTCCCAACCAAAAAAAGCTTGTGATTCTGGGATTTAAATAGATTTTATGTGGTATTTCTGAGCTTTGGAGGCAACGCACGTCTCTGTTGCCCGGGGCCACTCGTGTGCGGTGTGACTGGACAGGAGATTAACCAAGCTGTGGTTCTGCTCTCCCAGGTTCCACAGAGAGATTAACCAAGCTGTGGTTCTGCACTTCCAGGTTCCATGGGGAGATTAACCAAGCTGTGATTGTGCACTGGCAGGTTCCATGGGGAAATTAACCAAGCTGTGTTTCTGCTCTGCCAGGTTCCACGGGGAGGGCTACCAGGAGGGGCTTGCAGAGGGCAGCCACGCTGGCATGGCTGAGGGCAGGAGGCACGGAGCACTGCACGGAGCCAGGATGGGCTCAGAGGTAAGCAGGGAAAGTCTTCAGCGCTGCAATCTTCCTGCCCTTAGAAAATGACAGCCACACAGAAATTTCCAGGCTGAGGCCTGCTGTGTTTCACTGCTCTGTGTCCAGGAGGACTCATAAAGCTGCTTTAAAGGTGCTGTTTTGAGCTGGAGACGTCAGTAGATGCGCTTGTGTTTTCTCAGCTTATTTGCTGTATGGAGCTTTGGCAGTCTTTTTTCCCAGATTTATGGCTAAAGGTCCCCCTGGCTCCCAATACCATCTCCTGTGGCCCAGCATAAGGAAAAGCATGGAATCTGGAGCCACACAGATCTGTGTGTCTCCTGCACTCTGTTAATTGTGATGCTGTGAGGGTTTGTGGCACTGCTCCTCTTCTGCACACCTGGATCAATAACCATTCCCAGGAATTCAGGGGCTGGACACTGCTGGGGAGGCACCTCAGCTTGTCCCATATGTCCACTCCAGTTTGTCACAGGATGAGAATGCCAAGCAGCAGCCTCCAGAGCTGGTTGGTTTGTACAAAATGGTCCTGGACAGACCATAGGAGAGAATTGCTGTGATCTCCTCATACTGGGAAAGCTCCAGAGGGAGGCAGGATTGGACACATCAAGTGAGAGGGTGGCTTGGGTAACCTTGTACTTGTCAGCCTTTCCAGCTTGGAAAGGGGTACAGTTTGTGTACCCAGGGTTTAGTTTCCCAAAGAGTGAGATAGAGTGTAGTGCTTTATTTTTGTTCCACTGTCTATGCTCTGTGTCCTTTGGGGTTTTTTCTTTCCCTCATGACTCTTTAAAATTAATTTTAGATTGGCTGCTACCTTGGGTTTGCACTGACGTGGCACTGTCTGCTCCAGAAATGCACAGATCCAAAGAACAGGTGAGGTGAAAAAGGCTTAAAGGCATTTCACTGTGACTTCCATTCTTCTCTTCACATCTTTTTGTTCTGTCCCATTTTGATTAATCTGTCTGCCAGAACTGCCTTTTTGGTTGCATTTCTTTTTTTTGCCCAGTTATCTAATCAGTATCTTTGTTGATTCTTTAATATTTTTCAACTTTGGACTGGTAAGTTGAAATGGAAGCCTTACATCTGTCAGTTGTGCTTAATTCCCAATTTGGAGTAATTCCTAGTTTGGATAATTTCTTATTGAAGAATATGGAACACACCTGACAATGGGCTGAAAGTTGAATTAAAGAAGGATGGAGGGCTGGGTTTTGTGCTCTGGATTATTATTTATCAGTGTAATTTTCATAGTGATAGATTGAAAAAATTCCTGTGTGAGGATCATTGGGTTTTCTTTTAATTAGATTCATTTTGTTTTTTCTAGCAAAAAGCTAAGGGCTCTGGATTCATTAATAGGGATGATTCAGAAATTCCCATATGAAGACCCCACTTATGATAAGCTGCAAGAAGATCTGGAAAAAATCAGAGGAAAATTTAAACAGGTTTGTAGGATTAAGTTGTAATTTTAGCACATAAATTAATTTTTGAAGATACTTTGTTTCTCAAGCCACTCCAAAGTTTTGTGGAGCAGTTATGATTCCCATTCTGCAATCATGGGAAAATACTTGAATACAAGTGAAAGCCCTTGATAGCTGAAAATTTCCCAAGCAATAACAAATGCAAAATAAAGGGAAAAAAATCTTTAAAAAGCAAGTTGGAAATAATCTTTGGCAATTTGAATTACAAGTGGGATCAGAAGAAGATAAATGGATGAATTGGGAGTTTTGTTGAACATTGTTCTTGAAAAACAGACCCTTTGAAACACTTCTGTGTATTCCTTTTTAGGTTTGTTCAATGCTAAATATTCAGTCTGATTTTAGACTTGGTAATGAGAGATCTTCACTGACATTTTGAATGCAAGAGATGAAGATAATCGTGGATGACCAAAGAAAAAAACATGAAAAGAGCAGAACTGAAAAAGTGTCTATCTACTTTTATATTAAAAAAAATCAAAATAGTGGAGAGATGTTAAAAGGGAAGTGAAAAATCACTGGATTTGCAGTATTATTTAACATTTATTATCTCCAAGTTTTATTTAGGATATTACACACACTAGTGTGTAAATCTGTTAAATAGAAATATTTGTTTTAATTCTTTGCTAGTCTTTTACTGATAATTCCTCAAAAGGAAAATAAGCATTTGCACAGTTTCCTTGTTTAAAGGATGTCTGTTACTTAAAAATCTGTGTATGCAGATCATTCAGTTTACACCATGTGTACATGCTGTGAGTGAAGGAAAATAAAATCAATTCCCTGCAGACTTTGCAGCTGGAAACATTTTTGTGGGGAGAAGATGGAATGACAAAGGAGGTCAGAATGCAGAGGACAAGGATGAAGGTACCTGCTCAGAATATGGAATTTGCACCTGGATTTTCCAATAGTTTTGCAGACTGATGGGGGAAAGGGAGCAAACTCCACAAAATCTAACCCTTCCCTACAAGTCACCAGTTTAAATGGTGGATGAGATGAACATGGCTGCCAGGAGTTCTCATTGACTGTATTTATCAGTACCTCTCACACAGACCAGCTTTTTACATGCCAGCCTTGAAAAGTGACCACTTCAGTCTCATTCCAAATCACTGGATGCTGCCAGCTGTGTTAGCTGAGAGGAGTGCCTGGAAGAGGCTTTGCCTTGGGCTGCTGGATGTCTCTGCATTCCAGTGAGGAATTCCAGAATTCCTTTCACCACCTGTACTCTGTGTGTGTCTGACTCTGCCTTCGTGGCACGGTTCAGCCTTGTGATTTTGATATGAAATTTGAAAATCAGAGACAGATTTGAGGTTTTTGGTTTGTTGAACTGTCTTAGATGTGAATTTTGATAGCCACAGGCAGTGTCAGAGCCATCTAGTGGATGTGTGGGATTGTAGGAGCTCACAAGTACTTGTGTAGGTGAAGTGGTTAAAATAGACAGTACAGAACGTACACACTCATGATAATTCTAATTTTGTGGAGAATATCTTTGCAATGAAGTACCACTGAGGTAGGAATTAATTTTTACTTGTTTCCTCATGTGCTAAAATGTCTGTAAAAGTAAGGTCAGGGTTGTGAGAGGTCCAGGTGGAGCATTTGATTAATAGAAGTGTGTGATATGTGGGTGACAAGCCAAGGTGCTGCTCCAGAGATTGTATCAAACACAATTATTTTTGTTCAGCTCAGGAGAGAAAGGGTCTTTGGCAGTCAGGTGGTGACTGTTATTTGGAAAATTGGTTTGGTGTTTGGTGGCTAATTTTCTTGTTGCTTTAGTTCCATTTAAAAAAAAAATATAATAAATTATTATATAAATACATGTGTATATACTGAACTACAAGTATTGTATCAGCCAGGATTTCCAGCTGGGATATATCAAGTTTAGGGTTATCTATTAGGTCTTTATTTTTTTAATTAGGTCTTTAATTAAGTTTCATTTGTGTGGACACACTGATGGAGTCTCTTCTTCCATGAGTCTGTATTTTTCTGAATATCTGCTCTTTCACACCTTGTGTGGGCCTGATTTGGTTTATTAAATGAGGTACAGTTCAAAATTCTGTTGGATGTACAGTTGTATGCTTTCTTCAGTGCCGTTATTTTTTGTTTTCTGCAGTGATTTGTGGGGGTTTGTGTCACTTTCAGTGCTGTGGCAGTGGAACATTCCCAGCATTCTGTAGAGGTGTTTTTATGCCTGATTTACAGCTGAGGTTTTGGGTATGCTGATTTATAGCCCAGGTTACATCAAGAATATTCCTTTGTCTTAGGGTCACAAAGATATAGAAAAATATGCATCCTTGTACATTATGATACTGGTTATTAATAAAGCAGGACATTGAGATTGTGGCTTGGTGCTGATGGTCCAAGAAGTTTGAAATTTTGGAAAAGTAAGACTTCAGAATATATCTCTATATTCATTCACCAGCCCTGCTTACAGCTCAGTAGTTAAGGAGGAATGTTTGAAACATTTCACTCACCAATTTCTGACTTGCCTGGACTGAGTTCTAGCTTGTTTTGTCTCTTTGTGATCATCTCTCAGCGGAGCCTGTGGAATACGGAATTCTGTTAAAAGGTGCATATACAGCTCATTACTGCTAGGCTGCTGAAGTCATGGCAATCCAGGACAGTTGTAATTTTCCTTTCTTCAATGTGTGATGAGTGCAAGAAATAGTGAATTTTGAGGCATCAGCAGAGAGGTAAACTTTGAATACCATTTGGTAAAGTTCCCAAGCATAATTCTTGTTCTGTCTTCATTAAGCAATTTCCTTTCATTTCTTGTCAGCTGTACTAAAGGTGATAAATTCCAGCTTTGAGTGAATATCTATAATCAACAGAAATGAGTGAAATAAATCAGAAAAAAAAAAAAGAACCTGGATGTGCAATTGTTTGCTTCAAAACCAACCCTGTAGAGGTACACTGGCTCATTTGAACCCTGATCTATTTTTCTGAAACAAGGTTGTGATCATTTCCACGTGAGATTAAACTTGGAGTTTTAATTTTCCAGTAAATCAGTTTCAAGGTTTATGTAGGTTTTGGTTTTTGAAAAGATGCAAGAGAGAGTTTGAGCCTGCCCTGTATTTATGAATGCTTATTTACACTTTGGCTGGAAATGCAACTTCCTGCACTGGAATAAAGGGAAATCCATCTCTCAAAAGTCTGCCTGCACCCTAATATCCCACAGTGCTTTAGAGTAAGAACTTAATATTTCTGGTTTTGTTTTCTAATTCTTTCTATTCTTGGTGCCTTTTGAATAGTGCCCTTTGCAACTTCTTACAACCATGGCTTCTGGTCTAATTGCAGCTTAAAACTTCAGCTTTCATAGTTTGACAAGTAACCATAAAGATTCTCATTTTACAGTCTGCCAGAGTTGTTTTTTTAATGGATAAAGTTGTGACAGTACACATTCCCACAGAAGTGGATGTATCACCAAGGAAAAAGGGGATTTGGGAGGTGTGAGAGGAGTTCAGCAGGTTCCCAGTTGCAAGTTGTGGTGTCTGGGACTGATGTGTAAAGGCCAACTGGAGCAAAGCACTGCTGAAGCACTTCAGTGTGTCCCAGGGTTTGGAACTGCAGCACCAGCCTAGCCTGGGGTGATAATAAAAATAATAAAAGCTCTGTCTGCTGTTTTGTTGGCTTGCACAGTCAGTTCATTTGTAGCTAACCTGAATATCTCTTTGACATTACACTGGGAATGCTCCCACCTTAATCACTGGAGTGTTTATTCCATAAGTGTGGTAATTAAATGTTTTCAGCATTTTTGGTGCTAGAATTCTGCAGTACTACTTACCAAATGCTGCACTACTGTCTGGAAGGAGATGTGGTCACTAAGCTCATCTGAAATGTGGGAGACTGCCTAAATCCATGGAATATATGAAAAGTGAAAAAATCTCAGGCATTGTTTCACTTGATTCCAAAGCAGCTTGCTGCACAATGTTTTAAATTATTTTATCCTATTCTATAACTATAACTAACTGAGCACTAGTGCAGCATTCTGTGTATCTGGTTTTGGGGAGATTTCTGAATAGGAATAAGAAATGGCATAAAACTTTTGCCTTGGAAAAATTAGAAAGCTACACAGTTCTAGTTGTGCAGAATTTGTTAGGGTGACATCTGAAATAGTGGCCTCCTGTCTGATAGAATTTAACTGATACTTGTTCCTAATAAAATCACGGAGTTTTCTTTTAGCAAAATGTTCAGCAGAAAGGAGATTGATGCACAGTCTGGATTTAGGGACTGAATAATCAGACAGAACCAACTCATCATTTGTCACTGTTCCATTTCTGATTTTAACTCCCTGTTTTGCTTCTTTAGCTCAACACTTTTTAACTTTCAGCATCTTCAGGATTCTGGGGAATAATCGACACTATGTGGAATCTTTCTGGGTAGTAGGAACTGTGAGTCAGCAACCCTTTAATTTTTTTAGTTGCAGCAATTGTTCCAGCAGCAAGCTTTGCTGCTATTGTCCACTGTTTGTCCAGCTCACGTTTACTGGACTGTGGGAACGGATTAGGGTTTCATGGCTTTTTTTTTCTTCTTGCATAAACTCTTGATCAAAGACATTCCTTGGATGACAAAACACTGTATACTGTGTCACACAGCCCTGACCAGACTGCACGAACAGTAGTTTAAAAACACATGCCTACATTGTTCTCTAAACTGGCCAGCTTTTTTTTTTTTTGCAATGTATGTGCAGACATTGAATTTTTGAGACCCCCGTTTACCTCTGTTAAAAACACACACACATACAGAAGTTATTGTTAATAAGCACTTGAGAGTTTCTGAAATACAAGTTGAAAAGCAAATACTCTGAGACTAAGAACAGACAGAACAGAATGTCATTTCTTAGCAGAGCTAGGAGTTATATCTGTAGTGTATTTCCTTCCTGGGGAGACCTTGGTTGTGGGGCAGGTAGTGGAGTACACTGGAAACCTAAAGCCACATGGATTATGGCATCATTTTATGTGTCACAGCCAGAACACCTGAGTGGGGTAGAGAATGATTGGAGCACAGTTTGGGACTGCATTAACCCCCTTCACCATAAGTACATTGTTAGAACCACATTTTGAGAGCCTGGCTTATTATAGTTTTATGTCTCAGTCTTCTTTAAGTTCTCTTATGCATTAGGAGGCGGACAAATTTCAGAAAATTCCAGTAGCATCATTGTTCCTCAAACTAATGAGAAAGGAAAAAAGGTGTTAGCAAGCATGGAAACACTTTTTCAAGGAGCCTTGCCTTGTGATTTGCCTAAAATACTCCTTCAGCAGAAACATGGAGGAAGGAGATTCCTGAAGATATGTTGAGCAAGTTTACAGAGGGATTTAAAACCATGGGAGGGCTGAATTTTGGTGGTTGGAGAGCTGTTTGTGAAGGAGAGAAACCATGTTCCACAAACATGAGGCTTTGCATTGTCTGTCTCTGCAACACTGTTGAGCGCTGTCGTGCAGAAGTGAAGGCAGATGAAACTTCTTTCCCTGACATTGGAAAGTCATATCCATAAGGGAAGAGCCCTTCTGATCCTTTACAGTCCAAGGGTCTCCATGGAAAGAGAAACCTATAAAATATGTGGCTAATGGATGTATTGTCTAAAAGGAATTAAATGGTCAGAGTGAGTGGCTGAAATGGCTACAGAAATATTAAGTCAAACCACAAAATAAGTGTATTACACTTAGAAGAAATGATGTTACTTATAAGTAAAAAATTTATCATGTCTTCTGGAAATTTAATAGCATCCATTGGCTGAAGCTTTGCTCTTCATATTTAAAATAGCCAAATGTAAAGAGCTTTGGTCTAGGTATGTTCAGAGAGGAAAGAAAGCTGTTCAGAAGTAATACCCTGTATTTGAACAATCTGGAGTGATACAATCTAATAAAGGGGAGAAATGAAACATCAAAAAGCTCAATTGCCCGTTGCAGACAGTTTGCCATCAGAGAGTGGCTCAGGACACCAGGTCACTGCCTCGGGCTGGCTCAGGGGCGCTGTCACAATGCCCTGCTGGTGCCTTCCTGGGCCTTGGGTGAGGATCTGCCCCATCACATCCCAGCCACAAACGTGGTGGCTGTCACAGGAGACCAGGGGAATGAAGCCGTGTCACGGGGCTGCTGCCAGGTGGGATGGATGAAACAAAACCTCTTGGCAACGTAGAATCTAAAATGTATTTACTCAGAAGGGAAGGGTGAGTGGATGGCAATTTCCATTCTGTGATGCACACACTACAAGCACGACTCAGAGCTCTAGATCTCTGTTCCCCACATGGATCCAGAGGAGGATTCCTTCTCTGGCCACTCCATGTGTCAGGTCCTGCCTTGGAGCTTGGCCCCTGAATGTCACAATTCCTCCTTTGGTTCAGCATTCCTGGTGCTGGTGGAGACCCATACCTGTGAATTCTCTGAAATATGAGATTTTTTAATACCTGGTCTTCACACAGGCAGAAAGGAGGACAGGTCTAGGTAGGGCTCTGCAGGTGCTATAGGATCAGCAAGGAACTATTTCTGGTTTCACTCTTAAATGTTTATGACAATCAAAAAGCAAACGGGTAACTTTTGCCTTCCTCCTGCATTTGGTCCTGCTTGCCCATAAAGAACAAAAGCAGAAGTCTGGCAAATGTCCCATTATCAGTGCAATCCCACTGACTAATTTGCATTCCCTTTCCCATCACTTGATTGGAATATGGTGTGGGACTCAGTCAGAAGAGACGTGGGAATCTATGCTGGCCATGCCAATGCAATTACTATGAGCAATTATATTTGTGGGATCATAAAAATACCTTGTTTGTCTAAAGAGATACATTTCTCATAAAATGATGCCAACAGGAATTCATTAAAAATAATTAAAATGCCATCATTTACAGCTTTACTGCCATTGTCCCATTGTGGGAATCTCAGCGTATGTAGCCCACGTGCATGGGTCATTCCTGTGACTCTTAAAACCAACAGCTTCAACCTTCTCTTTCTCCTCTATCTTCTGGAGTTTTTTATCACTTAAAATGCCAGCTGTGCTTGAATGCAAGTGGATTATGAGGTTTTTTCATTTGCTAGTTCTTGTTTATTTTTTAATAAAGAGCATTTGAATTTAAGTGTCCATAAAAGGTTCAAGATTGTCAAATGGCCTGAATTCAGCAATGGAACTGGGAAGGTTTTTGGGAGATTTGTTGGAGGTTTTTCTTCGTATGTCTCTTAATTTGATACAAAAACATACAGTAGTTTGCCCTTTAATAAGCTACAACATAGTCTAGCTGAACATGCATATTTTTTACAGCCTATAGTAAATTGTTTTTCTTGCTACATTCTTGTCTTTCTGCCCTTTGCAATGTGAGTAATACTGGCATAGTTCGCCCAGCATTCAAGTTTAGGAGTCTGCATTTAGAGATGATGTTCAGGAGAAGGAAAATGTAAATAACAGAGCTGACTATGTGGGCTTAAACCTACTTAAGTCACAAACACTTAGTCAGTTTAACAGCATTTATAAAAGAGATGGGAGTGGCAAAACCTACTTAACACATTCAACCAAACACAGGTTTATATTTCTCACTGAATCACTGTAATGTTTTTATCAGCACAAGATTTTTGTCAGAAGTCAAGATCCCCTAAGTGTGTCCTCACTTGGTTTTCAAACACTTAAGGTCAGAGGGATGAGCCATCAGCCATACAAAAGAAAGCTGTTTGTTCTTTCTGGGCTTTTGGGGTTTTTTATGCAGAAAAAATAAATCATTTTTGGCCCAGACCAATTTAAGCTTTGGCTTGACATGTTTTTGAAGTCCCTGTGAGTTTAGTTCAGGTCACCTTTCAGTGTTTTACACCTCCCAGTGTAACTCACCGTACAGAGGAGCTGCCCATTTCAAAAGGAACAAACCAGACCCCGTTTGTACTGGTTTTACTTCACCCACCTGACCTGGGATTTTGCAGCAGGCCACACAGCCTTCAGGTTTCTGGCTGAAATGAGTGGGAAACCACCGAGCTCACACAGGCTCATCTGGGATTCTTCTGATGCAGGTGGTTTCCCATCTAGTGGTAACTGCCCTGAAAGGAGCTTATTCTGCACTAGACAACGATTAACACGTTAGAAGTTAGCTCTGCAGTTTCATTTTTCATTTCCTGTGCTGCACTTGCTGCACAGAATCCGTTGTAACGTGAAGTTTAGTCAGTGGGAAAGTCAGAAGGCAGATACCAAATTTCTAATTTGTGACAGGGAGGACAAGCACTTGGCCTTTTGCATGATTTTTTTTAAAGGCAGAAATAATTTCACAGGATAAATAATCAAATACATAGGTTATAAGCTTGACCATCTCCACTGAAAATAAGCTGCTTCTGCTGTGTTCAGCTCTACTACTACTACTACTACTACTACTACTACTACTACTACTAGATAATGTGCAGCCCCTATTTTCAGAGATATTTTGGATTGTGTATTAGAACAGAGGTTATAATTTTTCCTTATTTTATTTTGTAATAATATCTAATTCCTGTCCTAGGTCCAGTTTGTTTTTCAGGTTTATTCTGTATTCTCTTAGCTGTAAAAGCTGTCTGAGGGGAAGGCACAGAGAAGGCAGCTTAACCAACTGGCTTTTAAAACCAACTGTCTTCTGTAAAAGTCTTGTGGGACACAAAACCTTCCACTGATGAGAAGATACCAGCAAGCATTCTGTGCCATCCAACACCTACTTTGTTTTACCCTTTATTCACATGAACCACCAAAGGGCATTTTACTATGACTAATTTCCTTTAATGTGAAAAAATAAGTCTTCAGGCAGGGAAAAAAATATTTTGCTTCTTTAAAAAGACACATTGGTGTGACAGGCAGGCAGTTACCTACCCATGGCTCGAAACACCCACAGTTTCCTAAAATAACAACAAAAGGTCTTCAGCTTTTCAAATGTGTCAAACCTAGAAAATGTCACGTGCTTTACTCACAGCACCAGGGAGTTACAACCATTCAGCATTTTCAAGGCAATTAAAGCTAAATGTAAATTAAAAGACGACAACAGTTGTGTTTTACCAATTTTATTTCTAGACTTTAGATTTTTTTGCTGGAAACTTGTCTGTTACAGGTCTGTTGGTGAAAATGTGCATTTCAGACCAGTGATGCCAATAAGTACAATATAAAAATGTACAAATCTGAATTGCTTTTGCTTACTACAGATTGTTATAATAATGTGACAAATAAAGCATCTCTGTTGGCACGTGAACCCACTTATCTGGATTTGGCCTTTTTCAGTACATACAATATTTCAAAAAAATTTGCAGTACACACTACCACTCAGTGTAACACATAATAAAACCAACAAGCACTAAACTCAATAATCATGTTTGGTTCAGGGACACAGAGATGCCACAAACAGAAGTGTTTTATGAGGTAAGCAGTAAGAAATGTTCCTGAAATTTGGACAGAATGTATCCAGTCCTCCTGGGTCCTGCGACTGCTAGTAGCATTGCAATGCTTATTTATGCACTATGTAGGATCTTAACTGCATTTGCCTCAAAATGAGTTCTAATTCTGTTTTGGTTTAGCAGCATACAGGCAACAGCTAGATTATTCTTCAGCATACAACTCTGTTAGCTGGCTTATTTATGAGATTTACAGGCTTTTCTTTAAATTAGCATTATGCTATAATTATAAAAAAAAAAAAACAAAACAAACAAAAAAACCCTAGTATATCATAACAGATTAAACACACAAAATACTTAGAGTTCCAGAAGATAACCTATCATACCAAATGATGTGTCCTAGCTGAGGGAGAACCACATCAGGTGGCACACAAGAGTTATATTATAATGCACCTTTCATATATCAATGTGGCTAGTAACACAACTTAAAACTACTATGATAATAAACCCCAGATCAGACAAAGTATCCAGCTTTATAAAATGCATAACAAAAACCAAAAAACAAAAAAAAACCAAAAAACAACCAACCCTTGACATAAATTGATCTTCTGAAATGTCTGCTAGTTTTTAAATTAATGCAGAGACCCATTCAGAGCAACGTTTGATGCATTTCCGTTTGCAGTAGAACTATGAGGCACTGTAAGAACATCAAAACCTGGTCTAGACACGGGTAACTGAAGTATGAGGTATTGTGAAACAGGAACCTTTTTTGGAATAGAGCAGTAATCACATTAAGTAAAAATTGATCACATAAAAAATCTTCCAAAAAAATGATGTCAATAATATAACTTTCTATGAGAAAATTAAAACCTATTACATGGCAGTATATGACATTGTATAACAAAAAAAAAAAAAAAAACTGATCCACAAAATAGCAGCAAAACACAATGACAAAGATACAGAAAAGCAATGTTAATTTTTTTTCAAACCATGCTGGGAATTTATCCATAGCAGCTCAATAAAAATGGAGCATCCACTCCTTTTCTTTTGTCTTTTTCTCTTTTTTTTTATCTTTTGAATTTTTTAATCTTTTTTCCTTTTTTTGTTCTTTTTGTTGTTGTTGTTTTTTTTTTTTACAATCAACACCTTAGCGGCAGTTTTCTCACATACATTTCACCATCACATTCTCCTCGAGCATCAACTTCAACAGCTATGTCCACGTCCCTTCAGCTACTTTCTAAAATAATAATAAAAAGATACATAGCCAAGATGTGCAAATTTTCTATTTGTAGCTAAATTAAAAAAAAAAACCAAACGGGGCATATTCTGGAATAAAAACTTCTTTCAAGTACTCCAATTTTCATATCTATTAACTATGGCGTTTTTTCTTGGTTAGACTGCTTTTGAAAATGTATAGGAAGGGGCCAAATAGACTGCCTGGTTTTGGGTTTGCTCTTTGAAGCGTGTCCTTTTTTTTGCTTTAATAAGCTGGGTTAAAACTGCAACATCAAGGGTAGAAAGATTTTCTTTTTCAAAAGGGGCGATTGCATTAATTTACAAATCATACTGGCCTTACGAACATCCTCTGCAATAAATATTCTTTTTAGCCTTAACTATAAATTATATATTTTAGTGTTTAAAAACCTTCAGTTGTAAAAACATCTAGCGATAATCCTTAAAACTATGTGTCCTATATGTGAACCTTTAAGGCCCCTAATTTATAAAGATGAGTTGGCACCAAAGGATTCTAAACTCCAAACTTTTCTATAGAAAAGGAAAGGAAGATATCCTGGCAATTTGTGAATGCAATTTTCTCTCACTGGAACACAACCTTCGGAAAAAAAGAATCACGTCTCCTCTAACACCATAGTTAAATGCACTTGCTTTGCAATTCCAAGTTTGCCAACAAGCACTTTATATATTTCCAAACCATTCCATTAAAAAAACAAACAAAAAAAAATTCCCACACAATAAAAGAATGTATTTCCTATATCTAATGGACTGAAAGTGCTTTGAATGGAATGGTTTTAGAATATTACAAACGAACAAAAACAAAAAAAGACTGAACTGTGGATTGAACCTGACCATAATTAGGCTGAATATCTGTGGGGTCAGAACAGCATTTTTACACAGGTAACTACAAAAATAGGAAGATTACAAAAATATAATATATTATGTCACTATTTCGGTTTCTCTTTATAATAGGGTCCTGTATGAGTAGTACATTGGCCTTTCCCAACCACGCTAAGCTGGAACCCTACAAATGCCTCAATGCACAGGCAATCCACAGGCACAAAAAAAAAAAAAAAAAAAAGATTAACATATAATAATGCTGCATACTAATATACACTAACTTATGGGTTACGTTAACCATTTATAAGGTGAAGAGGATAAAAAAAAAACCTAAGGAAATAAAATAAACATTTACAGATGAATTATAAAGTGACTAAATGCATAAGCAAGCAAGATACAGAAAAGCCTAGAACTGCGTTAAAGCTATGCTTTTTAAAGAAAAAGAATATTTCATTTACTATCTAAAAAAAAAACACCCTCTTCTACTTTAAAAATGGTTGGTTGGTTTGTTTTATATGTAAGAAATCAAATCTAATACCTCCCCTGGAGACATTTCGTGTGTTAATGCCTATTTTTACAACATACAGACAAGAACACTTTAATATAAAAACTAGTTGATTATTATTGTATAAAATCCTCTATTTTTGTAGCACAAACCCCTGGGGGTAATGCAAATACTATTTTTTCTTTTTTTAAGACAGTTTTTGGGGTATTTTTTGTTTATTTGTTTGTTTGAAGTCACAGATGGAAGGGAGACAGAGCGAGAAAAAAATATAACAAGACTGGTTTTCCCTTCTGGTATAAAAATGTCCTGGAGAAAAGGGTTTCTGGGGGGGAGATCCTGACGCCGATTCCTTCTCAGATGCCCTTTCTTTGTCTGCTCTTCTTGCCAAGCAAATCCATTTAGGAAGTCCTCTTTAAATGTTCACGTCTCGCACATCAGTAGGTGTGCAGGAGAGGTCTGCTTCGTCCTCTACAGTCTTTGTTTCTGAGGATACGTTGTGCTGCTGTGCCTGGCGTAGACTGGACTCCAGGAGGGACTCAATCTGTTCTTGGCAGGCTCGTAAACAATCCTGCAGCAGGGTGCAATGGAAGGGTGAGGAGAGAGAGAGAGAGAGAGAGAGACCCAAGAGTCCTTTAGAAAGATCACAGGCTAAAACACCGGTTTCTTGACAAAGCAAGAGAAATGTTACCAGGTTATCTGGGAGAGCAGCAGGCTGGAAAGGAGGGTGGGAAGAGCAGAAGCACCCGACAGGGAAAGGACTGGCTGAGCAAGCCTGGGTTTTTTTGCAGATTATACCTTGCACTGCTGCTTCTCTCCCTGTGCTGTTTACAGTTCTCTACAAGCCCACTGCTCACAACTGTGATTTCTGCTTTTACCCCAAGAACCCTTCAGCAGTGGAGTCTGCTAGAAGTGATGATCACCAACACTGACTTTCCTCCCAAGGCTAAATTCCAATGACAGAAATGCCTTTTATATGTTGAGATTGCCTGCCAGCTGCTGCAATGTCCAGCTGTGGGCAGCTGATAAATAAATTCCTAACCCTGAAAGCATCTCCAGAGATGGACTGGACTGCCAGACCCCAAAAGGGAGAGGTCTCTCAGGAGCACCACAAAGCACCTCCATAGCCATACGCTACCAAGCCCATCTCAGTCAGGGTGAGACATTTTCCTCTCACTTCCACTTGTGAGACATTTTCCCCTCACTTCCAAAGTGCTTTCTCCAAGCTGGATTGTGCACAACTCCTCCTAAGGGTTCAGGAGGCTGCACAGGCCTCGCTGGAAATTAAAAAAACCATCAAGAACTAAGAAAGATCTTGTGTGTGGTGGGGAAAGGCAACTTCCCCCAGGCATTATGCCACACCATGAGGAGAGAGATCAGATTCCCAGCCACCAGCATTGGAGAAGGCCTTTTAGCTCAACCTGCACAGCTTCCTGCAGGCTGTGGAGGTCTGTACGCCCACAGCAGTGGCACAGAAATGGAGCCCTAAACAGCCCAAACAATCCCACAGCATTTTGCCAAAACTCATCCAGCGTGCTGTTTACCCTTATCTTTATAACAAACACGGTAAGCTTTTCCCCCCAACATCTTTAACTCTGTGCATGAAGGACTTTGAAGTTTCCTTTCAGCATTGCCTTTTCTGATTTAACCTATGACATGTGTTAGCCCTTGCGGTGAACCCAGTCTTCCATGATAAATTGCCATCAAAAGTGTTAGGATGTGCATGACTGAGAATGAATGTTGTTTTCCTGAGAGGGTGACCTGCCTGCTGTTTTCTTTATTTCCCAGTTTCAATTCTGCCTTCATTCAGAGGCTTCTTGTGTGATCTACCAGCTTTTCACTGATTCCACTACCACAAGAATCTCCTCTGCCACCAATAAGGGCACATGGCATTTGGGGTAAAATAAGATTAGAAACCCAAGCAAACAATTCTCTGCAAGTCCTTTCTGAGAGAGAGGGAGGTTAATCCTACCTCTAAGCAGATCAGACCATCAGTTACAGCTCACTGAAAACACATAACCTATGACCTTTCCTGGTTTAAAGCCTAGTGTAATATTTCCTCTTGACAGAGACACACAGCGTTTTAAATGACAAAAAGAAACGCCTCATATCCTAAAGTCATCATCATGCCTTTGGCTCCTGCATACCTCTGGCCTTCACAATAAGGTCTCTATGAAGTGCCTGCACCCAGCCCTCCTCCAGATATGATGGATCAATCCTGACTGTAAGGCTCCCCCTTGGACCACAGGTCCACGCCAGCTTTAGGTGATCCTGGCTTTACAAAGCCACTTCTGGGGATAATTCTCTTTTAGCACGTTCAGTGGCCCAAACTGAAAGTATTTTAATTTTTCAGAGTAGAATGAATCGTCTTGGGTTTTGTTTTAAGGGTGTTTTTTTTTTTCAGGTGGGAGTAGATTTTATGGTGAGTTTTGATGGGAACTTTGTGGGGTTTTTTTTTTAGTCCTGACCATTTGCATGTATCGTGTTTGAGCTCTGAAAACTAAAACCACTCAAAAGAATTTCTATAAATACCTATTCTTCTCCCTCTGGAGTCCAGTTATGAATAATTACATAGGACTATGTAATTTAAAGGTACTTTTTGCCCAGGGAATTTTTTTTAATTTAAAATTCTCAGAGTGCAGCATGCTGTAACTCTTCTTTTAAAAACAATCTTTACAATATATTATGAACAGACTGTCTTAAGCTACAGTTGAATGAAACCTTTTTTTTTACTCTTTAAGGCATTTTGTCCATGTCTTATTCACATGGCTATTAGATAAAGAGTTTGCCTGTAGGAATGCATTAGAGCTAGCAAAAAACAACTGCAAAACATAAAATTCACTGTGAACAACCTCACCAAAGCTGTTTTCATTCTCAGTACTTCCCAACACTGAAAAGCAAATACAAAACTTGTGCATTACTCTGATAACTTCTCCCAACAACTTTTCTGCTTCACTACCCAAATTTTCAATGCCCACAGTTTGTTCAAGGTCATAAACCCTTCCTGGATTAATTAAGCTCCTCAGTGAAAAAAAAAAAGAAAAAAAAAAAAGACTTGCTAGCTTAACTGATGTGGTCAAATACCTTTAAGACACAGTGGACATGATCAGGCTCCAGGGTCACACAGGAAAGGAAACAAACAACAACAAAAAAGGAACTGCTTGGAAATCCTTTGTTCCTGCCTGACCCGTTCTGGATAACAAGCACATGTTTGAAGGTGCCTCTGAGAAGGGGCAGGCAGGAGGCGAATTCCAGTGCACTAACAGACAGCATGGAGACCCAATCTAATCTAGTTCAGCAAATTTCTAGCCTGGAAATGAATGTCAGGTAAAATTCCATCTGTTTGGATGATGGGGTCAAGAACAGAATGATGGAAGACAGCCCAAGACTTCTAATTGTGATTATCTGACTTCTAATTACCCCTGATCAAAGGCAAAATGGGAAATTGGACTCCTACCAACACATCAACATGAACCATAAAGGAATTCCAATCAGGTGATATTCATTTTACTTTAGATTCAGCTCTCTTTGAGACTAAAGGTAAAAAAAGTGTAATTATGTAACCTGAAATCCAACAGACCTGTGCTCCAGCAAACAGATCATCAGGGGGAACACCAGCCCTGCTCTTAACATTCCAAGACCATCCAATATAAAACCTGTTCCCTGACAAGGGGGACCATCACTGGTTCCATACAAATCCTAGTGAAATGGGATAGCAGGAATGGCATTTGATACCATGGCTTACACAGACAGGTATTTTGGGAAAGTCTCCCTGCAGGGGAATGATGCTCTGTATGAAACCAAGCAGATTCCTCCCCCAGAACAATTGCAGTGGAAGCTGCTGTTGCCTTACTCCACTCCAAACACAACAATATACCTGTGCATACACAGAACTTTGTGATGCTCATTTTCAGTAGCAATCCATACAAAATCCTTATTTCTACCGAACACATGAATATATTTAGCACTGGAAGCTGGAGGGGAGTTACTCCCTTTTCAAGCTGTTAACCAAGCCCAGGTCAAACAGATTGTGGCCTTGCAATGACTCAGGACAATTAAAACGAAATAATAATAAAAAAAAATCCTCTTTTCTTGCTAAAGCAACTTTGTTTTCTTTTTCAAGAGCTCTGTCATCAACTAAGTCAAGTCACATAAGGACAGGTTGTTCTGCATGATGTGAGAGAATCCATTCCAGTGCCCAGTATCAGGAATGGTTAAATCATCCTGCTTGAATCAAGATGCTGCCTGGACAGACAGCAAGCATTTTCCCTCAGTACCTGCTTCAAACATCTCACCCTGGACAGTGGCCAACCCCATACTGGAATTATCTGCATTGTTCACAAACTGACTAAAAGCACCACACGTGCATACCAAACTGAGCAGCCCATTAGTTCAGCATTTCTTAAGAGCATTCAGCATTTCGGGTGCTTAGAGCATTTAACGCTTCCACACTGTATTACTTCAGCTGCAGTGATAGAAGTGGCAAAAAGAACGTGCTCGATACTGAGGCACTGTTCAGGTGATAACATAAAATAACAAGCTGAGATACTGCATTTTTCAGCAATTGTTTCACACAGTCTATCAAAGGGAAAATATTCATTTGAGAATAATTAATTGCAATGAAATTGCTCAATCCCATCAACAAAGCCCAACTACACAGACCCAGTTTTGCAGTGGCTGGACTGGGACAGTTTTCTATGCATTTAAATTATTAACATGTAAAATAATTTAACAGCATCTCCAAGATTCTGCTCCTCACCACAGAGTTGTCTTTATTTGACTCATTGTCCAGCTCTTGGAGACCTCACAAGAACCTTTTTAAAGCATCCATTTATTGGTCTTCCACATTGTTACAAAACAAAGCTCAACTCTGCCCCAACTTCACACACCATTATGACATGGATCATTGACTTTAGGTCTTCCTTGTAGGCTCCCTTCCTGGCCCATTCACTCGTGAAAGGTTTATTGCTCACTAGTTACTGATGTGCATCTCCTGGAAGCTGCAGGGCAAAATGAAGGGTCCTGTGAGGACCATCTACCTTGTCACAAAGTCGTGGGACAAGCACTCGTTCCAAAAAGGAATTCAATACCAGCTACTGTGAAGGTCCAGCACGTAATAAACCAAATTAGATCATTAGAACTCTTTTAAGAAGAGCTTTTTCACACCACTTGGCACAATAAAAGGCCTCAAGAATGGTCAAAGATAAGGTCAGAGTTACCACAAGGTCTCAGCAACTGTTTCCTGCTCTTATTCCCCAAGTTTTGTTTTACAGGGGCTCCTGGTTTAATTAGCCCCAGCCAAACACATCCTAAGTCAGGGCAGGGCTTCCTTCTGTCCCAAACACCCGAGCTGGATGTGCCATTCCCAACCGGGCATCACAGATAATCACAGTGGGCATCACAACAGCCAAACAAGCAGGCTGGGCACAAGAGAACAACTTGAGAACCCCCACTCTGAGGCTTGACCTTTCCCAAGATTTACTGTCAGATTAGCTCCCGTGCAGCAAGCAGGCATTCATTCTTAAAAAACCCTTAATGCAGGAGATCAACCGAGAGGAAGAGTCACTTACCGGATCACATTTGATAACTTGTGATAGGAAATGTGTGAGGCATTGATAGGAGAGGAAAGTGTTAGTGTTCCCCAGATGCAGGCCTTGCACAGCTGCTACCACGCTGCCAGCTGCGATCATGGAGGGTGGGTTTGAAATAAATTTAATATCTGCATGAAAAAAGGAGAGAAAAAAAAAAAAAGAAAAAAAAGAGAGAAAAAAAAAGACTGAAATGATTGCTTTAGGAGAAGCCTGTCCATACACATACACTCTTTGTACCAGCATGGCTTTCAGCTGCCAACTATTGCATCCAAAAAGGCAGTGCAAATGGTGAGCAGAAAGGTGCCTCCTGCTGTAAAACTCTTACAGGTCCAAACCTGCAAACACTTATGCACATGAGCAACTGCTCTGCAGAGAGTGGCCCTTCCTAGCACTGGGCCTGGGAGGCCATTCATCACTTGGAGGTACTTTTATCATAAGCAGGGCCCCCATTTGTCCAGGTTTAAATGCTTTGCTCCGGTGAATAATGCCGGGGGGGGTCAATGGCACTGCACATCTGAGAAAACCTGTTCACATCCTGCAGTGTTTTGCACGGTCAGATCCAAGGTGCACTCTAACAACCAGCCCTGGGCCCCTTTAAAGCAGAAACCTTTGCTCTGACACTCAAAAGGAATATTTCTTTAATGAACAACAACATCAACAAAAAGAAAGAAAAGAGAAAGACTGCTTAACCCTGTCAGGAGGCAGATAATCCATATTTAAATTAAGGTTTCATCTTAAAAATGCTTTGTCTCAACCTAGTCTCTTGTCAGTGGCTGCCATCCATCCTGGCAACAGGGATTTAATGTAAATGTGGCATAACTAAGTGACGGGGGTCCCAAGAATTGGCGGACAATCAGTTACATTCTGATGTGACACCATGCTGACAAGAGGCTGGGCCCCCTTCCAGACTGCATTGCTGTAGGTCTCTCCACAAAGCCACTCCCAGGATCCCTTAAGGGGCTATCTCTGCCATTTAGCATGTTTTTCCTTTGGGTTTGTTTGGTTTGGTTTGAGTTTTTCTAGTTTTTTTTTTTTTAATAATAATAATAATAGTCTACATTTTAATGATAAGACTCTTTTCTGCTGAGCAGGAATGCATTTGATCTGTGGCAGTCAACACCTTGGAGGAGAATCAGGAACAAAGGAAGCAAGTGGCACAAGTCAAGGTCCAGTTTTGTGAGGGAGAAAGGGAAACACTGCAATGTACACCAGAACCTGAGATACATTCCTTCAGCTTTTATCAGAATACAACTTCCTCAGGGTTGGAAAAATATAAACCATCTGTCAAACCCCTGAATGAAATCAAAGGAATGGACAGCTTAGAGGGCTCAGTGGAACTGTTTAAGTATTAAATCATGCATCTCCTTTATTATGATAAAATAACTTTTGTGTAAATGTTTTACCAGTGGAACTAAAGCCTTCAGGACTCCATGGAAGTCCTGGCTCTGAATCTGTTTATTCAGACACCTCTGACACTCCACTGTGGCCTGGACCAATACCCACCTTTAAAGGGGGCACTTGGCCCAGCATCCTGCAAACCTCCAAAACTAAACTGATACGAACGAAATTCTGGCCAAGCTTTGAGGATGCACTGCCAGTGAAAAGGCAAGCTTGAGCTGAAGTCATCTCATTTATGTTAAAATAAACACATCAAAATAAATTTGGCTTCTTGCCTCCTTCACTTAACCTGCCTGTTTCCAGGCAGATATAAACACACCCACCTTCTAGCAAGCTGCTGTCATTCCCAAAAAAAAACCCAAAAAACTCTGCCATTCCAAAGCCAGTCCTGAACTGAAACAGTGACACAGAACTGCAGGTGGACTTTGGAAATGGGGGATTCCCAGCAGGGATCCCACCAGGATGGGGTTGCTCAGAGGGGTAGAGTGGCAGTGCCTTCCCGACACTGTTTACGATGCCCCACAAACGGGACATGACCAAAATGTGTCACTTTAATGAGCCCGTCCTGACAGGATCACGTTTGGGATTAATATTTGTGTTCTTCTTTTAAATGGAGCAGTAAACAAGAACATGAATTCATAGTCACACCCTCATTCTTTCCAAGGTGGAAAAGTGATAATGAAGTTTAAATGACCAGTTTGTGTCTGTCCCTATAACCACTCCAGACAAGCAGCATGGACTGCCTTTTTGTTGCAACTCAACAAGGAATTATTTGTGGCAGAGGCCACTAATTTCAGCATATTAATCAGGGGGCCCCTCTCGCCTGTAATTGGATGCCCCCAAGTGAAGAGTGTGGCATCATTGTCAGCCTCCATCGCCTCATCTTGCGCTATTGAGCACTCAGGAACAAGGGGGCTTCGGTGAGATGAATTAGACCTGACACAGCCACAATGGGGTAGGGGGCCCCATCAATTGAAGCACACATCCCCAGTAGCCTATCTGAGACTTCATCCAAAAAGAATAAACAACTTCAGCGTTGTTAAAAAGAGAGAGAGGGAGAGAGAGAGGAGGGGGAGGAGAGAGAAGAATGCCAGCCACCCTGAAGGGAGGACAAAGCAGGCATATAGGCGCTGCAGCGCTTTAAAAAAAATTCCTAACAAGGCGAGTCACCCCTTTTCCTTTTTAAATGGAGCAGCAATTCCATCCGTCTGGAGAGCTGGGGGCTATGAATGAAAATCTTTTCATTGAGGCAAATCAAAACTGTGAACATAAATCACTTGCTGCAAGATGCAACAGGTTCCAACTGGTCACATACCTTGAGACTTCCAATTTTATAAAGGCCGGAGAATGGGAGAATTGTAACGTGCTCATTTCAAAGGGAGATCTTTCTTTCTCCTTTGGAGAGGACCAAAGCAATAACAATAATAACAGCACTAATAATAATAATAATAATAATAATAATAATAATAATAATAATAATAATGGAGCCTGGTATGTTTTGATAACCAGAGGAACATAATGAAATGCTGAAGCTCCAATATTTGTTGCTATTCATTGTTATGCTTGTATAGAGCTGCAGTTCTCCCTCAACACCGGTCTTAACTTGGGCCAAAAGAGGCCTGCTTCCTTTTGAGCTCTCCCTGCCTTGCTCTGCCATGCCAAAGTCCCATTCATTAAGCTCAATTATGTGTTAACTTCAAACAAGCCCTGGTAATTTTTTTTTCTTTTCTCTTTTCTTTTTTTTTTCCTTTTTCGCTTTTTCTCTCAAACCTACCACAGCACAAAGGCATCCTTTGGTGAAAATGGATTTTTCAAAACCAAACCAAATCAAACAAATCCACTTCTACTAGCCAGACAACTGGAGAGGGAGCCTAGGAGGAATTCCCCTCAACTTCACCTTGCAGCGTAACCTTCTTTTTCTGGAGCAAACACATACACACTCATCTACAAACACTTCCACAGGCTTCACCTCGGTAAGCCAACTGGCCAAGGGTTTGTTTTCTAAGCAAGCATTATTGTGCAGTCTCTTCACAGGAGAACCTCCTCTACAGAAGAGGACACAGGCAGAGGAGAGACTGCACTTGCCCCTGAGGCCACTTAAGCGAGCTGTCAGTGTTTCCAGTGGACTTTGGATCGGGCCCCATAGCATCCAGGCAGCACAAGGCATTTGCAGTCCATCTAGGTTCGTTTTGGCAAGGGGAAATGCAGCACAACCCAGCAACAGCAAAGCCAAGTCCAGATGCTGCTTAAGCCACATGTGATCTTCACTAGCCAACAAAGAAGTCATGAGAAAAGCAAAAGGTAGAGAAAGCCCTGACATCCAAAAATAACAATAAAAACACAGAGCCTAGTGGCAGCCTTCCTGAGTGCTCCTTCCCCAGGCAATATTCCCAGCTCCAGTAGGGAGCTGAAGAGGGCCCCAACTGGTGAGCTCAGCACTGTTTTTTTTAAAAGCTCAGTAAAACTCCCAGAACATGGTTCTCATTTACTGATCCATTCTCCAGCTGTGGTGTGTAGCAGTGTTAAATAAAGGCTCTGGATGTGCTTCCTAAAAGAAACATAACAACACCGACAGTAGATCAAAGTACTGGACTCTTAGCAAGTCTCCAACCTTTGAACTACTCTTGCTTTCATCCCTGTCATTGCCAACACAACAACCTAGGTTAAACATCCCCACATCCAAAGGGGAGCCCGGGTGGCCGTTCTTTTTAGCTCCAAACTTAGCAAATCATGCCTCCAGAGTCGCAGCAGCCTTGTATCTGGCAGAACCTGGCATGGAGGGACACACTGGACTTTCCCAAAACGTTCCTGCCGGTGGTTTGAAGGTTGTGGCGCTCCCAGCACCAAGCATTACTCCAGGCAACCTCACCTATGAGCTGCCCCTCACGCTGATTTTAGGCCCAAGATGAAGAGCAACGCCAGTGTTTATAAACTTGTCTTTTATGGCTTGGTCGTTCTACCTTTAAGGCCTCGCAGCGGGGCTGGTTCTGTGAAATAAAACTTTTTTTTTTTTAAACTTTTTGGGTTTTTTTTTTTTGTTCCTTCTGAGCGCCTGCCATCTTCCTTCCACCTTTTCACACCAAATCCAACCTCTGGAGAACAAGCCAGACGGCACTAGCGGGTGCCACGGGCCGCGCGCGTCCGTCCCGCCGAGGTTTTGGAGCGTGGATACCACGGCTCCTTGGCGTCTTTGGAGGCTGGCCCTGCTCATGGCTCCAGCACAGCACGTGGTCACGAGGGTGCAGATGGCAGCGGCTCGGTCCTGTGCCAGGAAAAGCCTCCGTGCCGCGTGGCCCTCCTCCAATCCACCGGCCACCGAGGAGGGAACGGGGGGGAGGAAGAGGCAGCTTGAAGAGGGAAGGTTTAAAACCCCCACGCAGAGCCATTCACAGGGAAAATCTCCCTCTGCCTCATCCTAAAGAATGAATCCACACAGGGAGGGATTCCCTGCACGGGCAGTGAGCCTTTTGCAGCCCCCACATAAACGCGGTGTGGGGAGGCGAGGAAATCATGAAATCACGCCACGCTGAGCTACAGACAGCCATGGGGGGGGTCCCTCTCCCTCCCTGACATCCACACAGAACTCCGACTCAGAAGCGAAATATCTTCTGAAAAGAAAAAACTTACCTCTGGCATAGTAATCCACCTTCTGCAAACAAGGGGCAATAATCGGGGCTTAAACTACCTCCCCGCAGCTCTGAGACCAACAGCTACGGGAAGCTTTACAAGCCAGGGGGTGGGCGCATGGTGTCGGGGAGCAACGCGCTTTGCGCAACGTGCAGGGCTCATACCTGTAGCGCACAGAGCCACAAAAGTCTGAGCATGTTTACGGATGATCTGCTTGGTGTCCTCTGCCAGAGGCATTTTAGTGAGGAAATGTTCAATGAAATCGTGGGGGGTCATTGCGGCCAGATTCCATTTCAGCTTATTCACCAGCAGCAGCTCCATTTGCTGCAAAGAGAGAAGAGAGGGACGGGAAGGGGGAAGGAGAGAAGAGGAAGAAGGGGGGGGGGGGGGGGGGAGCGTGGTTAGAGCCGCTCGCACACGGCGGTGCCGGGGCTCGGCGGCAGCAGCAGCGGCAGCAGCGCCGGGCCGGGAGCGGCACCGGGTCCCCCCGCGCCGGGGCAGCGCCCGCCGCGGCCGCCAGGGGGAGCCCGCGGGCCGCCCAGCGCCGGGCCGGCCGCGCGGGGGAGCCGGTGCCGCTCCCGATCCCGATCCCATCCCGGCCCCATCCCGGCCCGCCGCCGCATCCGCAGCTCCCGCCCGCCGCTTCCCAACGTGCGGCGTTGCTGTCATTTTCCCCTATATATTTATATATATATATTTTTTTTTTTTAAATGTTTGAATCTATTTTTTTTTTATTCTTGAAGTGACTGAACGTGAAATTACCAGTAATTCGTCGGGTCTAATGGAGTTATCTGTATAAATGCACAGTTTTTCTGCGGTCAGAGGAATAGTTTCCTTCATTTTTGAAGCCACAAACATGCAGGTAGCTCCGAGCAATTGCAATCGGCTTTTCTTGAGGGGTTCGAACGACAAAAATCTGTCCAAATAATTCATAGCCAAGGGGAAAACTTCCTCTTCGCACTTCTGCTCCTCGCAAACCTGCAAGAAGGAGAGAGATCGTTGAAGAATAATTTAATTGAGGCGAAAGCCAGGCTTGTCCCGCTGCTCTCGCCCTCCCTCCTCCCTCACCCCCAGGCTTTGAAGGGCAAGGTTGAAGGAGACGAGGAGGAAACGCAGTTGGGGAAAATGGATAAATATGGGAAAAGCAGCGGCATCAAAGAAAATGAAAGTCACGAGTGACAAAGTGGGGGGAAATGTTGCGTTAGAAACCCGCAGGCGATTCATGGCAAAAGGGGAGGAGGGTAATCGAAGAAGAGGTCTGTGCCCAGTTTTTCAGCCCCTAAGAACAAATTTTTAAAAAGGGAAGAAGACGGAAAGCGGAGGAAAATGCTGACCCCCGTGGTCGGTAACGGGGTGCAGAGCCGGGCTCGGCCCCGGATTTATTTATTTCGCTTTTATTTTTTCATCTAAGTTGCCGTTGTTCTGCCGATTCCCCTCCGGTCGAGACACAAAGGTGGCGTCCAGCCTCATTTCCCCAGACGTCATCTTTTCAAAAAATATTTAAAAATATTTAAAAAATAATTCGAGCTCTCCAAAAAGGCTGAAAATGAAGCGGCGGGGGTCCTTTACCGAGACCCGTGCCTCTGGTGCTGCTGGGGGGCTCCA
This sequence comes from Camarhynchus parvulus, assembly GCF_901933205.1. NCBI lineage: Eukaryota > Metazoa > Chordata > Aves > Passeriformes > Thraupidae > Camarhynchus > Camarhynchus parvulus. Next base: position 7,134,358 of record NC_044575.1, on the reverse strand, counting down.
GGAGGATCCCCCGAAGTGAAATCCACCGCCTCCCTCTCTCGCCCTGCAGCACAGCCGGGCGCGACATTTCCCAGAGCAAGGCAGGGCGCTGCGGTTTCAAAAATTAATTAAAAATACATCGCGGGCACCCAGGGCTTCCGAAAAGGCATGAAAATGTAGCCCAGCTCCTGGGGCTCCCTCTGGGATCCCCCCCAGACGTGTCTCGCCAGGGACCGGGCCCTTTCCAACTGGTTTTTCCCAGGCGACCTTGCCGCTCGCTGCCGCAGCACAAGCGTGCCTTTGAGGGGTGACCGCAGCTCCAGCCTCTCTTCGCGCTGAACAAAGAAACTTTCACCCTGCAGCTCCCCCCAGAAAGGCCGGAGCCCCTCGGGCCGGTCCCCCTGCCCGCAGCCCCAGCGGGGTCCCCCGGCCCCCGACCTTCCTCCCCCGGCCCCTTCCCCCGCTCCCCCCCGCCACACACACACACACACACACACACACACACACACACACCCTTGGCTTTGCTCCCCGGGACTTTCTTCGTTTTTCTCCCGATTAATAAACACTTTTGCTTTGCAAATAAAAGAACAAAGATGGCGCATAATACTGGCACGGGCAGCCGCTTGCATACGTGTACAAGGATATTAATTTAAAATAAAAATCCCCCAGAAAACACGGGCTGGCAGCAGGGGCTGGCGGCACGGCCGGGGCTTCGGCGGCCGGGCCGGGGGAGCCCCGAGCCGGCTCTGCCCCGGCACCGCCGAGCCCCGACGGCCGGAAAAGGTGCCGGGCGCCCCCCGAGCCCCGGGGGCACCGGACGGGGGTGGGGGGGGCTCGTCCGCCGCCCCTCGGCGCCGGGACCCGGCGGCGGCAGCGGGGACACGGAGCCGGCGGCCGCCGCCACCTCGGGCCGCGTCCCCTCGTTCCACGCGGGCGTCTCCGAGGGCAGGCAACGTGTGCCGAGCCGGGCTAGCGATCCCGGGGGAAAGGCGGGGGGAAGGAGATGGGGCAGCGGCTCCCCCGGATTAATTCGTTTCGGTGGCCGGAGCTTGCAAGGAAAAAAAGTCGTCGAAAGATACAAACCTCCAGCATCCAAGTGGCAACTATTTTCCTCATATATGGCAAGATTTCTTTCTGCACGCACTTGAAGTAGGAGACGGAGGGCGAGCAGGTCTCCTCCGCCTTGAGCATTGTCTGCAGCACCCTGTCATTGAGGAGGTTGGCATCCAGGTAGGCTCGTCGGATGGTCTCCACCTCGCAGCACAGCAGCTGATGTTCCATGTCTGCCTTCGTCGCCTCGAGTCAGTTCTCTGCTGCAGGACTGAGTCAGCCGCTCGCTCGCTCTCTCTCTCTTCCCCTTCCAGGAGTCCCTTGGATGCTGCTTCTGCTACTGCCGCTACAGCCCTCTGGAGGCTGAAAAACTTTCTAACTTCCAACAAAACTCTCCTGGTGTAGTCTCTGTGACGTTACTGTTGTTAAGCAGAGATCAAAGCACGAGAGAGAATGAGAAAGAGAGAGAGAGCCAAAAGCAAGGGGCAGAGCCCTAAAGCCATCCCATAGGCTTCAAGTCCTTCCCCTTTGCTTAGCTTATAGAGAGCAGGGTTTTAATGCAAATGAGACAAGGGCTCGCTTTCTTCAAGGGCAAGGCAGAAGTGGGGGAAACCCAAATTGTCTCTTCAGTGGATCATGCATAATTTTAAAAATGGAGCAAGTTCTGCACTGGGAGCCAAATGATGAATGGGGCTAAGGCCACACACAGACACCAGGGAGAGAAATGCAAGGAGACTTTGTATTATTTTACGGGGGCGCCAGGGAGGGGAGCGGAGCAGCACCAGTGCCTCGCTGTTTGCTATCAATATTATATTATTATTATTATTATTATTATTATTATTATTATTAGTGCTGTCACTGGCACGAAGCTGCCATGCTGTCCTTTAAAAAGGCACGCTCCCAACCTGAACGCCTACTCCTCTTTGTAGCTGATCCCAAGGGAAAACCTTTCTCCCATTTCCTCAGCCCTGTTTTTTCCCAGCCAGGATGGTTTTTTACCGCACACCAAATTTTTTAAACAATTGGGGTGCCCACCGCTCTGCCAAGATGGTTAATTTTCCAACCTTTCTTTTTTTTTTTTTTTTTAAGGTCTTGCCTTTCACTTTAAAGGTTTCACCTTCCCAGAGGGGCGCGGAGGTGGCAGGGGACAGGGCGAGAGTTAATCCTGCACACCGGGGAAGGCCACACTCGGCACCCCACCCAGGAAAAATATCCCTGTGGAGCAGCACCATGGAGGCCAGGGCTCCCTCCAGCACCGCTGGGGACACGAGCTGGTGGGGTGGAAGTGCTGGAGCCTGCGGGGGCCTCACTGGCGTGTCCAGGACATTCTGTCCACGCGTGATGGGGCCCTGCTGCAAATAACTCCTGCTCCCTGGCTGAGCCTCCTGTACCTGAGCACGCTCTGCTTGGTGCTGTTTCTGTTAAAAAAGGGCATCTCTGAAAGCCTCACTTTGCCAGGGGCTGCCAGCGCAGCTTGAGGCCTGCTGGGGAGCACCGGCGGTGAGGCTAATGCAGGGGAGGAGTGACTTGTCCTGCCCCAAGGTGGTGTAGGGAGAAGCAGGAAGGCTCTAAATTGGGGTGCAAGGATTAACCTCAGCCTCGGTGCTTCAGCATCACCTGGGTGATGAATACCTGCCGGGGGTGCAACACTGATGGCAGAAACTCCCGCTGGTGGCAGGGGCTGCTGGCCATGGAGGACACAGCATCTCTCCTCCGTGACCCGCAGGGAGAGCAGTGCCAAAGATCACAGGGCATGTTGTTGCACGGTTGTGTGTTTATGTAATCTCTTTGCACGGACTGTGCCCGTCTTTTCTCATTTACTCGTTTGCTTGACCATTTGTCTCCATTTTGTGTCCGTCTGTCAGGAGGAGGAGGAGGATGTTGGAGGCCCCGCGCTCTCAGTTCCCCTTGCACACCACAGCCCATGGGGCCGACTCCGGAGGGTCCCTCAGCAAGGAAGCTGTCCCCTGTTCATGTGTCTGTTTATTGTGCCATGCGCAGGACCTCCACTTCTGTCTCCACAACTTTAGTTGGCCGGGAAGGTTTTAATATTAAATGAAGACGCACGCACGACCCCGCACTCTTGGGTCGGAATGGGACGTGCCTCCATGCACATCCAGGGGGACCCTATTTAATCACCAACCCTGCACCCCCAACACCTTTGGGCTGCATTCCCCTGGACCGCGCCAGCTCCTTCCTCGCGAACATTTTCTCCCGGCCGCGCTGCCCAGGCACACGGGTCCCATCCTGCCGGTGTGTGCCGGTCGCAGCGGTCTCTCCGAGGAGCCTCTCCCCGCTCGGAGCACGCGGCCGCCGCTCCATTCATAAAAGCGGCGCGGCGGGGCGCGGGGCAGCGCGGCGGGCGGGCGGTGCCGGCGGCGGGGGGCGGGGCTGGCGCGGGGCCCGGGGAGCCCCCGGGGCGGCGCGGCCGCAGGAAGCGGCGGCGCGGGGAGCCAATGGGGGCGCGGGGCTGTTACCGGGCGGGACGGGCAGATCTCGCTCGCTCCCGCCGACACAAAGGGGACGGGCCGGGCGGCAGCGCCAGAGCCGCCGCCGCCGCCGGGCCGCCCCCCGCTCGCCCCGGTGCGGGCAGCATCCCCGAGCCGCCGGCACCGCCCGCTGCTGCCTGCCCGGAGCCCCGGGGCGCGCTCCCTGCCGCCCATCCTTGGATGCGGGATGATGCGGGCGCTTCCGCCGCTCTCTCCCCCGGGGGCTTCCGACGGCGCTTCCTTCCTGCCCGCTCTCTCTCCCTGGCTCCCTCCCCGGCTCTCTCCCTGCCTGCCCGGCGCTCCCCTCCCCGCGGCGCTGGGCCCGGCCGCCACTTTCTCATGATGTCATCCCGCCCCCGCCGCTGCGCGCCGCCGCGCCCCGCCGCGGGAGCGCGCATTCCTGGCGTGCCGCCGCTGCCCCCGGAACGCCGCGGAGGGCGGGCGGCCGCGAAAGGGAACACCTTCCACCCCCCCAAAAATACCCGCTCCTGATCCGGACTCTTCTGGACAAGAAAGGGAGGGAGCGGATGGAGAGGGTCCGGCAGATGGTGACGGGTCTGAACAGCTCTCAGGAGAGGAGAGGCTGAGAGGCGGGGTTGGTCTGGGGAAGACTGCGAGGGCATCTCATCGGTGGCTCTAAAAACCTCCAAGGGGTGCCCAGAGCAAGGTGCCAGCCTCTTTGGTGGGTGCCCCGCAGCAGGATGAGGAGCAATGGCCCTAAACACAAAACACGAGAAGTGTCACCTCAAGAACTTCACAGCGAGGGTGGCAGAGCTCCGGGACAGCTGCCCAAGGAGGGCGGGGGTCTCCCTCTCTATCCAAACCCACCTGGGGTTCGTGTCCCCTCTGGGGACATCCCAAACCCACCTGAGGTGTTCAGTGTCCCTCTGGGGACATCCCAAACCCACCTGAGGTGTTCAGTGTCACCTGCGGTGCCCAAACCCCCAGGGCAGCCATGGAGGGCCCGTGAAATGAGGAATTTGTTGGAGCAAAGCTCACAGGGATTTTCTGTAGGGGAACCATCGTCACCATGGGTCTGGGTGGGAGGGAAGATAGGGATGGCTGGGAGGGTCCCCAGATGAGGAGCTGTCATTGATGGGACCAAAAAAGCAGGAACAGACCCGGAGCTAATGGAATTCAGCCCAAATTTATCCTGGGGGGTAAGAAAATGCAAAAGGGGAGAAAAAAGAAGCAGGGAGCGAGGTTTAGTTTCTTCTTCATCGAGGAAAACCTCCTGTTAGGCCATGCCAGAAGTGAGCCAGTGGAGGGAGAGGCGCCAGAGGAAGCCTGGCAGACAGTAACAAGGTGAAATAAACAATGTATTTAAGCACCAGCATCCTTAAAGCGAAAGTGTTTTAGAGAAGAATCCTTTGATTTTGTACCCAGCAGCTACAGTTTCTGTTTTGCTCAGCTGACAGTAGGTTTTGGTAATATATCAGCGTGAAAATGGCCAGCGCAGACACCCAGGGTTTGATATGGATATGTGAGGTAGGAAAAAGCACATCTTGACCACAAAGAGCATTTCCATTTGATTTACAACGTAAAGAAACATTTTCTCTATTCCCCAAACTGGCACTCGCTCCTTGTCATCCCAAAGGCACATAAATAAATAAATACCATTGGAAATTTGTTGTTGAATTGCTTATTTAGAAGGTTTTAAAGCACAATGTTATTATTTTTCTTTTTAAAAGCAACAAACAAACAGAAACGGCAACAAAACCACAGGGAGATGTTTTGTAGCGATTTTAGGTGTAATTCCCCACAAATGGCAGCAAATCAGTGGTAAACCCTCTGCAGAAATGCTCTCTCAGAAAGGATGGTCTCCCATCCTTCCTGTTGAGTTAAAGTGAGGTGCTGTTGTTGGGCAGACCCTGGGAGCTGTCGCTCCAGGGTCACTGCAAGATGTTTGCATCCCTCAGACCATTCTGAGATGCTCAGCCACCCTGCTCCTTGGGTGTAGAGTGGATTGGCACCTCTCTGAAGGACAGGTATGCATTCCTGGAACCTTTAGGAAAAATCATTTGGCTCAGAACCAAGTCCAAAACACTGGGTTATAGTTTTGACCCGAAGCATAGATGACAAAAATGATAAATTTGCAAAACTCAGGCATTTTTCAGAGCACATGAATTCAGTGGGAGTAATACCACCAACTTCAAAGGGAGCAGGATTGAACCCTTAATATACAGCACTAATGACTACAATCAAATAAACTCACTTTGCCTGGGCTTTCTACCACCTTTAGCCTCATTCTCTGTGTGTGCCAAAGGAGTGGACTCGGGGTGCTGCCATTTCAAATCTGTAGCACCCGTGCTAGATTGGTGAAAATATAAATAATGGTGCAGGGTGACAAGATTTGGGGAATCTGGTCCACTTGTTTCCAGAAATCAGTAAAGGAAGTGAAAAATTGAGAACGTTGAAGGATGAGATTATAGTCTTAGTGAAGCCTTCAGAAATATTTATACTTAATTTGGGCTGTTTGTGGCAACTGGTATTTTCTTATTTACTTGAGGGGCAGTCTGATTTGGTTAAAAATGAGTATGGAATAGCATCTTTTTGGGGAAACATAATCCTACAATTACATCTCTGTATCCTATTTATTTTATATTCTTTTTGCTGTGTCTGGAACACTGCACAGTGTCAGCAGTAGCTGCTTTGTCCCCTTTGGTTGGTTCTTTACCTGACTCACTCTCCATTTAGTTACAGAAGAGGATGCAAGGTATGATAACAACCTCCTATTTAACTCAAGTGAGTTTCTTTTGTTGGCTAATTTTCATTTGTGTTTACATCATTGACCATACTGCTCAGATTTGCAACCTTGGACTGTGAATACTTCTCTTTTCAGAGAGGAAAAATAAAAAGAAGAATCGTCTTTCTGATTGCGCATTCCATTTCAGAGGGATTAAAAAAAAAAAAAAAAAAAAAAAGAATTTCAGTTCTGATCAACAACTACATCAACCCAAAATACACACAGAGGTCTTCTCCAGCCACAAGCTGGTGGTGTCGTGGTGTGAGTGCTGACCATCAGCATGCCTTGAAATGAACAGGTAATGTCCCAGAACACTGAGTTGGGGAAAAGGAGGATCTGGAAAAGGGGAGTGGCTGCATTTTTGCTTGAAATGCTCGATAAAGCTGTACCCTCACTTTATCTCTCCTCTTTAAAATCTGTGTATAGTTGGAGCATATTCCCTTCACGACCAAAGTATCTGATCAAATCCCAGCTTTGCTTTTGAGTTCAGGCTGGAGAAGGAAACTGGTTAAAAAAGCATAACCCCTCAGCAGAATATTGGTATAAAAGCAGGAATTTTTTTCTCAATAAATCACCAGGAATATTTTTTCCTACTTCTGCAGTAATCAAATGATGTAGCACAATGATCTGCACTGATGGAAGTGAGGCTAAGTTGTGAATGCTTTAGAAGATAATTCAGGAAAAGACTGAAACATGTGCCTAAATTTAAATAAGTAAGTACACTGGAATTTACATGTACCTAAAAATTAAGTATATGTTTAAATACATTGCTAAACTGGAGCCTAAGGGTATGGTTTAAAGTTAAGTCTAAACTAGTCTAGACAGTAGCTGTTGCTGAAAGTGATTATTCTTCTCCTGGCTGATTTCTCTGAAATGCCCATCCTGGAGTAAAACCAATACAGCTTGTTGACAATAACAGCTACTTCCTCAACAGCTTTGAAAAGCATCCATTTCCCATAAAAATGAAAGTAAAAGTCTCAGTTAATGCTAAAATCTACGGAGATGGGCTGGAGTCGGCTTTTGTGCTAACATGCAGCCCCTGTTTGATTTCACAAGCTCCAGCCTGTTGGAGACAGAACAGAGGGGAGCAGTTCTCACGCTGACTGGGATGCTTTTATTTCCTTTGCTCCTGGGCTCTTCCATCCTGCCAGGGATATCCAGGGGGAAGGGAACAGCAGGGAAAATGTGTCAGTGAAACCAAGCAGGCTGCAAAGCCAGTGAGAGCAGACAGGGTGCTTTGAGATGCTTGTCCCTCTTGGTGGGATGCAGGAGATGCTGGAGTTTTGGGATGCTCACCCCTTTGGTGGGATGCAGGAGGTGCTGGAGTTTTGGGATGCTCACTCCTCTCAGTGGGGTGCAGGAAATGCTGGAGTTCTGGGATGCTCACCCCTCTGGGTGGGATGCAGGAGATGTTGGAGTTTTGAGATGCTCACCCCTGCCTCCTGAAGTTCCTGACTGGAATTTTTCTGAAATAAGACCACAGAGGTTGAAGGGTGTTGACCTGACACAAAAGCACGTGTGGCCTCTTGGAAAGGCTGAGGCTTGCTGGACCCAGCCCAAGAGGTCTGGGCAGATGGGGGCAGATGATGCTCTCAGAGCTGTCTGTGTTCTAAAGGGTGGTGACAGCACACCTCAGTCTCTCACTGCACACACTGAAAGGCAGCAGGGGTCTGGGAAGCCCAGGTATCCTCCAGGTAGGTTTCTGTGGAAGAACTTGGGGGCCTGTGGATTTCCACCATGGACCATTTGTGCTGCCGCTCAGCACTTGGCTGCCTGCCTGCCTGTGAGGGCTTTGTGATAAGACCCTGAGCAAAGATCTAGCAGGTTTTTAATCAAATGTTTCCATTGGCTTTAATATGTTGTACCCATCAGATTAGGGTCACTCAGCAGAACGCCAGCCTTCCACACAGTGTCCCATTTATCCTTGTCCCTGCCATGTGCCCAGCTCTGCTCTGCTGACGTTGGTTCTGGTTGTGCAGTCCTGTTGTAGGGTTTTTTTTGGGTGGGGGAGTGGTGCAATTAGCCTGGTTGAAGCAACTAGGCCAAGGAACATCAAGCAGTAAAATAAAGTCTTGATGACATATTTGAACTCTTGGAGACTATGGGTTATCTGATCTGCAAGGTCACTGCTATTCTCTGGGAAAGTTTTAAAGAATCTGCTCCTGTTTCAAGCTTAAAGGGCCCTTCTTGCATTGTAGGGTGCGAGTATATGCAGTTGCTGAGTGTTTTAGGCTATTTAGTACCCGTGTTTTTATTTCCTTTTCTTTTAACTGCTCATCAAAAGCAAACAATACAGAATTCGTTTCAATGAACAGAAGGAAAAAGTGACTCCAGTAAGGCTCCTTCTGCTACCAGAGCTGAATGAAATGCAGAAAGGAAAATAACAATAATATGAAAATGAGAAACCTACAAAGAACTTAAAAAATTCCTTTTAATCATTTAAGCTGTCATCAGTAGCAGAAATAAGGAATTATATTTCAGACATGACTTATACCAGGCATGCTTTAAAAAGAAAAAGGCAAATTGATAGTGCCTGAAGAGTCTGTGCCTGGGAATAAAAAAGTGCAGAATTAAGCCCTTGGAAGCCAAGTGCCTTTTCCACCATTCAGTCTGCAGAAGAAATGATGGCCCTTGATCTTTAGCAGCTCTAACAGATGGACTTGGGGAAGCAGGGGGAAAATAACATCAGTGACAGTTTTGTGTTTCTGTATTTCTGAAAAGTCAAAATGTTAGGAGCTATTCTATTACAAAGATTCATTATGGGCATGATTGGCTTAACAGTGTTCTCCTGTAATACAGATCATAAAGTCCCGTCAGAACGGAATCAAATGCTAAAAATGTTGCATAATAACTTTCACAGACCATTAAGCTTTAAGGCTACAGCGTGGGAGTTTGTTACAAAGAGACCCTCTTAGAGCAGCAGATACTTTAAGTGAGAGGTATTTCCCACCCCGGGCTTTATTTGCTGCCAAGTCTGATTTCTGGCTGTGTTTATGTTCCTGCACGGGGGCTGGCTTAGCTTGGCAGTGGGGTTGCTGCAGTGGCACAAGCAGAGCTGTAGGAAGGGATTGGGCAGGCTGTTATTTTCCTTTCATGGGAAGCTGAATATGTAAACTGCTGGCCATTTCATCCTTGCTGGCTGTGGCAAAGCATCCCCCCTCTGTTTCCCTCCTATTATAGCAACAGCATTATTCAGCAGAATGAGGTTCCCCGTGTCTTTCATGCCTCTCTCTGTGCTTTTGGGTACAAGGATAATGCACTCCCTTGCCTCAGGGATTATGAATTCAGTGTCCTTAAGGAACATGCAGTTTATCTACAAAGCAATGCACTGCTTGTGCCATAAAAATCCCTTATCACCCGGTAGGAATATGGATTCAGATCCATCTGTTTGGCTCTCTGTAGGTATTGGGGTGTAAAGAAGGGATCCTATTGCCTTGCCATTGTCTCCTTGGGCTGGTTTTGCCCTGGTGTAATCCCATGAAGCTGCTTCTGACTCAGGTGGGAAATGATTCAGTGCATGGGCTTGATGAAGTTACAGTGATAGCAAAATGTGAGCTGCAGTCCCTGGTGGGGAAAATCTTTCATTTTGCATTGGTAAAAAGTTTATGATTCATCACTGGCTTGATTACATTACCCTTTAATTAAGCTTGTAACTGCTGAAGAGTGGGGACTTGGCTATCTCTGATCATGGCACTGCTGGTGTGATTTTATAGAAACCATAGGATCATTTCGGCTGGAAAAATCATCAAGCCCAACTGTTAAAAAAGGTCTTGCAGTGCTTTCTCCTTACTGTAAGACTTCCCAGGAATTTAAGTCATATTACTCCCTGCTGATGCTTCCACAGTTGGAACGACCTCAGTGGAAAGCAAAAAATGCAGGTGAAAAAATGTGTTGGTTTGAAATCTTGGGATTTTCTTCCACAGGAAACTGCTGAGTCTAAGGATCTACAGCCCAGGCAGTTTATGGTAAACTTCCTCACACAGGATCCCCCTGCACCTCACAAACTCACCAAAAACACCACCTCAGAGTGCGTGGTGGGTCAGGACAGTTTCATCCTGAGCCACAGGAGCCAGTTCCACCTCTGCTGAGACACGTCCTAGGAAGGTCAGGACACAGAATGGCAAAGGGAGAAGTTTAGCTCTGAACATGGGAACCAGAGGAAAGGTGGGTGCTGTGCTTCAGGAGGGCTCCTCACAGAGCTGCTGGGAGCCTCAGCTGCTCTTGTCCTGAGGAGGATTTGGTGGCTGGGCTCAGTTTTAGGAATGGCCAAGGGACAGGGAGATGGAAAGGGACCAGGTGCCATCACAGTGCCTCAACCCACCTAAAAACCCAAACTTCCCCCACTTTCACAAGTCATGCGATGCCTGGAGGGACAATCAGTCCCCAGCCAGGACAGACTGAGACCTTTGATGGTATCAGCCTGAAGATAAGGAGCACAAGACTGATGTTGGTTTCACTGCTTGTCTTGCAGGCAGCCCCTGAGACATCCACCCTTTTACAAGTCACCAAATCACCCTGGGCAAAAGTCACTGCTAAGATTCACCCACTGGAAAGGCAGGAGTTGGAGAAGGGCAGGGATCAGGGCCCAGCTCTGTCCCCCTCTCTGAGCTCAGCATTTTGTGGGGCTGTGTCAGACAGCACTGCCAAACTTCCAATGCTCACTCCAGTGGAGCTGGCTGGAAACGTGGTCACAAACAGCTCTCCTCTGCTCCAGTGCATCTTCTTAGCAGGAAAACCAGATTCTCAGCTCAGAACAGGGTTTAGAAACCCTCTCTACCACCTTTGCTCCCAAGCTGAGGGAGCCCAACCAGCTCAGGGCCCTGGCTCCATTCATGGTGTGGTTATCTCGTGTGTCTGGCTCAGCTGATCAGGAGAAAGATGCAATTACACCCAGGTATGCAATTTTGGACTGGTTTAAATGATATCACACAATAATAGTAACGATAATGATGATAATACCTTATGCCATATGTGAGGAAAAATTAGCTATTGTCTCAGAAGGCGGGCAGCACAATGCAGTGTTACGTACTCAGGAGGGAGAATACAAGTTACTTCACTCATTTTCATCCCAGCCTAGGGCTTAAATCCGGGAGATAGAGCCATATGCATGAGAAATGTGGCACGAAGCACCGGGCTGGGCTGATAGGAGCTGCAGGCTCCCACACAGCCCACAGCACCAGGATAGCACTATCAGATGGAAGGGGGTGATACACAGCCTGGTGCAGCCTTGCAGCCTCAGCTGGGGATCTTTGCAATGGTTTCCCACATCACTTAACAGCTTGTTTAACCTATCATGATTAACCAGCAGGCTCTACAAGAATTTCCCACAATCAGTAAAAATGCAGCAGAAGGCCTGAAGGACCGCAGTGGAGGGCAAACACAAGGATGGACCCTCAGTGCGTGCTCATGCCTCTCCTGAAAAGTACCCACAGCTATCTGGGTTCCAAAGTGCTGTAAATTCATTGCTAATATTTTAGTTTCAGTCCTTTCCACATATATTGCAGCCAGGCTTAGGAAAAGCAGCAGAAATCTTGATAATTGAAGTCCTATTATGTGTATAGCTTTGCAAAGCCACAGTTTTTTCTCTTTGCACAAATAATCAGCTATCTCTCTGTGATTCTCAGAAAAAGACTTGATCATGAAGTGATTGCAGCGAGGTCTTTTACTTGAGTCTGAAGAGATTTCTGTAAAATGTGACAGATAATGCCTTACCTGGTATGCCAACTTACTTTACATTAAGCTCACCTGGAGAAAGACAGCATGTTGGTTTTATGATGCTTTTCACCTCCTTTTTGCCATACACCTTTGCCTGTTTACTCCTTTGCAAAGTTTGGCAATTGGTAATGGATATGCCAGCCATGCAAGCTAGGAAGTTTCCCTCTCTGTTCTTAATTAAAACCATTGGTTTCTCCTCATTCTAATTGCAAACCGCTTTCTTGATCATGAAAATTTTAAATTTCCCTAAATAGCCATCCTGAGGTCTAAGTGAACACTAAACAAAAGTACAAAACTAAAAAACAAACAGAGAGGAAGTACAATGTGCAGAAATAACCCAAATGCAGAGCTTGTATTCTTTCAGGAGGAGCTGAGCACCCCTGAGAGCTGCTTGCATTGATAAAGTTGAGCAGTGGAGGTGCAGAAGCATCCTACAAGGCCCCTTTCAAACAGCCCCTGTCAAGCCTGCTTTCTTAGATCAAAGTCCAAAGCTTCACTTTATCAAGCCACAAAACTTTAGTCACAGAGATGCAGGAAGGAAGGGCTGGCAGATGAAGGTGACAGATTGTAGAAGTGCTTCTTAGATGAGAATTCTAGTTACTTAGTTCAGCTTAAATATTGCCTTTCCATAACTTAACTCCTGGAAACCCAAAAATATTATTCCTCCCAGAGAGCTGGCGCTGGGTACGTCAGCAGTGACGTAATATTGACAGACAAATACAGCAATTGTATTCACAAATGCTCTCCTTGCAGAGCAAAGAGCTTTGTGGCAGCACATGCCTGCTGCCAGCATGGCAGACTGCAGTGCAGTCAGTGCCTTGGATGCACTGGGAACACAAACAAAAATAGATTAGCTAACAACCAAAATTGTATTTATCTTGCTTGACAGGGCTCGCTCACTAGTGAGTCACTTTCTGATCTAATGGTGCTGCCATGCCGGGGATGTGGGCAATGGTGCTGCCCTGAGGAGCAGTTCCAGCAGCCCCAGAGCTGCAGAGCCAGCAGTGCTGGCCTGTCTGCGTGTGATCCCCATCCCCAGGAGATGCCAGGCAACATTCCCCGAGCTGGGAATGCCAGGGGCTTGGCCTCCTGGGGTATGCACAGCTCTCACGGGGCTTTGGCGGGAGCAGAGCTGGTTTTCCAGGCAGGATCACAGCTGAAGGACTGGCACAGCATCCTCCTGATGCTCTGCCCATGCTCTGCTGGCTGCAGCATCCCTCACCTCCAGAGTTTTGGGCGGGAAGAGCAAAATCCTTGCTCTGCCAACCCCAGGAGCACTGGGATGAAGCCGAAGGTCTCCTTCAGCCACTTTTCTGAACCTTGCCTTTATCTGCCCAGAGGTGAGCGCCTCCCAGATGCCAGCACAGGGCTCTACAGCAGCATCGCCAGAGCTCGGGACATGCCAGGATCCCAAGGATTTTCCCAGGAGCCTGGCTGGTTTTGCTGGCCACAGTCTGCCCCACCCACACCTGCGTTTCTTTGGGATCTATTTGTTGGTAATCAATGGGGATGGGCAGCAAAGTGTATCTCCCAGCATCGCTGCGTTGAGGATTAAAAGCGCCCCGCGTTCATAATGAGAGTAATTAACTTGTTTGAAAATAGTTGTCAACTTAATGTTGAATGAGGAAGGTTTGCGCTGAGGTCATTCGGGTTCCAGGTGAAAACGTGCTATGGAAGACAAGTATTCAAAGCAAGAATGGGCATGAATGTGATTGGGCTTGGTTCTGATCAAGTTTACATTTGTTTAAAGGCCCAGCCCAAAGCCTGTGAAAGTCATTTGGAATAAATCAGCTGGAGTCGATGGGATTACCCTGCTGTCGGCCCGGTATGGGTGAGATCAAACCCCAGATCATTATCTTTTTGTGGTTTTCCTTTCCGCACGCTGAGAGGGAGTCGGTGCGAAAAGGCATTGATTGTTTTGTAAAACGTCCCTTGGATCGAGGGGGGTCCACCTGCCCACAGGATATGGCCCATAAAGGCACCGGGATGGCGAGGATTCCTCCCTCTGCATGTGCTGCATCTGCTGGGCTTTGCTGCCAGGGGAAATCAGAGTTAACAGAGAGCCCAGCCAGGGGAAGACAAAACGCAGCACGGAAGGATGAGTTAAAGCACCACATTCCTGCTGATGGGTGACACTTGTCTCTGGCCACCTTGGCATCCTGCTCTTGCATCAGAACCAATTACTTAATTTCTCTTTAAAGTGATGCTTTCGTGGAGAACGAGTCCGTGGAAACACTGAACACCAGTAAGCCAGGAGAAGGGAAGGATGCAAACCTGCAGTTTTCCCATGGCCTGAAAATGACTCCCTCCCTGGCTTAGGGCAGCCACAGGTATGCTGTTAATTTTCAGTCCTCTTGCCAGAAGGCTATAAAATGTCTTTTCATCTTATGTTACATAAGTATCCAACAAATAAGAAGACTGTTATTACAAAGGCAACCACACTGAAAAAAAGGTTTCATTTACCCTGCATTAAAGACTTCTGATGTCTCTGTGGAACTTGTAGGTTGCCGAACAATGTTGGAGAGGAAAATCCATTGGTTTTTTTTTTTTTTTTTCCAAAAAAGAAGCAAGTCTGAACCAACCGTGTGATAAACCTGCTGTTAATCATGGTGATAATTTGCTCTGGAAGATGATGAGCTTCTATATTCTTTCAGCGTCACAGGCAGCATTCTGGACAACAGTGCTAACAACAACAGAGTGCTAATATCAAACACTCTCTGATTAAACATTTCAGTGTTCCTACTGAACTAGACAGAAAAGGTCGATGCATGTCAGGAGTGAAAACTGAGCACACCTTAAGGCACAAAACCACAGCTGAGTCTGATGATGCTCAGGATTCAAGAGAAAGTGCTCAGCAGCAGCCACAGGAAAGGTCTTCAAAATCCTTGTGCTTCTTGTCATCAAGGAAATAATTCTGCTTGGCCTCACTGGGTGCTGAATGCTTTGCACTTTGCCCCGATTTTCTCCGGGATAATAAATAAAGTGTGGTTTTGTGCCAGTAGGGCAGACAGAGGGACAGTGAGGGAAAGCACAGGAGGCTGCCTCTGTGGAGGCGATTCAGCACACATCCAGCATACCTTCCAGCAATTCAGGCATTCTTCCTGAAGTTGCTTAGTTGTGTTGTACCCTTCTACATCTTCACAAATTGACTAGCATCAGGTATATTTGAAATATGTCCTAAGTCTGTTAACTTTCAGGCAGTAAGGCATCCTCACCTGCTCATTTCACAGGGGGAAAAAAAAACAAACCAAAAGCCCCAAACAATAGAAAGGTCCCTGTGTGTGTTGACATCCTGCTTGTGAACCAATATTTTCACAAGCAATAGGCTTGGAGAGACAGGCCAATCAATGGATATGAACTGATTTCCACTGAGCTAAAATTAGGCCCAGTATCCCGATGGAAGTTGTTACAATTAGCTACATAAACACACAAGCTCAGGTAATTAATTTTGTAGTACCATGGTGCCTAGAGGTCACATCTGAGACTGAGAGACATCTATGCTAAGCCCTGAAAATGCATCCAGCCAGATACAGCCCTGATCCTGAGCAGCTTGCTGCTCATATAGACAAAAGGAACAAAGGACTGGGGACAGAAATCATTCTTTATTGCCTCCATGTCAGAAAAACTGGCCCAGAAAAATTGAATTGTCTTGCCCAACACTGTATAAGAATTATTTGGCAGGAATGAGAAGCAAATGGGGAACATCAGTATCCACTTCATGGGTCTGCCTGCCCTTTCTCTAGCACAAACTCCTTTTTTTCTTTTTTTTTTTTAATCCAGGCGGCTGTTCAGGCATAAGACAGTTCTGGTCTCTTGTTTCTTTACATTCCATTACTATTCTTTTCAAGCACAACAAGAGCTTTTGGTTTCTGAGGTCTTTGATGAGCCTGTGTCCTGTCCACCTCACCAGAGCGAAACACACCTCTGCTCCCTATTAAAATTAGGTTTCTTCAGCAAAATTTCAAGGCCTCAAATCATATGATCTGCCACATCTCTGCTGACTGCTTTCACTTGGTTCAAGAGCTCCTGCATATTCTTCCTTAAACCTAGGAGCCTAGCTTTGCCTCCTTTGTGTACACTTGGAAATCAGCTATGTGGAGAAATCTTGGCAAATCTCACTGCAAGGGGAGCAAATGTGTCTTGTAGACCTTATAGTGGCATCTTCAAGTGTTACAGACCTTTGGCCTCTCTCCCTCTATTGTCTCTCAACCTTGGTTCTTTTAAAATCAATGATAAAATGGTGATGGCTTTAATTTAATATAGAATTTCATCTTCTCCAGCAAAGCAGTGCATGGTTCTCAAAGTTTCTTTCCCCCTTTTTCTGCAGAGAACAAACCTGAGAAGAAAGCTGAAAATCTAAGGTTTCAAAAGTACTGTTCTTTAACCTCAGATTTGTGTTCCAGACTTTGATAGATTCATTTTGCAATCAATCAATTATCGTTCGGGTCTGAGGAGTTTTGAAAAATTGGCTTGAAATAAATTGTCTGTTCTTCTTGTAATCTTAACTGTGGAGGTATTTGTCATGATTCTGTAATGAAGAGTTCTGTTTCCAGCAGTTTAGCTATAAAATATGACTTCATGTGAATCATTGAGTCCATCTGGAACTGCAACAAGTCAATGTCTGTGCCATCTTCCTGGCCATGAAATTATTTTCTGCCTCTTTGCCAGGCTGAAAGTTCTAGGAAAGGTCCAAGTGACAAATTACAGGACAGTGCATCAAACAATATCTTTTTTCCCAGATAGTTACATGTCTGAAACAAAATTTTCCTTTGGGTAGCATGGATATATATTTGAATGCATGCTTATTTCCTAGCTCTGGAATATTTATTTACCTGAAATCCTGCAGCTGTAAGAACCATATTGTGAACTGAAGAGAAAGGTGGCTGAGAGAGTGAAGGAAAAACCAGTCCTCTGAAGCAAGAACGAGGTTTCCAACCATGGAAAAGCCTTTAGAGACACAAGTGAGGTTTTGATCCCTGCTCCCAGTGTCATCCATCCTGGAAACCCTTCTGGTTTTATCCTCTCTAACAGGTCAGTGAGAGCGAGGTGGGAAACTGCGGCTTCCAAACAGGCGCCCACCACGCAGTGTTCTCAGCAGAACAGCCTGTGATTGCAAAGGGAAATCTAACACTGCCTCTGGAGCCCGTGCAAAATTCCTTCAGGTCCCAACACCTCTGCCTGTGCCAGTGGTTTGGTGCTCAGACCTGGAGCATGCAGCTGCCCACGATAACCCTAAAGCCAGGGGCCACTGCAGAGAGCCATGAATAAGAGATACTTTCCATTTCCAGCCCCGTGTCATATGAATGGAAATTATGCAACTTGCTCAGGCTGGTGCAGTGTGGGGCTGTGCACTTGAACAGGAACACAGGAGCTGTTTTCTGCTTCCTGTGTTTGAGAGCAGTGCAAGCACGATCCGGGGCCTTCTGCAGCACTGCTCGCCGAGACACTCTTTCTTCGGGAAAGCAATTGGGGAAGAACAACAAAGAATTCTCCTTTGTAGAAAAGGTTGTGGTTGCCTTGCCAGCTCTCAAAATTAAAACTATGTTCCAGTCAAAAATGCCTATTCAGGCTGACATCAAAGAGAAAAATGCGAGCAGGTCAGGGAGTTTAATTTCCATGGCACTGTCGTTTGTGATTCACATGTCAGGCACAGTAATGACTTACATGCCCATTGGCAAGAATGGAGCAGAGGGCCAGCACAAAGGGACACAAAGGGAAAGGATCCCGAGGTAGCAGGGACAGGAAGGAGCCCCTTGAAGTCGGGTGGTGTCACTGGGAGCACGGGCTGCTGGTCCCTCTCACAGTTTCCATCAATGACAACCTTGTGGAGCCCCCTGGTCTGGGTTGAGGCTTTTGGGAATGATGCTCTGGGGCACCTGATGCCAGAGGGCTCCTTTTCATTGTGGAGAGATCAGGTCCTTTTAAATGCCCTGAACCTAGTGGGTGAATCCCAAAAATCTGAGTCTCAGGGCATGTTTCCTGAATGCTTTGAGGTGTGGTCTCATACCAACTTTGTAACTTCTCAAAATCTCCAGTCCAGGTGAAGGGCTGTGTCGTGAGATTTGAAAGCAGGAGGTATGTAAACCTTTTAACAGTGTGTGTATATTCTCCTACTACTCCTTATTTGCTTTTCTCATGGGACGATCCAAGTAGGCATTACACACTGTTGATAAATAGATTTTCAGCCCATTTCATTTAACCATTACTGCATTTCCATATCAAAGATTTTACGCTTGGCATGCCCGAGCCTATTTTATTTGTAATCTAGTCTCAAATGAGGAGTTTGGAATGTTTTTTTTTTTCATTTGTTTCATCTGCAACATACTGCCCTCATGTTATTTTTTAAGATGAGATCTTATACACCACCACAAGTCATTGTACAACTCATTGGCTCTTATTTATTCTGGCCTCCTAATCTAACACCATTTCTGTGTTGAAACTTGTTGCTATTTTTTTTTCCAAGGATACACCATAGGATATTAAGCATGTGCTCTATATCAAAGTGCAAATATAAACTGGTTGATAGTCTCTAGTCACACCCTGGATAGGTGTGGCATTTGGGAATTTTTCACTTGCTGGCTGGAGATCAGAATGTGCTTAACATGGCTCCACACACAGGATCTTGGTTGGGGGAGAGAAATGGTTGAGGCTTTTTGGGGTTGGTTTTGGGGTGGCACTTTTTTCATTTTGTTTTGTTTTGTTTTTTGATTTTTTGGGGTTTTTTTTGTGTGTGTATGTTGTTTGAAGGGTTGGGAGCTAAATAGTTGTACTGTTTCCAGAAACAGATTTTTACATGTTTGGCTATATTTAGAGCTGCAATTGGAAGATTTGAAGGTATGATAACCCAGTGCCTCACTGTCTTTCCTCTTCTCTATCACTTTGTGATGGACAAGCTTGATTCTAGAGTCAGCCTAAGGCATGGTGCAGGGCTGCACCACTCCAAGAGAAACTCCAAGGAGGAAGTATGACTCAGAGAGCTGCAATTCCTTCCACAGTTCCTCCTTGTTCCAGCCAGGGAAGTAAGTTACTTCGGTGCTCGAGCTGCTAGACTGAAGCTTGCTTCTCCCCTGGTGCTCACAAGCCTCAGCTTGCAGGACAGAAAGAAGAGGGATAAAAAACAGACACGCTAATTGAGGCATTCCTGGTGAAAATGTTCAAAATCAGTATTTCCTCACTGGTAGTGCAGCTCTGAGGCCTGAGGACATCCACTGATGTGGGATCTGTTTGCAAATGGTGCACGTGACTCTTTCACCTGCCTGACATTCTGCTCAGCATCAATCTGCTCTGGAGAAAAACATAATAATGACAACAATCATAAAAGTCACAGCCTGTTTTTGAATGTGCTTTTCCATGGATGGCAGAAATGCTGTGCTATGGAGGGATCTTCAACTGAGCACTATTTTAAAAGAATTTTTAATGTGGCAGTAAAATACTGTGTTAACTGAGACAGCGTCAACTGAGAGCACAGGCTAAATGCTGCAAGATAAAAGGGTCCAGGAAAACAAGAGAGAAATTTATCCATATGCACAACAGCTAGATGATCCAGTTAGGAATAAGACCTTATTATTAAACCCTTTAGGATTACCAGGGATAAGTTTCCAGGAAGGATTTTGCAGTTAAAAAAAAAAAAAAAACCCAGAAACAAAACCAAACCAAAACCAACAACAAAAAAAAAACAACGAAGCAAAACCAGGAGCAAGAATTGACTTCAGAAAACAGATCTGGCCCTCATGTGGTGTTCAGCAGCACAGATACGCACTTCCTGCCTGAGTTATATCAGCTTCAAAAATAGCCTGTGAAAGAAGATTCAGGCTATTGGAGCAACTTCTGCTTTCAGCAAAGTGGACTGAAGCATGGAGCTGAATTTATACTTCTATGTGTGATTTGAGGTACCCACATGTATAGAGCTCATCCTTCTGCTGTGAGCTCTGAATGGCATCAGTGCTAATTCACCTGGGCACCTGACAGAGATCTCCAGAGAGATACAGAAACACCATTCACTTGAGCTAGTCTTTATTCCTACACCAAAAATAAATGATGTAAAGGAAGCCTGCAGTTCAAACGTGCAAAAGTTGCTTTTGTTTTGCATCGGTTTATTCAGGTATTTTAAACAGGCTTAGTTAAAATAATCAGTTGAGCCTTTCTGACAGCTTTGTAAGAAAGCCTTATGTGGCTAATTCTTAAATATCATCAGACAGCAGGCTAATTGTGTCCTGGTGCACATTGTTGCCCCAGGTTGCAGATAACTTCCTGTGTTGAAGCGATGACCTGAGAGCGATATCCTCGTGGACAAGGAAATAACACCTTCCAGTCCTGCTGGCTCTCAGGCTGATCTGTGAGAACCCCCCTCAGCTGTCTGCCTGTGCTCAGCCAAGTTATTAGGCACATTCAGGATGCATTAAGCTCATACAACTTCTAAACTACTGGGTGGGTTTGAGCTCACACAGCCAGCTGATTTAGTCATACCTCTGGTGCTAACAAAAACAGAATATACTGGGCCTGCCAGGAGTGTTGCCTATGTAGGTATGTAATAAATGTGCTTGGATGTGTTTAATCATACAGGTGTGATTAAACATGTGCTTGGATGTGTTTAATCATACAGATATGCAATGGGCACCTTTACCACCTTCTGTAGTATCTATCCTGTTCTCAGTGCTTAGCCATGACCCTTTTGACAGGGGATAATACTTTGGAAGAGCAAACATTCACATTTCTGAACACATAATCAAAAATATGGCAACAGAACAATTAGTGGACCAAGGTATGTACCCTTCTGAACAGAAGTAAATTCAAAATAATTCCATTAAGTCAAGTCAGGGGAGAACTGACTTACTCTCCATGATAAGTAACATCATAAAATTGGCTGGATGATTCACTGTGAACAGCTGAGTGAAAATATTGTCTGTTTTGTATACTCTTCCTTTTTATTTTCTCCATATTCCTCTTTCTCTTCCTCATCCCCTTTTTAGCCTTTTCTGCCTTGTGATGCCACACAGAGAAGACCTAAGAACCAAAGTAAGGCAGAGTGATAAAGCCACTGCTGGAAGTGCAGGAGATGATGAAATACCAATAATCCATGTTGATATCTGACATGGCTAACAAAGGAAAGACTCATTCCTTGTATTGTCTGGGCTCCTGAGAGTGCCCCTTGCCTGCTCCCTTGTACAATATAGCCTGGATAAAATGCAGCTGCAAGAGGGAAAAGGTGACACTGATCCTGCTCTGAACACGAGTCAATGCTGTGCTCATCACTGCAGTGCCTGGAAGCAGGACATCCCATTGCTGCTGCAGGACAAAGTTCATGGAATATCAAGTGTTGATAGTCTGTGCTCAGAGTCTGTAAATGTATGTACAAATGGGTCACATCCACAGCTGGCATCTGTCTGGCTCCAGATCTGGTCCAGTAAGTTTCTAAAGACTAGTTCACGACAGACCATTGAAAACTTCCAAAGAAAGTCCCAGGGCACATGACAGAAATGGCCAAGTGGGACAGCACAGTAGAAGAAAGAAATCCTGTGGGTTCATTTCTTTAAAGCATAGAAGTCATTAATCATTTCTATTCTTTTCCATTTGAAACAGCTGCCCGCCTGCATTTGCTAAGTAACTGCTTTTTCTAACCACACAGCAACTAAGTTGTGGGCCCCAGAATGCTCGTACTTCCAGATATTAATAAACAATTTCCCTCTTTCACCGTGTCAATGAAAGCATGTTAACATTCCCAGCATCTGGTTTTGGTAGGGAAGCAAAACGCTGATGGTTCCACACTTCATGAATTCCTTCCCCCCAAAATCTTTCTTAGTGATTATAAGCAGTAAGCCTTCAAGTGAGGCTCCAGAAGTTCAGAAACTTGGCATGAAAAATCCCAGTGGCCTTCTACCTGTCACCTGCGGTGCAGGATGTCGCTCGCTACCAAATTAAGAAAGCGGTCCTCTCCTTGTCTGCCCATGTCCTTGCGAGAGCGAGCGACATTTCCCACGTCAGCGCCGTCACCGCGGCGGCCCGGGCGGCTGCAATTAGCGGAATGCCAGCCAGCAGGTGGAGACGCATGAAAGCAATCCCCGAGCACGGACAGCCTGCCTCGACACCGCATTCCCATAGCCCCGGCCAAGGCAGCCAGAAAACATCGCCATTGGCTCCACGGGAAAGCGCAGAGCTAAAAACCTTGGCCGGCTGACAGGACGTGTGACGGAGCAGCCCCGGCTGAGGAGGAGCCGTGCAGCACCTTTCATGTCTCAGTGAGTCAGGGCGGGAGGGATGCTGGGGGCTGACCTCGGTTCATTCAGTTTGTTCAGCAGCTCCGAGCTGCTGGCAGCCTCAGCTGTGCTGGGTGATGCGGGAGCCGGCGGGCGCACCCCGGGCATTCCCGAGCCCCGAAGGCATTCCCAGCCCTTTGCTGCAAAAGCGCAGCCTGGGATGGTGTGGAAACAGCTCTGCTTCCTCTGTTCCCCTCAAAACTCCTCCCACCCCGCGTTTCCTCTTTCGGAGTGGAAACACCATTGTGATGGCTATTTCTGAAACGCCCCTGCCCCGCTCGGGAAGTGCGGGGGGATGCAGGGGTGCGAGGGGGGTGAAAGGTAGCTCGGGAGTTATTTTGGGAGTGGGGAAGGTATTTACATGAGTCTGGGAGCAAATCCGGGGATAATTCTGTGTCATCTTCAAGCCAGTGGTTAAGTTTCTAGCTCTAATCTCCCGACAGATGACAAGAAACTGCAGTGCTGGGTGTGCAGAATACCTCATGTGAACTGATTGACTTCAGTGGAAATAGGCACACAATGGGAGCCAAGCCTAAATGCCATGCCACAGAATGCTGGCAAGCCCTTCCCTTACACCAAAAATGATTGCTCAGGCTGTGAGAGACAAATTTTAAGTGAACAGCATATATCAGCATCCACACGCAGGTATAGAAAGAGGGAAGGAGATGGTGTAAATTAGGAGAGCTTTAAAAATTTCAAAGCAAGAGCTTTGAAACTTACCAAAAATTTTTTTTCAAAAAAATTGCAAAAAATGTTGCAGCTTTGAAACCCTGCAAACATTTTGAGAGATTTCAGTGTTTGAACACATGATGTTCTGTCAAATTATGTTCTTTGTGGAGATAGCTGAAAATACAGTGTCTCGTTTTACAGCTCCAGACCCCCCCAACACTTCAGCACTTGTGGAAAGTTTGTTGGAGTTTGTTATTTTTCCTTTAAATGACAAAGGCTCTTCAACTCATGAAATTCCAGTTTCGGTGTTCCAAAAGAAATGTGTCTTGCAGCTTTTCCATCCTCTTGGATTCTTCTCCGCCTCCACGCTGCCTCTTGCACTCTTGCCTTTGGAGAGCAGAGTTTAACATGCTGCTGAGGAGATAGATAGCCTGCATGCAAAGTCCCTCAAACATAAACACACTTCAGGAAGAGATTCCCCCCAGCATGCTTCCAAACGTGGAAACCACATTCCATCTGCGCCCTTATCAACTGGTCAATAGCTGGGATGTTGAATGGACATTCCTGAAAGTGAAGATTATGAAAACATACATTACTGCTCAGCAGTGATTCCCCAGCTTCCCAACTCTCTCTGCCCAAAGTGGCTCAGGCTGGGGACTTTGAGAGTGCTGTGCAGGAATTTGCCACACTGAGCTGCAAAACTCTCTTCAGGTGGCTTCTCTGGTGCTTAAGAAGCCCTGTGTTCATTCAACTCAGGTATTATTCTGCATTTGCTGTCCTTTTAAAAGTTTGCTGTGTCTTACCTTATAAATCATACATAATTATAAGAGGTGTTTTTTTTAAACCTGTCTCTAATTTTCCACTCGGGTTTGCAGGACTGAGGTGACATCAATGGCTTCTGGGCTGTCAATCCGACAGACAAGTCAGAGGCCATGTGAGCAGGCTTGTCACACACCCTGCCTGATGATAAGGCAAGTTATCACCATTATTCTTTGACCTGTTTTTTGGCTTGTAAATGACTGGGTCTGAATTCCCAGCCAGAGCCTGAAGATATTGTTTACTGATCTATTGTATAGGATTGCCTTGAAGGAGTTAGCACTTGTCTCAGGTGACTCACAGATTGCTCTGATGATGGAGGTGTGCTTTGCTTTGCCCTTAGTGCATCTCTCTTGCTCTCCATGTGCATATATGCCCATAAATATAATATATATACACAAAAGAATTGGTTTGCTTTCATGACATACCCTTTGATTTTTGAGGGGGGGATTGTTTTTTAAAGAACCACCATTAGTCAAGCAAAAGCTACTGAGGCAGACAGAAAGAAACTACCAAAAGTATTTGAAATAGAGGTCAGTTTATTATTTAGGGCAATGGGATAAGGGTGCAGGAGAGTGGAAATTCAAGTGCTGGATCATGTGGATATGCTTAGTATGTAAAATTGTTTGATCTACGTGATGACTCAGTTCGTTGTTTATGACAGGAGGACAAAGCTTAACAGCCTTGTTAATACAATAAAATAAAACCTATGAATCCATATGAATGGATATGGACTGTGGACATGAAGGTGATGGCAACTTACTCAGAACTCACCCAGTTTATCCCTCCCAGCCAGACCTTGCTGCTGGAGATAATTTTGGATCCTGCCTTAAAGAATATTCTCTTGAAGGTCTTGTAAAATGTTGGTCTCTGTGGTACCTGTTCAAACTGAAATAAGGTCCTCATTGCGTTGTGACATAAGACAATGAAATTAAACTAAAGATGTAGCTCCAAATGTACAGTTTTTGGGCAAAACACCAAAGTAGTTGTCCCAGAACAAAATAGGTCTCTAACAGAGAAGTGTTTGCACCAATCAAATACATTAATGAAGGAATGCAATTTTTTGTAGGACCAGTTTGAAAGGTATTTTGGAAGAACCTAAATTTGCTATACAAGTACTGTTCAGCTGCAGGCTGTGGATCCTCAAGATCTACTTCCAGAGAGTACCAGGTGCTATTTAACATGAAATAAGGGTTTTCTCTCAATGTGAAGTTCAATTGCCCGTATTTTCTCTATCCCACCCTTATTTCCTGAGTCCCAAGGATGTATCTTGTACCTGTATATTAATGGCAACATTTGGTTTCTGTTATAAACCTCTCTCCCCACAAGTACGTGGTGGTGTCGCGTAGAACGCACATTCCCATAATCATTTCATATGTTTTCAGTCTTAAAAATAAAGTTTATATAATGAAAATACAATATAATTATACACATGGGAGTTCTGGTTTGGAAGAGGTTCAGCAGAATTCTTTGATAAAACAAGCCCCCGACCACAAAAGCTGCATGCAGTGATTTGACAGTCAAACATGTATAATCACTTACTCTAAATTAAAGGCAGTGTCACCATGGTAAGAGCAGCACACTGAAATCCCTTCTGTCACTTTTGGCCAGCTAGTGGCAAATCCTGTAAACCTAACCAAAATGCATCCTTGAATAAACTTTGAGGAACTTTTTAAAAAGGTGCTTGGTGGGGGGGGTGGGTTATATAAGGAGAAGGGAGTGCAAAATATCTTTTTATACAGGGTTATTTTGTGATACTAACTGACCTCTCATCAGCCTGGTCCTTTTTTTATTTTTTCTTTTTTGCTTTGCACTAATTTCTAGTATCCAGAAAAGGACTATTTTTTTTCAGAGAAAAAAAATCATCTCATGAACAGAGATGTCAAAATCTGTGAAGTTCAGCACCCTATGGTTTTTAGGTGAGATTTGCAATTTGGTGCTCCTGCCAACATCTCTCTCTCTGCAAAACACACAAACCCTTTTTCACTCCACCAAAACTACCCCTTTGGGCAGAAAGTTCATGGGCAAGATGCTCCATGGGTGCAGGATTTTGCAGCTGCACTGAGAGCAGCAGGATGATGCTGATTTTCCCCAGATACGGATCTGGTTCGCAGCATGTCTCGGTCTGAATTCACAGAGTGTGCAGTAATGTGAAACGAGGAAGTGACTTTTGTGAAAAGCATTTTTGGAAAGGAAAACCAAAAATGATGGATGTACCACTGGGGCAGAGGGAGTGGAGCCTGCCTCAAAGAAGACCTTGTAGAGCTGCCAGCCTTGCCACAAAATGGGCTGCTGCCCTCAGAGAGGAGGGGGAGGTTTCTCCGGGACAAATGCAGCCACACCAAGCACCCTAATAACCACTTTGTGGATATTTTTATGTACCGTCACATCAAAACCAGACAGAACTTCCAAAACATTTGAATTTGACCCATCACTGATTAATGGAAGGAGGAGAAGGGGAATGGGTGGGAAGAATAGTCATTGTGAACTGCCATAACACTGGGCAGCAAGCCATGCTATTCAACGATTGAGACAATACATTAAAAAACAAAACTCTGTTTTCAGGGGCCTTCTATATATATCAAGAGCTTGATTCACAGATCACTGAATTTAATGGGAATCTTCCCTATGACTTTAACCAGCTACTGGCCCTGCTGTTACCAAAGAGGAATTAATATTAGTTTGCACTTACTCAGTGTCTCAATTAGAAGATTCCAAGGTTGAATAAAACATCAATAGTTAGTTGCTAATTGAATCTAATTAGTCAGAATGCACACTAATTTTGCCCACCTGTCTGTAGTGTATTTTACCATTGGAGCTATTAACATAATCCAATAGCAGAGAAAAGATTTTAAAAAATAATTTTGCTCACCTGTCTGTAGTGTATTTTACCATTGGAGCTATTAGCATAAGCCAATAGCAGAGAAAATATTTAAAAAAAGACAAAAAATGCACATGATGACAAGAAAAATAGTTAATAATTTGTGTTCCACCTGACATTTAAAGCTCTGCAAACATAATTAGTTGGGGGTTTGAGTTGGGGGAATCTGATTTTCAAATATTGAATACCTTTTTATAGCTTCTTTCTGTTTCTTTCCCTCTGGAAGCAATTAGCTCAATCATATTACAAACCTTATGTCTTCAGCTATGCAAGTGACCATATTGCCATTCCAGTTAAATGTGCAGCAGTCCTTTGTGAGGAACAGGATTGTTCATTTCCATAGGAGTTTAGGATGGGGAGGGTAAATCATCCTCTTCCTGACCCAACTGAGCAAATGGAGAAGGTGACCCTCCTCCTTTTGCCATGGCTTTGTTGGAGGTCCTGCCTCCACCAATCTATGAATTGAAACTTTGAAATTACTTAGCTGTGCAAAGTTAAATGAAACTTTGCAAATTACTTGGCTGTGCAAAGTTAAATTCTCAGTCTAATTAGGGGAATTAATTTCTCCTGGGAGCTGTAACAAATTTTCCCCAAGTTAGCTCATCAGGAAAGACCGAGCTGTGAGGGTACCTGTGACAACTCGCTGTTTCCACAGGCAAAGAGGGGCAGTCACCAGGGAAATGGGAAACAATTCCTCTTGCCCACTTAAAGGTATTTCCTCCAGGATGTTCTTGGACAAAGTTTCTGTAAATACACAAGGCAGTCATTAGATCCTCAGACCAGTTCAGCAAAGCTCTCTTGATCAAGCTTAAAGTGTGCAATAAAACTCAACAGTTTTCCAGATAATCTTAACCACTTCCAGATAATCTTAACCATCTTGGCACTTCCACTTTGCCAAGGGCTTCCCTGGAATGGCTGGAGTATATCCCACAGTATTTCTCTCTGACTTTGGGAATTTGAGGCTGCTGCTACACTGATTCCACCAGATCTGCAGAAATACTTGTGTTTTCCTTCACCAATCACTTCTTTTCTCTCTTATATTTGTGACCTCATTAATAGAAAATCGATATTTAGTGTCATTAAGGATCGGGACTAAAGACATTTGTGGAGCAGAACTTTGTCAGTGAGCCAGTCACAGCTCAACTGAAATGGTGTTTTGGTGTTTCTACAGCACAGGAAATGCTTGTATCACTTTTCCCCTTCCTCTCACATGTAAATGCAAGCATATTTAATATCCTGGACACTTCCACTTGGTAATGTTGGCAGAAAGTGACTCTGCTGACCTGAAGTGATTGCTTGACACTGGCAAATCAAATGACAGCAGCAAGTTAAGGTGACACTGAAGTTACTGTAAATATTGTCATTCCTTCCATGACACTATGTGCCAGTAAAGAAAAAAATAATTCTCCTCATGTAGATATCACAAGGATTATGTCTGTATTTCATCCAAGAAATGCCAGCTTCAGCAGTTTCAGTGCAGAAGACAAAAACAGTTTATATCCATTGAATTCTACACTTATGGACACCTGAAATACCACAGATGTAGATCTTGGCCCTTTTCACTCTTCATGGCAGAAAGGTTTTTTCTTTTATTTTGACTTTTCTGTCTTTCTGAAATGATTTTTTCCTCTTTTTTTCTTTTTTAATTGGAGAAAAAATGTTTAATCTGTTTGATCTCCTTGTTTAGGGCCAGCAGTAGTTCCTCATCCAAAAGCCAGTGCAGAGGTCCTCACCATATCCAAATGACATTTTTTCTCTTACTCAGGTAAAGGTCTCAGCATGTACTGAAGTTTAAATACAAACTTTAGCTCAAATTGGGGTACTTTCCAAAGCATAATCCTAAATTTTAGCTCCTGCTAAAATTCTGGGGAAAAAATGTAAGGAGAAGCTCAGATAATTGCTGGGAAAAGTAGATCCCTGGAGAAAGGCAAACAACCTGGCTCCCTGTTGACTTTGCCTGGGTCAAAGGGAAAAGGTGAGTCACTGGCTTCTGCTTACATTTTTTCTTTCATCTTATTGATATCAGGAATATGAGTCCAGCTCTCCAAGGTTTTCTGCCCGAGTTCCTCTCTTTGCTGGGCAGTCCATTTCCTCTCTTTCATCTTACACTGCAGCTTTCAGCTCTGCTTGTTGAAGAGGCTTGAGCTGACTCTGTGCAGAGGTAATGGCTGCTTGAAGGAAGAGCTAAATGTTCATTAATAAAAGCATTTTTGCGCACGAGTAGGTAAAAGGGTTCTAGCCACATTGCAGGAAAACAGGCATTTTCATTCTTCCTGTTTTTCCCTAAGTCCTTGAAGTAAATGATTTGATATTTGGAAAATAAAGAGGCTCCTACATCTCTGTTTCATGAACTGCCTGGATGGGGATGGTTGCTGCCCGTGAACTTCCTTGAAAGTGTGGCAGTTTCATGATTGTCTCATATGATTTGGGTTCATAATTGTTGGTAATGGTCAGGGTTTCCACGCAGGAGGAAATGTTGGAGGCATCCAACATTTTTGAAGGATTTTTGGCTGAATGCCTGGTGCCAAGGGCAAGCCCTCCAAACCCAGCACAGTTCCACGGTGATGTTCCAGCAGGATCTCCATCCTGGGAAGGACGTGGGGCTCTTGGATGTAGAACCACTGGTGGAGGTGAGACAAGCTGCTAATCTTGAAAAGTGTAGAAATTTCATGATTGTCTCATATGATTTGGCTTCATAATTGCTGGTAATGGTCAGGGTTTCCACGCAGGAGGAGATGTTGGAGGCAGCAGCAGGACTGTGGCTGAATGCCTGGTGCCAAGGGCAAACCCTTCAAACCCAGCACAGTTCCATGGAGATGTTCCAGCAGGATGTCCATCTTGGGAAGGACGTGGGGCTCTTGGATGTGGAACCATTGGTGGAGGTGAGACAAGCTGCTAATCCTGAGCAGCCCCACACACAGCCCCTGCACGCCCAGGCAGGCTGGACCTCCAGTCCTCAGCCTCCTCCATCTGCTCTGGGGATCCCTTTTGACTTATCTCTTTTTTAAAGGCAGCGATTATGCACAAATCAAATGAGTCTGTTTCTTTAGGCCCATTAATTATTACATTCCATTTACATTTTCTGTTTACTTTTTCCCTTCTCTATGGAAGCTATTGAAGGTCTGACGATTCAGAATGCTCTGGGAACACTATGTGGCTTTTCCTTCTTGTTTGCCCATTGTAACGGAGCTCATTTTTCAGTGGAGGTTTCCCATTATTTCCAGGAAAAATGTGGTCAAACCCATGTACTCCCAAACCTTTTGATCTCCTGAATCCTCTTCATATCCCAGATAAAAAAGTCAGTGATTAAGACAGAGTTCCTAAAAGGACACATAGTCAGGTTTCCCTTTGACCAAAATGGTTTCCCAGTGAATCAAACCTTTCTCAGCTCAGGGGGGGCCCGACAATAGGCCCTGATAAGATGGATAGAGCAATTGTCCTGCTTAGTGATCCACGAAAGGAAAGGGGTCCTTAGTGAAGGCAGACCTACAGTAAGTCTGACCTGACACTGCAGGAATAAGACAATGAAAGGTCAAGGGGACTAACGAGAGGAAAAATGCAGACAATGGGTGCCACAGCCAGCACACAGCCCCTGCCACGCAGACTATGGGGCAGCAGCCTTAACTGCCTCACACATGTGAAGGGCAACTGAAGCGGAAAGAACTTGAAGTTTCCTTCTTAAGAATTGTGGCCCAGCATCTCCAGGATTTACCCAGGCCTCACAGAGAGGTCAAAGTGATGCAGCTAGGCCTGAGGTGAATGGAAAAATAAAGATTATCTAATTGGGGAGGAGAAAAATATAGATGTATTTTAGACCGAACAAAAAGAGCAACTGCTTGGCAGTTGGGATATGCAGCAAGTTCCCAAGGCATTTTGTGGGAGGAACCCCACAAAAAAAGAGAAAGCTTTTGCCTAATTATCTGAAAAAAGCCCCAACAACTCAATATTGATATATGGGGGACTTGCAACCATCATATTTTTTTTTCTGCATGAACAAAAGATCCATAGTTTACAGTATCTGGGGCCCAGCTGAATTTCCTTCAAGCACCCAGCAATTGTTTCTTTCTGTGTGTGAAAGAATCCTGGTCCTCGTCATCTGTCTGGAGACAAAAAGGAGAAATCTCTGTGGCTTCTGCAGGCATCCACTGTCCTCAAAGGCGTCTCCATTATTGCTTCTTGTAGCTGGGCCTTGCCCTCCTGAACCAGCCCCTTGCTCCTCAGGTCAGACCTAAGTGCTGCCTTTGAATGTGTACACCAACAAGACAAATTTACTTTAGTTAACAAATAACATTTTGAAAGCCTCATCAGAGGACTCAGAAAGAAAGTCTACCTCAGTTATATTTGTCATAATAGCTGAATGTTTTTTCCATTCTAAACCACATTTTTCATCTTTTCAGTGACCAGATCTTTTGACAGCAGACACGAGCATTGAGGTTTGTCAGTTATCATTTCTGTGGCAGGAACTGGCTGGTGGAATAGACATTTTCTTACCCATAAAAGCAAAATAGAGAGGTATTTTAATATTTGACAGGTTTAGGTAAGACAACTTGGTCTTCTTCAGAACCTTGCACAAAAATTGCACTTTCCCAACATTGCTAAAATCAGATATAGCTGTAGAGGGAAGGAATTGGGATGGTAGTGTTGGTTAGAGGATGGCACATGAAAGTTAAACAGTGCACCTGGATTTTATTCCCAGGTCTATTGCTGGCTTGTTGTGTGATCCCAGACAAAGCCCTGGAGCTCCTTCTGACTCATCTTCTTTGCCTGGAAATCAAATCCAGTTTCTTAAGGAACTTTTTGGATCTTGGGTTAGAGGTACAGCAGATTATTACTTTCAGCTACGTATTCTATTCTGTTATCAAAGGAAGTGAAAATTTAAGAAGCAGGTGTCGGGCTGAGGAATGGTGTGAATTTCAACTGGCATTAGGCAACTAATGAAAATTACAATTGAAGAATAAAATACTTTTCCTTATTCTGAGATGATGGCTGAATCAAACCCAAATTCTTTTAAAAGCCATCTCAATTGGAAACTATTAGGTAATTTCTTTGGAGAGTGGGGAAGGGGGTAGATGATATTCCCTCTACAATTACTGAGCCTTCCATAAGTGAAATGATCGCTTTGCTTTCCAGTGATGACCCCAGCAATGGATGAAAGCCGAGTTTCCCATCCGACCTCTTGTTTTAGGTTTCCACCTGTGTAACTCTGCATTGTGCTCATTAACTCTCTAGGGCCTGTAGGTGAGCACAGCACTGAGGGGAAATGAAAGGTGGAGCTCTCCTTTAAGGAACCTGCAGTTTAAGGAGCGTGATTCCCAGAGTTAACTCCATTTGGGCCGGAAGGAATTCCCCTGGAGATCAAATTCTGAAGTGGTGACTGCTTACAAAAACCCAGGCAGGGAGGGAGGGAGGTATTTCTGCTGTGCTGGAGGGGATCATTTGTCTGGAGAAAGAGAAATGAGCGCCCATGAACATATTGGGTCAAGCCAGCCTGGTCTGGAGGCTCCTCAGGGCTCTGGGATGGGCAGGAACACCATCAGCTGCACCCCTGCTCTGAAGGCAGCACCTAAACCGGGTGTGAAACCCAAGCAGATCCCTCATGTGTGTCAGGCTCTGTCCCCAGGCACTCCCCCCTGGGCCTGGCAGAGCATTTTCCATCGGGCAGAGCTGCTCCAGCCACCCTTTTCCTGGTTGCTCAGCATGACCCAAATGTTCTGGTTGCTCAGGACCCAACACATACTGCAAGTGTGATTCATGCCTCCAAACACAAGGTAGGTGCATAGCTAAGACCCAGTGAATCACGTTGTGGAAGTGCCTGGTTTTTTTCCAGTGACTTTAGCTCAGAATGAGGAATGAAGAGCAGCTGAAGTGTGGTGGGACTGCTCCCACAGCACATGCCTGTTATCGCGATTTTTCAGATCATGTTTAGACACCTCACAAGATCTGGAAGGGGGTGGTGACTCTTCTAATCATTCTGCTGGCCAGGGCTTTACAGTGTGGTTTTGTATTAAAAAAATAAGCGACGTCACACAAGTACAATTGACCTGTAAAAAACAAATAAATCTGGGTTCCTCCTCTGTAGGCGATAAGGACTCCTGTGAAGGTCCTTTCTGATTATCACAGGTTTTTTAATTGAGTTTAATTAGCCATTAAAATAATTTCCCGATGTTTATAGCCTGGTTTCCCTCAGTAGAACATTTTAAATCAAGATGATATCTTTTTCCAAAAGATGTGCTCCAAATCAAACAGGGATTGATTCCAGGAGGCTCAGGAGGCTGATGCACCCACACCCATCCCTTGCAGCCCTCTCACTTCCAAGCAGGCAATGGGAACCACTGTGGATTTTCCATGCAGGATGCTGGGGTGAAGGAACAGGCTGGGATGAAGTGGGAGGCTCCATTGCCCCCAGACTGGCTGGATCACAATTCTTCTAGGGCTTTGTGTCAAGGAATATTGTCAAAAGTTTGCCAGAAGCTCAGAAATCCTTAAAATTAACATACCAGAATTCTCTTTGTTCATTCAATGTTCATTTTTCTTATTTCCAGTTTCTTCCAAGGCATATCATGCATGAAATGAAGACCCACTAAATTATTTTTAGAGGTGAAGAGCTACAATCTTTAATATATTTCAAAAACTTGGTTTCATTTCTCACCAGGAAAGATTTTTTTGGTCAGTCAAAGGGGAACTTTGGAGCTACATGGAGCCCCAGTTGTA
Organism: Camarhynchus parvulus; assembly: GCF_901933205.1. NCBI lineage: Eukaryota > Metazoa > Chordata > Aves > Passeriformes > Thraupidae > Camarhynchus > Camarhynchus parvulus. The sequence continues at coordinate 7,101,049 of NC_044575.1, read as the reverse complement.
ACATTTAAACCCAGCTGGATCTGAGGATAATGAGCATTTTGCTGTATTAAGTCAAAAATTTGGGCCAGATACTGCAATCAGTCTGCCCTAGACTGATTGTGAGCAGTGTGAGAGCCATATCTAGGTCAGCTACAAAACCAGGTGATTTTTTACAGGAGATGTATTCTCTCAGAATATGTTAGGATTTGCAGGGCTCCCACAAGGCCATGCCCCAAGCATTGAGTGAAATAATGTGCAAATCTAACTGTGTTTCATCCAAAAAGGAGGAAGCAATGGCAGCCAAGTGAACTGACTCTGCAGCTCTGCTCTGGTGTATAGGGAAACAAAGAGTGCAAGTTTCCCTCTAACTGAGCACAGCTACAGTAATTGCTTCAATAACACAATGTTCTCCACCAGCTTTTTGGTCAATACCTGGAATTAATAACCCTGTCAGGATCACCCTGATTAATGAAGAGTAATTCATGCCAATCAGGCAGCCTGTGAGGTGGCCAGTGCCATGTTAACCAGCTCAGTTCTTCTCAAATATCTCCTGACACTGTGGCCCTTTGTGAAAGGACAAGACCAAGCAGGACAGTAAAAATTGCTGTATAAAGGTTAATTACTCACATGCCTGCTCATTCTCACCGTTACCATTTGGTTCTCTTTCATCCCCCTGCTTGAATTTGCTGTTTTCTTTGCTCAGTTCTCAATTTGCCACTTCGCTTGCTGGTTTTTTTTCACTGAGCACAGATCATCTCTCATTACTGATCTACCACTGCTGATACCTTATAATTTTTTAGCACCTTCCACTGACTTCTTTTGATATTTTTCCTGTGTACTAACCCACAAAAAATGCCTCAATAACCTCTCTGAGTAAGGACTGCTCTGTCTGCTTCTCCATGTAGGTCAGCTCCACTGAGCTGGGTTACAGTTCATGACTTGCCCAAGGTTACACAGGAAATGTGTGGCAGGACTCAGAATGGAAACCAGATTTCGCGCTCTCCTGCCTTAACAACAAGGTTATCCTTTCTCTTTGTGACGCTTTTGGGCAGTTCCTATAGATCTACACATATGTTTCAAATGAGTTAAATTTCCATGAACTTGGTGCTTCCAACAAAAGTGGGTGGATAAACGACAAAAGGGCTAAATTGTGGGGAAATGGCAAGAGCTGCTGCTGGGAGATTTGCATACCTGGTCACGGTAGTTGTGAGCATAAATAACTAATTGATTACATGCATAATTGTTGGGAACAGCCCGCGCAATTTTACTGAAAATTCAGACCCAAATTCACAGAAGGGTAACTGGAGAAAAGAAGTTAAAAGTTTAATTTGATTCACATGCCTGGTGAGCATGGGCTTGAGCCACTGAGGATGCTGTAACTGGGCTGAGGTCTGGTGTGTGCAGCTCACAGACCTTGCTGGGCACATGGTCACCCTGATAAACTGCCTTCAAAAGGGGTTTAATTTGCATTTTCCTTCACTGAACCAAATAGTGATTTGCCTCTCATGCCCTTTAAGAAAACAGGTAGATATGTTCACCACTCTCATTTGTGTGATTTGTTCATTTTGTCGTTTTAAAGCAAATACTCTTGGAGATCTGGGGATTTTTAAGGCTCTTTCCATTTGCCAGTGGCTGAAAAACTGAACCCCATGATGAAGACTGAACCCCATGATGAAGACTGAACCCCAGGACGAAAACGGAACTCCCTGATGATTAGAACTGTATTAAATAAAAGTGTTAAGAGATGAGATGAGCATCCCCTGAAGAACTCCTCGCAGAACTCCACATTTTGCTTGCCAAAATAAAAAGGTATGAAAATTTGCATTTACAAAACTCCAGTAGTTCTTGTCTGAGGGGCAGTTTCACAGACAGATCTTGCCCCAGCTAGAGAGTAGACAGAGTAATTGCCAAATACTTCTCTGGTGTGAATCAGGAAATTATGTGTTTTGCCCCAAAACCTGGTGCTTTACACGCAGGGAGGATCTGGCCTGTAGCTCCCAAGGTGGCAAGAGAACATGTTTTCATTTGCAGTGTGTCTGGGACAGATAGAAATGTCTTTAAGCCTGAAGGTCTTCGGTGCTGGGTTTGTGGTTTTTTGCTTCATTGGCCCCGTTCCTGGCTGATTTGATAATGAGAGAAAAGTGTGCTGTTAACAGCTCCGGAGCAACGTGCTGCAAATTTAGGGAAATGAAAAATCTTTAACGAGAATTGAAAGGAAATCATTGATTTCTGGCAGGAGCTTCAGCTGAGCGTGGATTAATTAAAAAGCAATGCAAAGATGAGCACGGGTCAAGCAATGAGCAAAGATTGAATTTTCCAGGGGCGGGACCGTGAGCGGGCACGTGGGTGGGGTGATAACAACACCTGGCCATCTGCAGAGAGGGTGGAAAAAAATCCTCTTGGCAAAAGCTGAATTGTCACAAGTGAAATGCAACCAGCAAAGTGTCAGCAGCTGGAGATGCTGCTCAGAGGGAAGCACAGACATTCTCTTACATCATCCCCTTAGGTGTGGTGCTGTCCTATTTATAGGGCTAAGGTAATCAGGCAGCGCCCCACAGCTCCCAGACGTATTTTGGGAGTTGTGACAGATATCTCCTGGCACAAGGTAGGAGAACACAGAGGTAGGGATCATTCTCCAGCTCCAGCTATGGCAGCAGCAAGGAAAGAGCAGCTCCTGGCAATCCCCAGGCACCCCCAGCACTGCTGAGGGGCAAGGGGAGTTCATGCACACACAGCTCCCAGTGGGATGGGTAGGGAGCAAGGAGCTTGGATCATGCATTCCCACTCCAGGGAATGAAAACGTTACCATTTTTGAAAATGTGGGTGCATTGTCATGTTACAGTGAGGGTGGTTGCAGTCTGTGGACTAAACATAGGCTTTCTTAATTATCCAATCCATTTAATTTGTGAAGTGGAGGGGTTTATGAAGGCAGATTTTGTGGCCGTGCTGGTGAGGTAGTAATAATTGAGAAACACAGTTATGAAGCACTGTTTAGTAGTGGTGGGTTTAGACTTTTGGTTATTGTGTGCATTTAGTTTGCTTTATGGTTTTGTAATTATTTATATTGGTAACAGGGATTTTGTGAACACAACTCTGTTGTTGTGTTCATATGAAAGAGCAATATTGTTTGCAGAACAATTATTTGGAAATTTTTTTTTCCCTCTAAGCTACCTTGTCATTTGAACATAAGCATGTAGGCTGATTGTAATGGGAAAACAAGGCATTACAATTATTAACTAAGGACAAGGGATTGTATTTTACAGAGGGGGAAGAGAGACAGTGTGTTCCAGCTGTTCACCCAGATGCTCATGCACTGTCATCCTCACTTCTCCAGTAGAAATCTGTCATCCTAAGTCCCTCTGCAAGTCCAGCAAAAAAAAGTAATTTGTGCATTTTCAACCCTTGGCACCCTGTTAACTTGTCCCCATGCCAGTTCCCAGCAGCTCCTGGTAGCTACTGGAGTGGTACAAACTTTGCAGAGAAATGCCAGCATAAACAACTAGAGGCAATAGATCAAAATCTCCTGAAAGACGTAGAAGCACAAATCCTGGTGAAAATCACTGGCATTCAAAACACTCTCCATTATCTGCCATGGAGAGCTCCAACTCTGGATCCCCAAAAGAGGGACATTTTTATTGACGCATCACATTCCTGGAGGGGAACAGTCCTGCCCTGTGGCTTGTCTGCTTCAATGGAAGTGAATTAACTTCCAGAAGGTTCAGGTTTCCCTTTGCCATATACTGCTGCAGAGGTTCTCCTTGGTGTCCTTAAAAATATCTTCCTTTAGCCATTAGTCTTTGGAATGATGAGGAATTGCAACGACTCTTCAAACAGCATCAAACTTCAGTGCTCTTCCTCCCCCATCCACAGTTGTGAAGAACCAGAATTAGGGTTCTCAGAGACCCTTTTGGAGAGTAACATAATGGTGGGAGTTGAGAAAAAAAAATTGAAGGGGAACTTTTTATGATCAGTTTAACTTGGCTAGCAAAAAAAAAAAAATTTGCTCACTGAACTCATCTTGAACATTTTCTCCTTGAGTAGAGGATTCCAACGGTGGAAAAAAAAAGGCACTTTTGGAAGCAGTGGAGGGAAGTTTACACAGATGGTATGAGAGAACTGGCATTGTGCTTGGAGATGTGGTGGGCCAGAGAAAAAGCTGTCCTAAATAGAAGGGATGAGATGCTGGGTTTAATTTAGAAATGCTATTGGCATTTTTGTTACTGGAATGAAGGGAGCCACGAGTCTGCAAAATGAAACAACCCAAACCCTTCACCACAACCATGGAGGGCAGCAAAAGTGCAGCAGTTTGGCATTTGCAGGCTTTGATGTTTTTTCCTTTGTCTTGCCAGCTTCTGGAGTGCTCTCTCACCTATTTAGTTGCTTAAAGATAGCTTGTAAAGTACAAAATGTCAGCCTGGGCTGATGCTGCAAAGATTTTTCCAAAATTCCAGCCATTCCTTTGGTTTAGCGACTGTAAAGCTCTTGCAACTGTTATCATTTGTGGTGGTCACAAGGAAGTGACACTGTCCAATAAAATCCCCACCACAAGTCAAGCTACTTAGCAAGGACATAATTTAGACCTTGGTTTGACAGCTTTTTTTTTCCTCTACTCCATGTGAATTGACCAAGTTCAGTTGTTTGTTAGAGGCGTTTGGAGCTGTTTGAGGTTTTCTAACAGCACAAGAGAAAGTGGTCCCCAATATGCCATCCTTCTCCTTGCTTATGAAAATACACTCTCATAAAAGCACTGGGAGAACTGAGAAATATGGTTAGTAACTCCTTGATAAAACTGGATTAAGATTTTGTTTTATTTATGTTAACAATAATCATTGTGGTTTAGTGGCATTTGAAACAGCTGGAACCTTCTGTTTCAGCTGGTGTTTTGATATGTCATTTTTGCTTGGACTTTGGTCCTGATTTTCTGGTCTATGTGAAACAGGTAAATCATTTATGTATCTCAGAGGAGTGCTTTCAATTTAGGAACTTAGAGAATTACCAAGGGTGGTTATTTTAATCTCTGCCACTCAGTCACTAAGGGCTAGGTCAGAAAGCAGATTCAGGAATATAAATTGGTACAGAAGTCAAATTCAGGTACTATGCCCGTAAACTAAAACTAAAGCCCAAAAACCTTGTTTGAAGTCTCTATATTTTAAAGTCCTGCACATGCCCAAGGTGAAGCTTGATAAAATTCAGTGTATGCCCAAGTTCTCCCTTGGTGGAAGAATCCAGCTGGGAAGGGAATCCTCCATGCCAGTGCCACTGTGCTCTGAATTTACTGCCCAGGGCTGAGTGAATGCCTGCATGTGCCAAACTGAAAAAAAACGAGAAGAGGGAGCATCTTTAGCTCCAGTGCATTGGTAGAATAACCAGGGAAAAGCGTTGGGAGGGCTGCAGGGGCTGCGGTGGCCGATTAGTTTAACTCTGCTGGGTGTGCTACAGCCCCAAGCAGCAGATTAGATGTCAAGTTTATTGTGCACTGGGATAAGTTCCCAAACTTTTCATGCTACTCCTTATCTCCCGAAAGCACCTGCCCCCTGGGCAGGGCTTCCAGGATAATTTGAGTGTGAAAGGAAAACAGCAGAAGCTGTGGTGAGAACGAGCAACTGCCCAAAGTAACCCTGTCTTGGCTTCCAGGCTGCAGAGCTCAGAAAATGGCAGATCTCATAAAGGAGGGTGAAATTTTGGAGGTTAATATCTCTGGAGGTTGTTTTGTGGGACAAAATTTCCTCTGAATCACCAGAGGATTTGAGAAACTCTGAAAAGAGAGTTGGGAGAAAAAGCAAGTATGACCTTACCTGGTGCTGTGCAGGAAAATATTGCTCGCAGTCTGTGATTTCGAAGTTAAATTATCTGGGAAAATGCAGTAGTACGAGATGCTATGGATGTTGTATCATCATAAATGCAGAGTTTAATATTCATCACATTTTGCTTTCATTTTGTTCTGTGTCTTTGTAATATGCTCTTCCCCACACTTTTTGTATAAGGACTGTGGGAGGAAAAAAGAGACACAAATCTCATTTTTGCTGCTTGCAAAGGATGTGGGAAATCCAATAATCCAAACCAATAATAATTTAAATTAAAAATCAGAACTAAAAATGATAACAATAGCAACAACAGTAAAAATGTTTGGGACATTCAAAAGCAGTAAGGTCTTAGTCCTACAAGGAAGTCTCACAAATCTCATCTTCGCTGCTTGCAAAGGATGTGGGAAATACAATAATCCAAACAAATAATAATTTAAATTAAAAACCAGAAATAAAAATGGTAACAATAACAACAACAGTAAAAATGTTTGGGACATTCAAAAGCAATAAGGTCTTAGTCCTACAAGGAAGCAGGCTGGGATTCAAGAATTTGTAGAGGTTTCCACCAAGAAATATGGGTTGAAACACACAAAAACCTCTAGGACTAGAAAGAAATGCATCTTTCCTTGCTTTATGTGTTATCTGTTTATTACAAAGGATTTACATGAAGCACTAAAGGGCTGAGCCCTGACCAGGCAGAGGCAAGGCTGGCAGGAGAGGGAGGCAAGCAAAAGGAAGTGCAGATAATGTGTCTCACCACTGATACCTGGTCTGTGCAGATAGTTAATAGATAACAGCTCTGGAGATAAAGTTCTCCCAAACCAACAGAATTCCTTCTTTTGGTGCCCTGCAAATGGTTTCCTTTGTTCTGGCCCTTTCAGCAGCTCTCACAACACCAGGGCTCTGCAGGGGAAGTGGATCCCTCTTGATGCATTTGAGGACTGCCTGGGGGCTCTGCTTCTCTCTCCCGGCCCGGAGCCCATCACCCCCAGCATGTGGGTTTGCTTCCTGGAAGTGTCTTTCAGATGCAAAGTGGGGAAAACTCCTGCCCCAGACTTTGTCACCTTGAGGTTTGGCTGCGGTGAAGCAATCCAAGGCAGGGCAGAGCCTGCGGAATGCAGTGCAGATGGAGGAATGGCTACACAACTGGGCTCTGATGGTGGGAGCCTCAGGTCCAGCGGTAATTTATGCCTGTGCAGTCCCAAAGGCAGATAATGAACATGTGTTGCATTTGCTGTGTGAATGCCGAGCTGTTAAAGGACAGCAGGCTGTAACAAAACTCTAGGAAAAGCCATATCCTGCTGTCATTTCATAATGGACATGAGGTTTGACCATAGCACAATGTGGGATGTGTGGCAACTTTTGCACAGGACTAGCTTGGAGGGACTTTTTGGATAATGCACTGAACATCTTCAGAAAGTGAAGCTAATGAAAAAATGCTCTAACCAAAGCCCCGTGAGATCCAGATTTTTCCTTCTCAGGGAATGTCCTATGGTTGAGTTTTACTTCCACTCCTAATGGAAGCAATAAAACAATCCAGAAAGCTATTACAAAGCATGATTATGAATGCAGTAATTGTTGGTCAATCAAGTGATTTGTTTGAATAAAAACAAAACATTTAATTTAGATGTCAACTTGAAATAGTATGGAAAATAGGGGGAAATGTTTTGCAATGTAAAATTGAAAATGTCGTTTTTGAAAACGCAGTAACATTCAATTTTCAGCAAGCCAATTCTTTTGCTTTTCTCTTCAAAAGGAACATTAGTCAAGCTCATCATTGTTAGGCAGATGTTTTGTTTTCTTGAATTGGCAGTTTCTGAGGGTTTAAGTGTAACTGACTTGTATGTTAAATACCAAAAGATATCTTTAAAAGGTGATGCAATCCCAAGGAGTTCAAAGTGTTGCTGAGAACCTACGCTAGCCAAAAAATACCAGAAAGAGTCCTACAGGTAAAGGTTTGGATTTTTTTTTCCTTGGTCAGAAATATTTGTATGGACAAAATTATGATAACGATCAGAAAAGGATTAAACAATTGCGCTGATTTTTCCCTGGGTCTAGAACTTCTGTTTATCAGATGGTATTTTTTTACCCAAGTGGAACAAGCCAGAATACTGCATCACTTTTATTTTCACAGGCTAGGTCTAAGAAAAACCCCTAAAATATTTCCTGGCCGACTGAAACGGTATCCTAGAGGAGCAGGCTCTTGTTGGTGAGGTAAATAATGTTTTCTGGTCAAGTCCAGCTGCAGCTGTTTGGGTTTTCAGCCATTGATTTGCATGGCAGCCTGGTGTAGCGGGGAGAGAAATCAGCCCCGATGACACCTGTGGGAAGCTGCTCTTCTTGGGGCTGCAATTAAGCTCCACAGCAGCTTTTGGGAATCAATGGGAATTAAATGCAGATAACAGGCATTAATGGAGCATTTATTGGAAATAATTTAAATGGTGTTTGGTGGTGGCTTAGTTAATGGAAATTAATGACTAACTAGGGTTTGGGTACAGGCAGAACTGCTGGAATGCGGTGAAAGTCAATACAGGCAGCTCCAAATGGCAGGGGTAAGGAAGTGCTTATTGATATTAGTGATCTTCAATATTTTCCATTGGAACTATAATCTGATTCAGGCCACGTTGCTGTGGACTTCACCCAGAGCACAGGGAAAACAAATTGTTAATGATATTGTAAATGCAAAGTGTCACTAATCTAGTAAGTTGCTACGCTGGGTATTGAAATAATTAATGCAGTAGATCATTCTTAATTATAGTCTTGTATTTACAGACAAGCCGAAACTGAGGCTGGTATTGATTAAAAGAGGTGCCATATTGCAGACTTTTCTAACCCTGTAACTATATTGTTCTTGAATTTCATACAGTGTAGCTTAGCTTTTTACATCTGATTTGAATTACTTGAATGTCTTAAAGATCTGTGTTCCAACCAGATGTGAGAAATGGCTTTGGTTTGGAAAGTTTCAAGGAAGGACCACCAAATAATGAGGGAAAAACCAACTCTCTATTATTTTCCCCCTACACCTCTGTGGAAAATATTAAAAAAAATACTATCCCAATTTATTAATACAACTTGGGATCCTGTCAGGAAAATGTTCCTTTACCTGCAAAGTTTCTTTATCTTTCTTTCCAGCCCAAGATTATATACCAGACTTGATAAACTTCTGTAACTGAGAGAATTAAACATTTCTACACAGAGTAATACTATTTACTGTGCTTTATGCATGTTCTGTCACACAGCCAATACTTTAACTAGGCAGAATTTCTCTAGTTAAGTACTGCTGGTTTAACTACAATAATTGGCTGTACTGAGAGAATACATATAGCCCAGTTAACTGTAGTAAAACCACAGACTTTTTTTTTCTCTTTTTCTTGTCATTAAACATCTAGATATTTTTTAAACTTAGTTATTTTTTAAATTACTAAAGTAGTCAATTTAATATGAAGACATTACCTTTTAACAGAAAGGTTTGTATATAATTTCCTGTAAGGAATCGGATCATGTGCTACTTCTGCACCACATTTTGTTTTGTTGTCTCTATTTGAGAGAAGTATTTTATCTCTCAGGATCTATTTTTTTTTTTTTGCAAAGTTATGTGATAAAAATTAGAGACATTCTGGTTTCCAAAATTTTCTGTGCCACGTATGGAGAACCCTCCATTCCTGTGAAATTCCCATTGGTGACCTGGGAATGACTGCTAGAAACTGACCACAAAGAGAGTATGAGTAAAGCAAAGTGAAATGATCTACAAAGGGTAAATAAAGGTTGGAGATTTCTTTGGAAATATTTCTAGAGCTCTGTTGAACATGTCGCTGAAAAACTGGAAGAATTACCTGGTTTGTTATGCCATATAACAATGTTTCATAATGGCATGAATTTCAAGCTTTTAGTGGTAAAAACTGTAATAAGGAGGTTAGTATTACCTCACAAAGATACCATCTGTACTTTCTTGAGAGAAGTCCAAGGAGTACAGAGACCACGTTTCAAGTACTAAAAATGGCTGGAGAATATAACTGGCATTATTCCTTTTCATTATGCCTGGTGATTTGTTCCAGGATTTACAGTCTTGACCTTGATGTGCCATAAACAGAGCCTTCATTTAAAAGGGATTAAGGCTGGTTACGTGTGATAACCCACCTCAACACAAATGCTGTCTTTTAGAAGATGCCAAGTTACGGAACACCTCCTGCCCATTCCATTGCCAATGGCTACAACGCTGCTTTGGGGAACCCCTCCTTGCCACCCAGGGAAAAGAGAACATCCTGTGGATGAGTCTTCCCAGGGTACAAACCCCTGTCTTAGGAAGGCCATCCACAGCAGCATTATTTGGGATTGACAGATGTGGCAGTGCTTTCTGAATTACTGAAGTCCTTGGGGCAAAGCCTCAGTCAAGAGACACTCCCACCAGGGGTGATTCAACCACCCTGAATTCCACAGTCTCATGAAGGCAGAGCTTTGGCTTGGGATTTGAGCAAGGTACAGCCCAACTTCACACCCAGCGTGGCCTCCCTGGCACCCAAACTGGTGCTCAGCTCAGAACTAAAGAGCTGGAACTGTCTCTACATCTGTTGAGACCCCCAAAGTCTGAAGTACAAACCATAAGGGCAACCAAATGCTAAGAAGTAAATCTTTTTTCTACACACAGCTCTCAGCTGAACCTGGCCCTGATTGTTGCTCCTCTCCAGCAGGAAATTTGGGGAAAATGGCCATTTCTCTGCAAATTCCTTCCCACATAGCACACACAAACACACACAGAGGGGGTTGTGAAATTGCACCTTCACCGAGGGTTTTGTTGCAGGCTGGGTTAAGCCCTGTTGAAAATGGTAGGTTTAACCACCGCCCTTCTCTTCAGCGGCTCTGGAGGAGACAGTTCAGCACATGTTCCTGCCCAAAACAAAGGCATATGTAAGGTTGCCCAGGAATTCCAAAGATCTGGGTGGGGAACCTTGCAGAGTTTGTTTTGGGCAGGGATGCATGTGGAAAAAAGGCAGAGCAGGCTGAGCAGCAGAGATGGGGCTCAGGGCAGGCTGGGAGGAAGGTGGGCAGCCTGCAGGAGCCGTGCCGGGAGAGAGGGATTTCAGTCCCCGAGCTTTCCTGGGCAGCAGGACCAAGGAAACCTTCTCCCCTTCCACGAGAGAGGAAAAGTGATTTAGCAGTGGTTCACAAGTGGGCAGCTGTGAATTCAGGCCTGTTCAAAGCTGTACACAATTGTAGTCGTCTCAAGTAACAAAAAAAATGGGATAAGCACGCAAGAAAGTGGAATCAAGAGATTTGCGTGCCTGTGTTCCTGGAAAGCAGGGCCAGAATACCTTGTCACTACCTCTAGCCATTACAGAATTGTGAAAGTCTGGTTATTTTTTAGGCCAAAAAATGAGGGACTTTAAGGAAGCCCTTACAGGTCCATTTTTATATTAATTGAAAGTCTGAACAAGATTATTTGGAACAGTCTGAACAAGATTATTTGGAAATTCCCAGACAATTCAGCCTCTACTATGTAGACTATGAACAGTGAATTCAGTAAATTCTGTATACAGCTGGAACAAAGCATCTGAGACCTTCTTTAGTTAATAAATGTAAGTGAAATATTTGAACAATCTGATAACAAACACTCAGACAGGCCCCAGACTGCTTATTTAAGTCACAGTTGTAACAAGAGCTCTGGAAGATTTACCTGTAGTAGGACTGCAGATGTGGTTACTCAGAGATTTTTGGTCAGATTTTCAAACTCATATAACTGTACTTTATTTCTGTATATTTCAGCTGGGGCCAGCACCCTTATCATTGCAGAAACAGGGATTTACAGCCTTTTATTCCCTCCAGCATTCACCTTGAAGGCCATGGAGCCCCTGCTCCTAGACTTGCTGATATAAAGATAATCATCTTTGGAGTGAACTTCCTAGGAACCAAGTCCTCCTCCAGCTGGAGGCAATGGAAATGCTGTTGCTGACTTCAGTGGCAGTAAATCTCAGTTCTATCATTTTTATGACACCTCTTCTTGCAACAGATATGTTTACTGGAGCATTCACTGCTAATTGCCTGCGTTTTTTCCCCCTCGTGTTATTAAATGCAATTTGTGACATATTTCTCATTTTTAATAAGAAAAAATAGCAACTTATGGAAAGGAAGGACTGTCTATGTTGAGCAAATCTCTTAAATCTTGAACTTATCTCATTTGTCTTCCTTTTCTTTATCCATCCATTTAAAAGGAAGATGTTTATGATGTGAGGTTTGGCAAATAGCTCATAAAAAGTAAATCTTATTTGGTTGTGATGCAGAGAGAGGGGAGGGAGAAATCCTATAATTTCAGCAATTTCTTTTTCTTTTTCACACTAAGTTACAACTCAGCCTGAGCTGAAATGACAAATACCAATCCCAAGAATCAAGATTATCAGTGGAAATGCCAACTGACTCCTCAGAGCACTGATGTTAGTGGCACCACTCTTTTACTGGAGTGAATCCAAAGGGGTTTTGCTCTCAAATCAAGCATTATGTTATCACATTTCTAGTCTCACATCATTTATTCGAAAGGAATTGTTTCCCCTGATTCACAGCCATCCCCATGTGTGTGATGGGAAACATTAATGTGCCGTATTTTATCTGCCCCTGGGTATCAGTGCTCAAGGTGTTGATGCTGATGTGGGATGAGGATGCTCAGCACTTCTCCAAGCCAGGACAAATGGACATGGTGAAGGTGGTGACTAAGGGCTGTTATAAATGCACTTTGGGGTTCTGCTGTTGCAGTCCAAGTCTTCCCACGTGTTGTTTTTGTGGCTCATTTCTTCACAAGGAACGCCGCCGATTCTGTAATTTGTTAGTGTTTCCATGATGAACTTTCCATACTATTTTTACTTGATAATTCTTGACCAAGGCAGGAATTCTGCTTTCAGCAGAGCAGGATAAAGCACTGAATGTTTGTCCTCTCTCCTTCCTCAACCACCAAACTCCACCTTGTGTGGACTCACCAGACACCAGGAACAGAGCTCTCCTCACCTAAAGTGGAGTGACATACACTCCCAGCTCAGTCACTCCCCTTCCCTGTGGAGATAATGGGAGAAAACAGAGACCTGTAGGCTGTGATTCACCTTACCTGTCCCAGACATCTGGGAGAACTGAGAGCCAACAGTGCCTCACACACCATTCAGACACTTGCACTGTGGGTCTCCCCCTGCTCAGCTGAACCCCACACCTGCTTTTCTTCATATGGCCTTAAGCACAATGTAACTCCACCTCAAGCCAATATTTTTTCTGATTTATACAAATTTCCAAACCTTTAATCTTCTTTCCTTGGAGGCATTTTGATAAATGGGTGTATCACAGGATTTCAGAAAATAACTGAAATCACCCCAGGACAAAGCAACACTGACCACACACTAAAAGCTGTCCCTCTGTCTCTCACTGAAATGAACATTTTAGTATCAGCACGAAGGAGTATTCCACAGTTGGATCAGGTAAGGTGGTCACAATCTTCTACATGGGTTCACTCATGATAGAGAAAGATTCTTTTGCAAACAAGAAGATGTTATGCTGCGAACAGAAACCAAGGAAGTTCTTTTGTTACAAGATGTTAAGTGACAGGTTTGGTACTGCTGCCTTGAGTGGTTTGGGCTTCCTTTAAAAATTAAGGTGTGAAATTAAAACTAATTTTGATCCTGTCTAAAAAGCCACAGAGCCTCCTAAATTGAATCCTGTTCTTCACCGATTTTTATTTAAGAAAACTTGCTTATCTGTAATTTCTGCCAGTGGCTTTAGAGCAGATTGTCTCACAGTTCTGAAAGGTGATGGAGTGAGATGTCACTCAGTAGGGTTGGCATAATCTAGATTCCCTTTAACTCCTTAATTTTGCTAACTGGGCTGCCCAAAATCCCGGTGAGTGCCCAAATCCAAACTTTGCAGACATGAACTTTTGCCACCAACCAAATAAGTCTCTCATTTTGACTAGAGAAAAATCTAACTTTCCATCTGAATTTTGGAGTCTGGGTTTCCCTCTACTTCCTGCCAGAGACCATTGTTACAGCAGCTCCTTGCAGAGTTCCTGTCTAATTGAACCACTAGTGGCATGCATATGTGCTAAATAAAGGAATGTCATTAAAAATTTATGAGTGACTTACACTTTGAAGCAATAGAGTGTTAAAGACTTAAAAAGATTTTTTTTTCCATTTCCCCCCTGCTCAGGTCCTTCAGACCAGGAATTGTTTGCAATGCACAGAGCTCATTTGGGATTTGACCACTGTTATTATTATTATTCCCTTTTGCAGTGTACTATGCACACATCTTTTTCAATTTCCATGAATATTGACCGAGATCTACGCAGCGAGGTGATGTGAAACCCTCTCAGTGATTTTCAAACTATGCAACCCATAAATCATTCACCTTAACCTGGGCCCAGATTTGCATGAAACTGGGGATCGATTGTCTCAGAAAGTTAATCCAGCCAAAAGTCCAACCAATCCCCGCTGGGTGTGAAGCACAGAGTGAAGTTACAGCGGTAGGTTTTGGATGGCTCCAGGGTTTGTAATGGATGCTTTGCACAGCTGTAATGATGAGTGGGTGAGGAGAGTTAAGAATGAATCAAGTGTGGGTGGTGGAAATATTTGCTGGGCATGTCACAGCCAGGAGAGGAAGCACAGGGGCCTCCTGGCCTCGGTGATGGGAAAGACGTCAAGGTTCCCTGGACATGGGCCCTGCTTATTTATTTATTTCAGCTCTGACACGTTCCCTGTAGGAGAGCAAAAAATGTGAATTCGATACCATGTCTTTTGAAAGCAGGGAGCTGGTTGTGGCTGAGCAGCAGAGCTCTCTTATAATCTGCTTCCCAACGTGTGGGTGCCTCTTGGGTTTCCTCAGCTATTTTATGGCCCATTTTCAAAGATTTTTGTAAAACCAGGCCAACAACGTCTGCATCCCCTACCACATCAGTGAAAAGTTGGACTGTGTTTCAGAGCCATGTAAATTCCTTCTATAAGAAACATTTACATTTTTACAAAGTGTAAATTTAGCAGACCATGGGGTGAATTCCTCCCTCATCACATTGCAGTTGCCACGGGGATGGGTTGACTTAATGGTTTACCACGAGTGAGCAGAAAAAAGAGCAGCACGTGTACCATTACAAAGGTTTCTTCCAGGATTGCCGTGACTTGTTCAGACAGTTGATAAGATAATTAATTCTTACCGTTCATGTATTTTCATGAGAACTTACCTATGAGTAAACAAAACTCCAAGCCTAGTTGGTGTTTCTTTATTGTATTATTATATGGCTCTGTAAGTGCAATAAAGCAATCTCCCGACTTCTTGACTCTTCGTGGTGGCTGTTCCTAGACAGGTTTCTTGCACACATGAAAAATATACAAAAACTTTCATGTCTAAGATCCTAGCAGTTTAAACACACTCCAACTCTTTATTGGCAACACATTTTTGCAGTTAGGACTTGATTGGGCTGGGAAATATTAGAAATGTGTTGACTAGCACATTGTAAAAAAACACAAGATGTGTAACGTTGGAGCAATGCTGGATATTTGTGGTTCAGGTTGAACGGTTGTTCATGGTCCGGAGTTGCAACCACAGCTGACAAAGCAGTTCAAAAGATGTTGCCCAATAACTAAATTGCTCAAAATAGTGACTAAAATGATGGCTCCACTGAAGTCTGTGCCAAACTCCATTGATTTTGTAGGAGTGGAATGCTCCCTTTCACACAGAACAATGCACCCATTCAATAAGCAGGTTTTCCAAAGTGTTGGGTTTTTTGGTTTTTTTTCAGCCAAGTGTCTTAAAGGACAAAAAATTTAAATCTTTAAAACCAGGGCAAGAATTGGTGACACTGAAAACTGTCATGTTGGAGGCTTTAAGGAGAGCAGTGAAAATTCAGAGCCTTGCCAGCATTTCATTCTTTTGCCCTAAAAGACTCACCCAGCAAGGATCTGTAAGTGACACTCAACGGAGAGAGCGCTTTCCGAACAGCTGATGTGAAACTTGAAAAGAGGCAACGTAACAAATGTAATGTGGGGGGGGAAGTGCTTTCATTCCAGCTCAGGAACATCTGGTTTATTGCAACAATAACTACTGTAATTATATCATTGCTGGAAAAGCTGCTCTAGGGTAGGTTAAGTTTGTGGTTTCTATAATAAACACTGCTTTGGAGGAGTGGGGGTTTCAGTATTTCAACCATGTCAGATCACGCTGAACTGAGCTGTGATTTGAGGCAAAAATAACAAAACATAGAAAACATAAAAGCATTATTTCTAACCATATATTTCTTGAGATATACTTCCTCATTATGGTAAGTGGAGAGTATGCCAGAGAAGTAAATTTTTGTATGACTGACCATATTTCACTGATAAAAACTAAAGAAGTAATTTTTTGGTCACTTGGAGACAAGCTTATTAATACTCATCATAGTACATATTGCTGAAATAAATGAACAATTATCCCAAAAAGGACAGTATTCTCACTTTACTTGCAGGGAAAGTTAAGGAACTTGGGTCAGACAGCAAGTTGGTGGCAGAGGGTCTCCTTGTAAAAACAGAGTGGATTTTTCCAGGGACGTTGCCTGCGTGATAGGACTATTTACCCAGCCACTGTGTTACTTCCCTAGCTATTAAAAATGAAGTGTTTCAACTTCACCAGCACAGTGCTTTTCCATCCATGGAAAATTGGACCCTACATGAGACTCACTCCAGTAGGGTGGATACACTTGGATGTGCAATGGGCAATGTGTTGGGCACAAAGGTTTTCTCAAAAATTACAAAATACAAATAAAGCATTTTTCATTCTCCCCTTACAGCATACTTAGTCTAGAATCTGTGACAAATATTCTGTACATCAATACAATTTTATTGTATTGCTGATGTTTAAAAAAGAATGGCTTAACATCTTGCTGATAAGGGGAAATAGACTTGTCATTCAGCATAGATAAATTCCCATTCAAGTACTTCGTTAGTATAGAAAGATGTGTAGATCCAAAACTTAGACATTTGAGAATTTAACAACGATGGAAAAGTAGATATTTTATTATTGCAGTATGCTTCTTTACCCCATGTCGTGGTTTAAGTGTTTGCTGCTGTGTGTTCAGACTCACAAATTAGATCAAACAGAATTTGTGAGTTCTGTGTGTGCAGAACAACTGACCCAGTGCTCCTGCATGCTCACACTGGCAAAATCTCACCTGAGCAAGAATCAGCTCATTCTGCACATGCTGATGTGGGTTTGTGTGTGCAGACTTCTGTTTTGTACATGCAGATTTAACACTGTCTTTAGTTTTACCTCCTGCAGCTAAAGTTATTTCTACCAGCTCAGTGTTTGGAATTGAAATTCTATCTGTACTGAAACAATGTCTTTGTTTCAATACAGATAGAAACAGAATAATGCCAGAACTTCGCAGTCTTTTTTTTGTGGTGGTTTTTCCCCCTACCAGAAAAGTTCAAATGAATGGAGGGTAAATCACATCACACAAATGGCCACTGAACCTTGTTGAAGGCAGACCAGTAAAAACATACTGTAACTTTCAAAGGAACAAAGTTGTTTTAAAGGGCTAAAAAAAGAGAGTAGATTTATTGTTATTTAGGATTAGCTCTATCTGAATGCTCCAAGACATGAGGGGTCTAATGGTCATTAAACTAAACAGTCATACACATAGTTTTTATTTAATAATTTTTTTTTATACCTCTCATGTTCTTTCTTTACATCTTTCATGTATTTCCTTATAGAGACTACTTCAATATCCATATATGCATATACACATACTTTTTTTTTGAGGGGGCAAGGAGATGTGAATCAAGAGTAACCCAGCTTTCTCTATTTTCATAGAAGTCTTGTTAAAAATAAACTCTCATGAACTATAAAAAGAATATTATCTCTGGGTTGAAAGGCTCTTATTTCTCACCTGTCCATCATCTTGTCACCAGTTTTAGAAGCCTAAAAAGTGGGCTGCAGAAATTGTCAAAATAAACAAACAAACAAACGAATAAATAAATAAATGGAGGTGATTCTAGAATGGATAATTTTATAAATGCTCCTGGCCTTGCTTCACAGTCTTTGACTACAGTCATTGCCAAAAATGGCTTAATTCACTTTGATTTTGCTGCAAAATTGTTAAATCTCAGAATTAAAAATGCAGGAAAATGCCATCAACTTGTGTCAGTCCTCACTCACCTGCATCAAGAGAACTACAGAGGAATTTACATGGAGTATGGAAGAGTTTGTTTTCCAGCTATGCAGAGAATCCAAATGGTCTGATGATGAAAGGAATGAGGGGTGAGCCTGAGGCTTGCTCTGCGCTCACCCTAATCCCAGCTCTTGCTCTTCAGACAGGAAAAGTCAAAAGAAAATGGTTTGAAAGATGCTGGCAGCAGTGCTGGGCATGCCTTAACCACACCAGCCTTCAAATACCACCTAGGACTGAGATGAACCCTTCACCTTTCTTTTTTTGGATGCTAAAATCCCCCTGCATCTCTGCTCCTGCCTGCCTGCTGAGGCACTGGATCTTGGAAGACACTGAATATTACCTGGCTGCTGCTAAGTGTCCTTAGATGCCTTTCTTGTCAATGGTACCTTCCAGCACCAGGCACCCATTCCAAAAAGGAAGTTTAGTTATTGCAGACTTTTCTTTATTTTATGTGTTGTCAGGAGTTCTGGTGGTACTTAGGATTCAGCCCTGGAAAGTGATGACCTTCCCTTCTAGCCCAACCTTGGCTGTTCCATGTAATCTGCATCTTTTGTGATTCCCTATACAGAAAAGAAAAAGGAAATACTTTGTTGTTGTTGTTTAAACAGTAAAACAAAAAACAAAAAACAAAAAAAAAAAAAAAGAGAAAATTTTTAAAAAGTGGATTGAAACATGATTAAAAAAACAGCCCTGAAGATATAATTTCCATTTCCCTGGCTTTTTCTCTGTTTTTGCAGTGTGTGATTAGTCCATCTAGACAGCAGAAAAATTTGGAGATGTTCCCCCTGAGCTCTAAGAGCTTATTTGGTTCAGGACTTTTCTGTTGATGTTAATATCAAATGGCAAGCTCTTTCTCTGAGAACAAACAACACAAAACAACCTAAAAGAGTCTTCAAGTGAGGCAGAGCAGAAATCTGGGCTATTTTCTGTGGTATTATAAAGCTAAACAGCTGTAGGTTTTTCCACCACCCATGAGAGAAGTAGGAATGAGAACTATAATGCGCACACACTGAAAGTAAAAAAAAAATTAAAAAAAGAAAAATAATTTTATTTCCATTACTAAAAAGACCTCATATCATGTCTTAGGCCCCTCATTTATTTTTCTGAATTGTGGTGGTGTGATTACAAGGGCTGGTTGTGCTTTGCAGACTACATCCCTCACAGAAGTGCTGAAGATCTTTCTGCAAGGATGCAAAATCTTTTCACATTAAGGAAACCCATGCATTGTGGACATATTCAGAGTAATATATTCTGATATTTAGAGTTAATTCACTGCTAGTAGTGCAGAAATTCTCCTAGAAACCAGGGAGACAAAGGGACTTTCAACACAATCACGAGAAAAAACATGGCCTGATAGTACGAAATTACCATTTAGGAACACATCTCAGAGATGGCAGAAATTTGCTGTCACAGGAAGGCATTTTAATATTTTTTCTATGGTGAAACAATATTACAGACATGAATAATCACTTCATAACCCCATTTTCAGACAAGTGAATGCGCTCTATGTGCAAGATATATCCAAAGCTAGGAAGGGCTCTGTGTCACATCCACAAGTAGAAATGAAGAATACTTTGCTGATATCAACTCAGACCATTAGGCCTCCCAGGCCCTGCTTCTTTCCAGCAGAAATCCTTGAGGGATAGTTTAGCTATGCCCTTGTTCCCTAGGTGTTTTTCTTGCTCTGTTGGGCACACTAAATTTTGCTGTCCAAGACCGCTTGATACTGAAGTTTATCTTTCCTGGTGTTTCCCAGCACCTTCCATTCCACAGCAGTACTTCCCATCAGTGTGCTAATGTGCAAATTAAGGTTACATCCCTCTAGCTGGCTATTTTCTCATCTTTCCTTCTTTTTCTCCCTCTCCTCCAACTCCGAAGTCTCGCTCTCGTGGCCCCCAGAGAAAACTCCATGGGGGAGAGCTCATTTTCCCTTCATCAGGAAGCTGCAATGTCCTCCCAGTGCTCTCCCCTGGCGCATCGGCCTTTCCTGCCTGGCCTGAGCTCTGCAAAGGCTGCTGCTCGCCCGGGAAGAGCTTTCCCACATCCCCAATTGTCAGGGGAATGCCGGCCTGACCGTGCTCAGGGCTGCCCGTGGGCGGGAAGGGGCAGGGGGGAGGCTGGACCAGAGCTGGGCTTTGTGGCTGAGGAGCTGCTGACCCGCCAGGACACGGGGGCTGTGCACACAACTATCGATAAAGGCATTAAAAATAGAGAGAGGAGATGCTGCTCAAATTGCAGCCCTTGGTTTGCAGGAGGTTTTGTCTGTCCTGGAGTTGAATGTTCAAAGTTTGTCCTCCTGCCACATCTGCCCAGCAAATACAGGATACCTGACCTGGGGAATTCCTCCTGGCTGTTTCTCACCTGTTCTACCTCATACAGGAGCTGCTGTTGTGCTTCGAGTCCCCCTGCCTCTGCTGCTCACAAAATAAATCAGGGGTGCAGAGACACTGCAGCAAACAGTGAGCAATCCCAAACCTGGGATTCAGATGCAGCTTTTCTCCTGGGTGAGGTGAGCCAGTGTGGAGTCGGGATCCACCTTTCCTGAGCAGATGTGGAATCCTGTGCTCCTGCCTCCCCCAGCAGTGGCACATGGGACAAAACCCAGTTTCCCCAGCAGCACAGGGTCACCACGGGCTGCAAGAATCAGATTTCCACAATTCCTTAACTAATCAAAAAAAAATCAAGCATGCTCACAGTATGGGATTATTTTTGTTTCTTTCTCTGTGTGTGTGTGTGCATGTGTGCGTGTGTGCTTGTGTGCGTGTGTGCTTGTGCCAGCCGCATCCAAAGGATGGCTGGCAACACTTCCTGATTTTGTAATTGAAGTGTATAAATACAGCAAGCCCGAGATAATATCTAGTAATGTAATCCTCCTGCATCCCTTGGCATTGACAGGAGCTGTTCTTAACTACCCTACAAGTTCAGACCTAAACAAGAGCCCCTGGAGTGCAGCCATACCTGCAGCACGGGGTGCTCTGGCTTTCAAGTCCCCAAAGGAGAACCCTCAGTGCTCCTCTCCCACCAGGGCCAGCAGAGATGGGAACACAAAGCACCACTCAGAGGTACAAACTGCCTCAGATGATTCAGCTCCCTGGCTGATTCAGGCTCAAATCAAGGCTATTGATATTGTCTTTTAGTCAATACCGTGGACCCTCAGTCACAAGAGGTTAGATAAGATTAGAGAACTAAGATTGTTTTAATCTATTGAATATTAAAAATGGCCACTTCAGGCTTTTCATTCACACCATCTGTTGCTAGCAGGTTGTATTGGCAGTTTCAGGACAGATTAATAATTGTTCCTGATTTTGGCACACCAAGAGGTTAAAAATAAATCTTTAGCCGCACAGAAGAGTCCCCAGCAATTGATTTCTCTAAGATATTTTGGCAACTTGAAAAGAAAATATATGGTTTGAGCCTTCCTAGAACGATTTCTCCCCAGCCACATGTGATATAAATAAAACAAACCTCAAGAATCTGGCTTAGAATATGGAATAACATTTTGCTACAGTTATTTCTGCTGTGTTTACCACAGCAAATGTTGAATCAGAGGCATCACCATACATAATATTTAAATATTTCAATAATACCCAGAGCTCTCAACACTCTTGTTTCTTTCCCATGTTCACAACAATTTGCCAGCAACATTTTAGAACAGAGCAGTCATTTTAGAGCAGCCTCTTTGTGTCAAGAGATGTGTACACATCTGAGATGCAGCAAAACCCCTGGCTGGAGCATCTTTGTAGGGGTGCCAAAGGATGAAAAGAGCCCTGAGAGGTGTGTCCCAAGGTTTCCCTCACCCAGGGGGTTTAGAGGCAGCTCCTGTGAGGCTCAATCCTTGCCTCCATTCCCAGCAGCCACAGCTGTTGGTGGGGAAGCTCCTCCTGGTGAGCCTTGGTCCAGCCCTGCCCAAGCGATGCAGGCCGAGGAAGCAGAGATGTAAAATGTGCTGAGGTCATGGAACTCGGCTGAAATTTCCACTTTGAGGATAACCTGCACAGAAAATAGTCCAACCCTAGAGAAGAATGAAAATTGAGGGAGGATAAAGAAGGGAACCTGCAGGGACTTTCCATGATCTGGAGTATAAGAATGAAGATAACCACAAAGCCAGTGCAAGGATCAAAGATGATCTCTTCAAATGCAGATACCACTTTTTAAAGCACAAATAGCAAACAAGGGACACAGTAAAATATGGAAATACATGGAAGGGAGGGAGCAGGAATGGGAAGGCAGAATGTCTTCTGAGCAAGAAGAGGATTTTCATGTAGCTCTTCCTTGGTCTCTATTTTCTGAGGTGTTAACATGACGCTGTGAGTCCATGGGTTGGTGGGCCCAGATTCCTACAGAAAAATCACATGTGCTCAGTGCTGCCTGTACTTTCAGCTGTTATCTTTGTTCTGTGGGTTTCATTTCAGGGTCAAAGAACTTGCTAAACACGTCCAAATGGTATTTTGGAGGTGTGGGTATTATCACATTAATTTTAATTAACACCAATGTCTCTTGTCACAGCCTGACTCAGAGCAAGGGGATGTCAGGTCCCCACCACATGGGCCAGAGTAGATGATGGACTTTTTTCCTTAATGTCCAGCGACAACATGAGCCATCAGATCACTCTGTGCTCAGGATAGGAAGCGTTATTCATTCTCCTTTTGGGACTGCAGCAAATTCCTGCACGGAAAAACAGCCAGCTAGGGGGAAAAAAAAAGTATGGCTGGAGTAAAGCTCAATGATTTAATTAAACTTTAGATTAACTCTCCCCAAAAGCCATGAGCAAAAACACCACAAGCATGTGCAAAAGACAGATGCTTGTGGATGGAGCTGCACAACCTTTTTCACAGACTTCTATTTAACTTTGGTACAGGCTTAGACAAAAAGTCGTCTTGTTCTTTCCAAGCCAGCATGAAGCACAGCCAGGAAGAGTTAGTCATCAGAGAGTTTTGGTAGTTGTAGTTTGGAACCCCAACTGGAGTGTTTGCTTTGTGCACTGCTAAAAAATCTAACCCAAGGATTGGCCACTATCTCTGTCAAATCGCATTTCTTTCTAAAATAGCTTTTGACTAAATTATCACCATTAGGAGAAATTTTCCTCTTCACACCCGCACAGCACAAGGCAAGTGCAAAAGAAACAACCCTTCCCTCTCCCCCAAGGAATTGTAACAACAGTTTTTTCAGTGAGATTTGTAGGATTTCATATTAAAATGTATTCTGAATTGTGTTTTAATGGGGAGGAAGAAAAATATTATTTTTGTAACCAAAATAAAAGAGATATAAAATTTTTCTCAAAAGGGTTTTACCCTCTAGAATGAAACTGAATATTTTTCATGGGTCAGTCTGAAGAACATATTTTAAGATTTTGTGAAACAATACATGGCTTTCTCCAATTACTGGCCGTTCCCAATGGTACATCCATCCTGTAGGCTTCTATGTTCTGGCAAAATTTGGAAACTGCTAGTTTTGGCCAAATAAACAAGATTTTTATGCATAAATAAAATTTGCTTCTACAATCAAGATGATTATCTGCACAGCATTTAATCCCTAAGTACAAGTGGTTATGTGTACTTACATGAATTACATGGAAAACTCTAACATAATAAGGTGCTGTTATTAAGTGCTATACAGCTACAGTTGCTATAAAAGTGAAGAAGAAACCTGAGGTGATGACAATAAATCTTCAGCTGGGACAAATCACCACAGCCCTATTGAACTGACTGGTTTAAACAAACTGAGATTTTTATATGGCCTGTCATTCATTCACTATACCAAATAACCCATGCTGGAGGCCAGTGAAGTTACATGGTTTATCCCAAAATCCACATTCTGAATGCTCTCTTAACTTTTTGGGAAAGTTCTCTTTGACTTTGGTGGTGTAGGACTGCACTGTGTGCTGCCCAGGACCACTTTCCTCCTGCATATTCACATGGCAGATCTCACTTCCAGGTGCCTGAGCAAATTTGCTCCTCTTGGCCCTAAACTCCACTGAAACAGAGCTATTATGATTCCTGCATGGTGTGGGCTCACAAAATCCTAGCCCAGCCTCTCAGGGGGAGGAGGATTTTATCAGTGTGGGATCTCCTCTCACTGCTGGCAGTGTAACCTCAAAGGTGGGTCTGCCTCAAGCACCACGAAGCAGCACCAGCCCACGAGGAGGGAGACTTCAGCTCTGACTCAGGTCACAACAGGTATGTTATTCCCAGCCCAGAAAGCTTCTGTTTCAAACGTTAATTTGCTTAAAGACTAAAATTATTTTAATCACAGATGGGCCCTTTCCAGGCATGCTGCCTCTGTTCCACTCAGGATTTTGAGGAATTTCATAACAGTGCTCTGACATCATTGCACCCAGACACAATGTGCACCATTGTCAGATCAAGCGAGGGTTTTACATTTGCATGAGTGTGTAGCTTTTCCTTTCTATTACCCAACGTTTTCCTTCTCCAGTTATGAATGTTCCAAATCATGCACTTTGTTCCATGGAATGATTAAGGCATTCCTGCTTTAGGGAAAGCCAAAGCAAAGCAGCGTGCTTGTGTGTGACCTGTTCATGAAGGATGCTCAAGGCTGTGTCACAGTGGCACAAAGCAGAGCACACAGGAAAGGTGGGATGCTTCCAACACCCTTTCCCACCTCATGGCAGGTCAGATCTCCCGGACAGTTTGGATTAGACACCAGCACATTCCAGGAAATGGACACCTATCCTTATGGACTTCAGGCAGGGAAGTGTCATGACAAGGACCAAGATAAAAAAACAAGATAGAGGTCATCTACATGATTGACGCTCTGGCTCAGAGTTCTCACACAAAGCCCTCTCTCTCTGCCTGACATTCTCAAGGCATTCTTGCAGCCTACACCACATCCCGAACAATAGCCAGCCTTCTCTCACTCTCCTGCCTGCCCCTCTGAACAGCCCTCTGTTGACAAGCCAGGCTGTTCTCACTCCTGAAGAATTCAAAAAATTGAAGGATATAAGGACAGTCTGTGACTTCCAGGAGGCGTCTTGGAGCATCCTATTTTTAAAATTGCGGTTTGGTGCTTCCTTTTCTGTTTTGTTTCTGTTTCAAAGGAAACCTCAAATGAAATGTAGCTGCCCTGCAGATCCACCCTCAGACCAGGGAGCTGCTCTGAATGTGGCACCACTACCAGCTGTAAAGTGCAAATGCATGGATGACTTTTTCCCCATTGGGCCATCCCAGAGCAGCTTTTCCCCTCTAAGCTTTAATGTTAATGTTGAGTGCCAAACTGGCAGCCCGGGTGCAATTGAAATGTTTGCACAAGGAGAATAGATGAACTGGTGTTTGCTTTCCTTCCAGCCAGGTCCCAAGCCTAAAATGGACAGGGCACATGGAAGGTCAAGACAGTCCAGCCTTCCTCACACTCATGCCAACTCCTGTTCCTGAGGAATGGTGAGCTTTGGTCAGGATAAATGAGTGTGGATCTTTCTCTCCTTCATCTCACACGAGCAATGAGCCAAAACGAACAGGAGAGAGGAGGAATCATGGTGCTGAACTTGCGGTGTTATCTCTCTCCTTGGGTGGTGATACACAATTGTGTATCAAATACTCAAATACATCTTGTACTTGGGCAATAAAAGGGGAGGTGAGGAGGGGAGAGGAGAGGAGAGGAGAGGAGGGAGGAGAGGAGAGGAGAGGAGAGGAGAGGGAGAGGAGAGGAGAGGAGAGAGGAGAGGAGAGAGAGGAGAGGAGAGGAGAGGAGAGGAGAGGAGAGGAGAGGAGAGGAGAGGAGAGGAGAGGAGAGAAAAGAGAAGAGAAGAGAAGAGAAGAGAAGAGAAGAGAAGAGAAGAGAAGAGAAGAGAAGAGAAGAGAAGAGAAGAGAAGAGAAGAGAAGAGAAGAGAAGAGAAGAGAAGAGAAGAGAAGAGAAGAGAAGAGAAGAGAAGAGAAGAGAAGAGAAGAGAAGAGAAGAGAAGAGAAGAGAAGAGAAGAGAAGAGAAGAGAAGAGAAGAGGATTCAATCCCCATATGGGCCATTTACTTAAGAGTTGGACTCCATGATCCTTGTGGGTCCTTTCCAACTTGGAATTCTCAGTGAACTTGTTGCATTGCCACGTTGTGCCACTTTTCATGGCACAATCAGTCTAACAAAGACTAGAAAAGGAGCAAAATCTGTCCTATATAGTCAGCTTTTATAGTTTTCTGGTTCAGAAAAGGAAAAAAAAGGACTTCTTTTCTGCCACAGAAATATCTCTCCTGCTGGTACCCTTGTTTCTGAGCATGTGATGACATTTCCACCTATTCAAGCAGCCTGATGAACTCAAAGCACTCACACAAAACTGAAGCACTGCCTGCATCCTTCTTCAGGACCTCACTCCTGAGGATGCCTCAAGGAAAGCCCCTCTTTTTGAGGCCCTATTTGTTCTTGGCTTCAGTGTTCTCTGGGTGGATCTGGCACAGCAAGGCCAGAATGGAACATCAATGAACAAGTGTGCTGGCGTCACTGAGAAATGAAAACAATTGGAAAATGACAATCAAAGGAAGGTGAAAGATCTAGTCCCAGGGCTTCCTGCTGCAGCTGAGAGTTTATTCAGATGGCCTCCAGATAATCTAAGCCAGAGACAGGGCACACTGACTTATTATGGTGTTTATCCCCTTGGCTTTTTTAGCTGTCAGATGCAAGAGCAGTCTGTTCTGGATGCCCTCCCATTTCCACACATCTTCAGGTTTAGGCGTTGATTTATGGTGCTGCCATGGAAGCAACATGGAATTTATAAATGAGAGATATAAATGAATGAGAAAGAGCAAGAAATTTCTATCCCGTAGCATCTTTCATGATGTAGTTATGTAGGGTATGATTTCCATATCAATTAAATACACTTGTTATCAGTAATTCCCTTACAAGGAACTATGGCATGCAGAAAATCAGCCCCAAATAACATCAAATCTTTCCTGCGAGAAGTTAGTTGAGGCAGCAGCTACTTTGAGTTAGAAAATTTACTTGTCAAAGCAATCCTTAACACAAGAACAAGGACAAACTTGTGGGAACCAGCAGTCCAAGTCAAGTCATTTAACCAAGTTAAACACCTGGTTAGTTGATCTTTGCTGCACATGAGTTAATAACCTTTGGTATCTTCACAGTGAGAGCTAAACTCCCTGGAGGAATCTCCACTGGAGGAATCTGCAGGCTCCAGCACTGGAAATCAAGGTGGTTTTTCTCCTAGAAGGGCGGTGGGGGGGAAAGGACAAGGCTTATGGCAATAGCAGCATCTATTGGTTATCAGGAAATGCACACTGGAGAGGTAATAGAATGTTTTGCCTGGCTTATTCCATTGCAGAGAAAACCATGGTTTTCACAGCAGGAATCATTTGCCTTTATCCCTGCTGTAGCCCCACTGAAACCTGGGGCTTGTGCTAAGATTTTGGGATTTCTAGCTCTAAAATCAAGTTTCTTAAGCAACAGAAAGGAAACATCTTGTTAAGTGCAGCATTCGTGGAATTACCAGGGCAGATGCATCTCCACTGCAAGTCTAAAGAAGTTCATGGATTTGTTAAATGCTAAAATTTGCACTAGACTGAACTATGAGTATATTCTTGAAGTCTGTTTCTATGTTATCCACACACATGGTCAGGAAGATTGTATGCCAAAATGTATGTTTAAAATAAACTTACTATAATATCATTTTGAAATTCAACATTTTGTTCATTACTGCTGCACCGACTTAGTTGCTTTATCCCAGGTTTTGCATTTAGTGGTTCCAAACCTAGGATCTGTCTCAAGCAATATGGCAGTCCTACTACCCAAATGCTCCAGCCTCATTGTATGATACAATTTTTATTCTAAAAGCTCTTCACAAAAGCCTGGAATTCACCTTGCACAATAAACACTCACTACAGGTCACTAAAATTTCCTGGAGGCGGCAATTATAGCAATTTTAAGTATGTTTGCTGCTGTATTTAACCTTAGATAGATGCCTTTTGTCCATTTGATTAAATGGATAGCACAAGAGAAGCACCAAAGCAATCGGCTTTTAATGACCTACAAGACCCAAAATATGTCTGCTCTACAATGCTGCAGCCAATGAACAGAATCATAGAAATATTTAGGTTGGGAAAGCCCTGTAAGATCATGGAGTTCAACAACCAGACCAGCACTGCCAAGGCCACCAATAATCCATGTCCCCAAGTGCCACATCTGTATGGTTTTTAGATCCCTCTTTTTGGATCTGTATGGCATCTGTATGGCTTTTGGATCCCCTTTTTGGATCCCCAGGAATCCCTGGGTGTGACAGTTGTCACAAGGGTTCTTGGGTGAAGGAAGAGACGAGATCCTTGACTCCATTATCAGAAGGCTTGATTTATCATTTTATGATATATACATATGCTATAACTATACTATAAAGAAAAAGCAGGAGAGCTTTTCAGAAGCTTGCTAAGCTAAGAATAGAAAAGTAAAGAATGATAACAAACCCCACTCTCTCGGACTGTGTCCGAGAGAGCTCCCAGTTCTGGATTGGCCATTATTTCTAAACATCCAAGATGGGCCAATCCAGACTGACCTGCTGTATTCCACAGCAGCAGATAACCTGTTGTTTATGTCTATCTCTGAGGCCACAGATTCTCAGAAGGAAAAATCCTAAGGAAAGGATTTTTCACAAAGAGAATGTCTGCGACACCTGGGCAGCCTGTTCCAATGCCTGGCCAACACTTCCATAGGCAAATTTTCACTAATATCACATTTAAACCTACCCTGTTGCAACTTGAGGCCGTTTCCTCCTGCCCTGTCCCTGTTCCCTGGGAGCAGAGCCCAATCCCACCTGGCAGCATGCTCCTTTCAGGGAATTGTGCGGAGCCAGAAGGTCCCCCCTGAGCCTCCTTTTCTCCAGGCTGAGCCCCTCTCCAGCTCCCCCAGCCTCCCCATGACAAACACAGCACGGGGCTCTGGTGCTCTCCTCACCCTCAGAGCAAAGAGCTGGCAAGGAAAAAAAAAAAAGCATTTGAGCACGATTAATCTGCAATAATTATATATTGCAAATGTATTTATTCTGTTTAGGGAGAAACTCCTGGAAGGCTCCAGATGAGACATTTCTCACGTATATTACTTAGCTTTTCCCGAGGCCCTAATGAACTGCTTTAAATTACAGACTTAGGTATTGATTAGCCTCATTCAATTGAAATCTAGGCTCAGCAATCTATACTTGTCTATAGTTTATTTGTGATATTATTCCTAATAAAGAGCAGCAATTAATCCACATCAAGAAAAATCAATTAATACAGATTTGTATCACAAAGAAAGAAATCCTCCTCATATCTGCCCACTAATCCTGAAGCTTAGGTCTTTCTTTGCTGCCAAGGAGGACAGATAAGAAAATATTGATTTCACCCTATTTTTACAATTTATAGTGATACAATAATAGCACACAGAACAGACGGGCTTATCAATTAAAACTATTTTTATACATGATGATAGATGAGGACACTCAATGCCTTTGTTCTCTGCATTATTAATAATTATTAATATGAGGGACTAGGAGTTCTGTAACAAGAATAATCACTCCAAGCAGAGCTCTCGAAGAGCTGGGCTTCACTCCAGGTATGATTGTGAATTTTGCACTGGATGAACCACAATACTTGATTCTAGAAGAAAAATTGCAGTTATCTGCAACTGCTTGGGAAAGGAGGATTATTCTGTGTAATTTTAGACTAATGGTACAACATGAAGAAACACAAGATGCTATCCAAGCTGACATCTTTCTAATTTTAACCACTTCTATCTCCCATTTTAACCAAGTTAATATCTAACCTAATTTATTAAAATGAAAAAAAAATCTTATCAGAGCCTTCTTGCAGGAAGTGTCACATAAACACCACGAATTAAAAATTGCAATTTTAGAAGCCAAACTTTATCCTTGCTACGCAAAGAAGACAACAATTGTCCCTTCACAATTCCTACTGTAAACAGTTTATGTGATTTATTCTTTGCATGCTAGATAATTACATATTTTATACCAGTGTATCATCAGTATGTTGTTATTCTGACTGCCCCATAATAGAAATTGTGTATTTTCCCACTGCAGTGAATGCTATTCTTAACATACATTGGCCTCAACCAGCTAAAAATATCAGAGTTCTGTTGCCTGTGGGAAAGTTCTGCTGGAGTTATTTCTATTAAAAGTTTAATATTTGTTCTCTTCAATTTTTTCATATTGTATGTGCCATTCCCATTTAATGCTCTCCTCTCCCCTTCGCGTAATTACTTACAAGTGCTTAAGTGTCACATATGAGGCAAACGATGCCCTAATTCACTCTAATTCTAACATTAATATGAATGATTGGGAATGAGATTAGTACTGAGGAACACCATTTTAAAATAAACTGTAATGACACAGTGACAGCTATACAAAGGATTAAAGAGTGTGGATTATCACAGGTTGTGGTTGGAGGTATCAAATGACAGGGCTCTGTGTTTGTTCTTGCAAAGGACACCAGGCAATCAGGGGCTGGAGCAGCCAGCTGTAATTCTCACACTCAGTCTCTGGGTTACTCAAGGGTTTTTCAACTCCCCAAGGGTTTTGACAGACAGTAGGTTCAGAAAAAAAAGAGAATTTTTTGAGAAGTATTTTATTTAGCTGGCAACCTAGAGCCCGTGCAGATACAAAGGGAAAGCTCTAGTTTTATAAACATTTCCTTTTTAACCCAAATTCCTATAATACATGAAGATACCACTAAATTAATGGCAATATTTCTTTCCTCTGCTGTTGCACATTTAAATTTATCTCCTTGCAATGGTATTTTTGCCTTTCTTTCCCCTTTCTCCACAAATTATCAGAAGCCTATTTAGAAACCTTCATTCATGCAACTTAACCAATAACATCCATGTTCTATAGGTCTCTACCTGTACATGTCTGATCCCCATTTTCCTGGTGTCTCCATGTAATACTTTCATATTTCAAGCTACTTAAAAATCAATATGGTTGCATTCAAGGGAGTGAGGAAGGAGTTGAGAGACAGTAATTACTCTTTGTCTCAATGATCAGATTTTGGGAAGGGCCAAAGAAGCCACCATCATCTTTTGACCCACAGATAACCACATGGTTTCCCCTTAGTGAGCTTGTACTGGTTTAGATCAAAGATGATATGTATAATTTTATAGATTTGAGAGATTGCATGTGGCTCACACATGACAAAATTTACAGAGGACACACAAGTCACAGCTCTTGTGGAGATGTACTGCTGGAGAGCTTAGCCTTGCAACACAAGCCATAAGGAAATAGGTGTTTAATATCCATATTTAAAAATACAAGGCATAGCAAGTTCAATACATTGAGTACAAAGCCACTGCACACAGTAGAATTTTAAGAAAAGAAAGTCAAGGCATAAGTGTGTGTACCTTTGTCCCGTAGCTCTATTTCCAATTCAGTGTATTCCATAGAATATCCTAAACTGATTTATATCAGAGCTTCTATTCTCTGATTTCAAAATTTTCAGCAAAACAGCACCTACATTAATCTCTACCATGTTTCTCTAAAGAAATGCAGAAGTCACTTGCCTTAAACATCCTTATTTCCAGCTTCCTTTTCACATAGTCATGGATGGCACCTGTCCCTTAATGTTTTTGGAAGCTTATATCCAATTAATATCTACTGTCACCCCAGAAAATCTCTGAGATATTTTAAAATTCCTGGGTACAGATATAGGGATGTTTTGATCTTAACTCTGATTGCAATAGTTTGTTCCTAAAAAGCTCCTGTTAGAACTTATTAAATTACTCTTGGAAAGGAAAGACTGAATGATCCCTATTAAGGATAATTATAAGATATGGATTTTTTTTCTGAAATAAGGTCAGTTTTATTCTTTTTGTCTTAATGTATTTTAAACCAGTGAAGAAGATCAGCATGGTTCAGGTTTTCTTCTTAATATATTAAAAAATGAGCCTGGTGGGTACAGGTCTGCCTTCTCACCTTATGTTTCCCTTATTCTTCTGCAATTTTAAGCTTTTCCCTCATACATATTGCTACAAGTTTTCTCTTCTTCAGAGCCAGAATTAAATATATACAAACAGAATATTTCTTTTCCCCCTCCACTAACCTAGAACTTCCTCTTTTTGTTCCCTATCTTCTCTTCTGTTTTTCTGTTTGATCTCTGGATTTATGTTCACTTCTTACTCGGTTATGTTAAATCCATCATGCTTGTATGTCATCCATGTCCTTGGGAGGGCCCTCTCCCAGATATAATGTGCTGTGTGGAGTTTAATACACATGTGCCCATAAACACATACACATCCATGCTTGTTTCCTCACTTCTGCATAATGAATGATTATAATAGTTTTCCAGCTGTTTCTGCGAGCTCAACGTGCTTAAAGGTAATGAATATCCTGTTAATTATACAACAATCTGCAACTGAACATGAGCACATTAGTACATATGCATTAAAAATAAGAAATTTTCCTTTAGAGGTGAACTGCAAAAGGAATAAAGTCACGGAAATAAATCCTCTGCCCCATTTTTTATTTAGTTCAGGTAACTATTGCCTGTAAAATTCCACTCTCCTCTTCCCTCATCTCTATCCTCCTGACACCTCGAAAGTCTGTCTGCCAGCAAAAATTTTGACACTTTGAGCATTTCTTATGGACAGAAAGCAGAGCTACTGAAAATGACTGCCCTGACCAAAGCAGAGGCTGATGAAGGTTTGGGTTGCTGCAGGAGAAGGATTGTACAGTAACCTATCAGGATCCATCTGAACTAATTTAGCTGTGCTGGCAAAAATTTTGTGTATACAGAAAGCCTGAGAGACAGAACAGCAACAATGAGTATATTTAAAAAAAAATCAATCAAGCTGTGATCTCTTTTAAGCTTTCATTGTAAATCATCAACAAGCAATGAAAAACATAAATGCAACAAAAATAATCATTTCCAGGTCACTGTTAAATGATGTGACAAATGCAGACAGGGATATCATTAATGCTGCAAACCAGAGAAGACCCACT
The DNA here is from genome assembly GCF_901933205.1 of Camarhynchus parvulus. Lineage (NCBI taxonomy): Eukaryota > Metazoa > Chordata > Aves > Passeriformes > Thraupidae > Camarhynchus > Camarhynchus parvulus. Next base: position 7,068,183 of record NC_044575.1, on the reverse strand, counting down.
CTGCTCATTTGTCATTTCCCGTCTCTTTACATCCCTGTGCACTATACCTCTTTTGCACTTTTCCTTCTCCCTTTTAACTTGCTGTACCTCTTTTACTTCTTCTGCACTTTTCCCTCTTCCTTTTAACTTGCCCATATTTGCTTCCCTCACCCCTGAGCCCCCTGAAGCAGCAGCAGCAGTGTGATGCTGATTTCACATCTCATCAGCCTCCTCAGGGAGAAAAGGCACAACAATCTCTCCCTAATAAGATTCTGGCACTTCCTCTGGAAGCTTCTTCCAGAACCTGGATGTGAACAAGCATGTGAAAATGAGGACTAATAGGAATGAAAGCCAACTTACATCTTTGGGACTTCAGAGGGACCTTGAACTGAGTGCTGAGGGCAAAGCACAGCTCTTGCCAGATCTGATCCCAGCACAAACAGAGTAAATTCAGTGTCAGGATTCTGAAATCCAGTAGAGTACGAGTTTCTTATGATTCCTTGTGTGTATATCTATCTATAGCTATATAAACTATATCTATATCATCTATATCTATATCTATATCTATATCTATATCTATATCTATATCATCTATATCTATACATCTATACATCTATATATCTATATATCTATATAGATATCTGTATTTACACACACATACACACACAAAACACAAATACATAAATCTGTGCATGTCTCCATATCTGGTCCTACACCTTTTGAAAGTGTACCAAAATTAAAACACAGCAAGATATCAATAAAGTTTGAATTAATGGTGCTGAATAATAACTGGGTAGGATTCGTCACTTATTTAAAAAATGCTTTAGGCTTCAAAAATTTCTATTTTGGTGGTCCAGAAGGATGCCGATGGATGGAGCTGTGCATGCCTTTATGGTGAGGGCTGATTTAAAAGTGTTACTGGCAGTTGAGATAAATCTAAAATGCTGCTTTTTAGCCAAGTTCAGGCAGTAGGATACAGCCATGAGCATTCACACCCAGCAGGTCTGCCCATCCTACCTGCTGGCAAAAGGCCTGTGCTGTAGCCATGAGGATTAACCCAGACAAGCGCCAGTCTGAGGGGCTGATCTGCTCTTGTGTGAGTTACTGAGAGTTCCAGTGGTGTGAATGGCTGCTGGGAAAGGATGTCCTCCTGCACGTACCAAAAGGTGGGGTCATGGAGCAGAACCTGTCTGTCCCAAATCTGGAAATCCTGCCCACCCAGCGTGGCCAGCCAGCTGTGACAGAAGCTGTGGAACTGTTCCTGGTGGGGTCAGGGGGACATGGGCCATATGTTTGAGCGCACAGAATTGTAATTCAGCAGTGGAAATCCCACATCTCAGTGAGAGCAGATATTTTCTCTTAGGGATGTAAGTGGAATCAGCGCCTGAAAGAACTTGGCTCTGTAGCCTGGAAAATTGCATTTTCTCAGGTTGTGTATTTGCTTATTTTCTAACTGCTGACCTGCTCTGATTCTATCACACACATTTCCTACAGTGAGAATCAGTCATTCTGCCTTCACCCTGTCTCCACCATGGCTTCAGAACATGCCTGTTGCCCCTGCTTTCTTCTCATTGCCACACTTCCCATCACCCCAGCCAAGAATGGGGACTGCCTGAGGCTGGGGAACATCACATCCCTGTGTTTTCAATCCTGAGCCGTTTGGAGGTGAGATCCATCCTGCACCACTCTGTGCTTCCACTGCCAGAGGAAGGGCAGCCATTAATGACAATATCACATGCACCTTTGCAAAAATGATGGAAAAACAGCCACATGAAGAGGAGAAGTTAAGAGCAAGTTTATTACTGGGGTAGGTATCTTTGGTGGACATTGTAGTGACTTTAAGGCATATTTTAAGGCATATTCAGAAGAAAAGATGGCATGCATTCACCACCAGTGCCCCCATGCACACTGTGAAAGGCTTCCATTGAAGCCCTGAGATAGCACATGACATCTGATGAGATCACAGTGTGGGGCTCCAAGCTTTACAAAAGCTCCAGCATCTCTCTGTCAATAGAGAGCTGAGGGGTTTTTTGGGCAAAAACTTGGGATGTAGCTCCTGACTGATGTTCCTGGCTGGCCCTATTCAGGATAAGCACCACCAGACCCTGTCCCAGACACACCTGCTGGTGTGGTCCTGGGGTAGGTTAGCCAGGCAGACAAATGATCCACTTGTCACTGGGAGTCTGATGGCAAATGGCAAATTTGAGGTGTAAAAAGGCTCATAAGCATCAGCCTCTCATGACCTGCCTCTGGAGGTCTGCTTCCTTCTGTACCTCATTTCTCTACCTTAACTTGCAGGATTTAGTGCAAGAGTGGAGGTTTTTGCACATGCCACTTAGGGGCAAACTCTCAAATGAGCATTTACAAGGTGCAACTCATAGAGCTGGAGGCAGAGGGGGCTTGACACACTCACCCTATAATGGTGCATGGAGCCATTTAGGCAATTTATTGCATCACACCCAAGTGACACCAGCTGGGACCACCCCGGTGACATGCATCCCATTGGATATGAATATTTGTGACTTCACTGTTGAGTAATTCGTGGTGGATAATCCACTCGCAGCAGTTCTGCTTCCTCCGCTGCTCCCATGCATTGCACACATCCCTCTGACAACACAAAGGAGCAAGGAATGTTTTACCATCCAAATTTTCAGATAAACTGACACAATGGACACAACAGCCCTCTCTCCTATTGCCCTGTAACACACTTGCTCTTCATATTTTGTTTCAGCTTCAATACTTATGAAATGTTACTTTAACACCCAGGGAATAGGCTTAACCCAGATAATAGGGGAGAGACTTGGCACAGATCAGCAGCTCCTGTACTTGACACTGATTAGATTAACACCAAGAACCACTTCAGAGAGGGCAGTGTAATCTTTATTGCCATCACTAACTTGTTGAGAAAGCTCACATCTTCCAGTGATTTCTTTGTTAGATGGTGTTATTCACTTAAAGGAACAGATGAAACAGCCCTTTGCCTTTCTTTGAGACATCCAGTCCTACCAGCAGTGGGTAACACTTTTGAAAGAGCCCAGAGCATATTTTCCAGAAGGATTTAGTCACAGACTTTCACATAAGCTTATTCATCCTGGCCTTTGAGTTGTGGTTACACACACATTTCTTCAGGACATGGAGTCAGCACCAGCAGGCAATGTCCACTCTGGCTCTCCTCCGCTGCTCCCATGCTCCTGCCACCACTCTGTGCCCATGAAGAACGAGGAGGGAAGTGTAGGGACTGCTACAAGCAGTTCTGGCTGGTGGCAGCATGACTTGCTGGAACCAAAAGTGCAACAGAGAAAAATGTTTCTGGAGCCACAGCTTCAAGCGCTTCTCGGTGGGGTAAATTAATGTCCACGGTGCTCCATCCTGCCACAGCCAGAGTGCTCCCAATTCCTGAGCTCTGGAGACAGCCCAGGTAGGTTCTCATGTCACTCTGACAGGTGCCCAGGTGCTTCAGATGCTTCTGATGCATTTTACACTACATTTACATTTTTACACTATAGCTGCTGGTTTGGGTTTGCCTCACCCAATGTCAGGAACAGCACTGTTCATGGCTGAAGAGGCTAATTCCCATCAATTGTTGTGTTTCAGTGAAGCAAACAAGCATGAAAGCACCTGGAGATGGACAGCCCTGGGCTAACAAATCCTGATCCCTCATGGTCTACAGCTTTGCCTACTGCAAACACACTATCTGACAACCATAAATCACCAACTTATTATGTAATGGCTGTGCCGTTTCATAGACAAAGATGCATTTCACAGAGAGTATGGTTTTAATAAACAGGCAGCCTTTCAGTGGCTAGACTGGAATAAGCCAGTGATCTCAGTCCAGTTCCTGTTGGAAAGGTTGTCACAGGACAAAAAACACAGGCACAGATGGGTGGATTGTTCTTGGGCTGCAGTGGGCACAGAGTGAATTTCTCACCTGGGGCAGGTTATGGCAGCAATGCCATTGCCTGGGCTGAGCCAGGGGTACCTGGCTAATGGCTGTGCCAAGGGATTGGATCCCTTGGGTGCCTCACTGGAATTCTCATGCCAAATATGTGCACAGTTAACTTGGGACCTCTAATTAGTTCCCCTCAATGTGACCATGCAATAAATGCAGGGCCAACTGGAGCTGACTGAGTTATGACCCACCCTCACATGTGCAAAGCATGCACTTCAGAAATGCAACGGGAAATATTCATTATTCTTGGATAGAGCTCCCTTTGAGTCCAGCAGCTACAGCAGCTGTCGTCATTTACTGCATTAGCAAGCACTATTTCTGTGAATTTATATCACCATGGCCCAGAGCTCTGTGCCAGCAATATGCTTAAGCCACTGCTGCAAACTAATCCCATCTATATTGGCCACATATTTGAGATATTATGATTAGACTTTTTTAGTGGGTGTTAGGAATTATTTATATAAATAATATATTTATGTAGCATGTGTGTATGCACAAGGGTTTTTACAATCAACCCTAAAAAGGAAAGAAATATATTTTCATTCTTATATTTTGACGTGGTTCTCCCCTGTCAAGCTAACAGAGCTATGCCAGCCCTGTTAAATATTTATGAAATAACCAAATATGAAGAAATAATGTAATTTAGTATGTTCTTTTCTGAATTATGGTTTTTATGTATTTCCCACAGACTATCAAATCTGTCATTTCAATGGAATAGGTGTTGATACCTGAGGGTGGCTGATATCAGCCAGAACATGGACTGATGTCAGGGTTTTAAGAAACAAAAGTATTAGCAAGCACCTTTACTGCACCCTGCACTTCCAAGCCATGCAAGGACCTTGTCTTTCTTGTAACATCATTTTCAACACATATTAGAGCATGTATTGAGGAAATCTCAGATTGAAATATCTTCAAATTTTAGTTATTATAATGATACTGAAATGTTGGCTTTTTTTTCCCTCCAACTTAAATCTGGAGAGAAAACGTATATTCCAGCAGAAACACATCTGCAGATTATTTTATAGACAAACCTGTTCTGGAAAACTAATTTTTAAAATTTTATTTTATGGAGTAGCATGAATCTTACTAATAATGATCACAAAATAGTACAATCTAGTGCAGTTAAAAAGAAAGGTACGTGGGACTGCAGCTTGAATGGGGAAATAAAACACCCATGTTGTCAGAGTCCTGTTACATTTCTTACAGATCTATTGCCATGCTTGCAGAGGACACTGCAGAATGCATTCAACCGTCATTAACGGTTGGACTCAATGATCCTAGAGGTCTTTTCCAACCTTAATGATCCTCTGATTATATGATATTTTGTCTGAGAAGGTCTGAAAACTTACATTTTTCTCTGCCACTGAAATCCAAAGGCATCTGGGATGGATTTACTATAGCTCCACACTCCAGATTCTGAATCTGAGGATACACACAGGTGCTTTATCCAGTGAACATCATAGCTTATTTCTTCCTGTTCCTTCCCTCCTTCATACCTTTTAATGAGCCAATTATTTGTCAAATGGAAAGGAAGACCCAACTGAGCCCAAAGTGCAACCACACCTGCTCAGATTTCCCTGTGGCCAATACTGATTCAGCACGAACACACTTTCCCAAAGGACTGCCAGAGTCTGACTCTAGCAAACCAAATTCCGGAGTTGTAAGAATTCCTATTTCTGATCAACCTGCATTGTCTTTTCCCAGCTCTGTTTGGCTTAACCTGGACAAAGATGGGAATGTTCTCCCAGCAAGCCAGAACTCACAGCATCTACTCAAATCAGCAGACTTGAGTTGACTTGTTGGTCCTCCTGTGCTCAGAAGGTCTGGTACCCCAGTGAGACTGCATTTTCAGACTAGAATAACCTGCCAAACATCCACAGATCAGTGTGCTGGGGACACAGGGATACTTCTTGAATCAGTTGCTCCCTGAGGGTGCAGGACATGAGGAACAGGGAAACAGAGCTAATTGCAGCTACCTTGCACAACTGACTTGATGCGTGAGCTGGAGTATCCTCCGTCAGAGCTTTGCTCTAGAAGAATCATAGAATCCAAAAACGGTTTGGGTTGGAAAGAATCTTAAAAACCATCAAATTCCAAACCTCCCACCATGGGCAGGACAGCTTCCACTATCCCAGGTTGCTCTAAGTCCTGTTCAACCTGCTCTTGGACACTTCCAGGGATGGGGCATCCACAGCTTGCTGGGCAACCTGTGCCAGGGCCTCACCACTCTCCCAAGGGAGGATTTCTTCCCAATATTTGATGCTGTAGGCACTGTCCTGCAGCTCAGAGCCAGGATACACAGGATGTAACACTGCATGGAGGTTGGGGCAAGTGGAGTGAAGCTGGGGGGCCTGAGTCTGCCAAGACACACTGTACTTACCCCAGCTTCTTCACAGGACACTTGGCTCCCTCTCAGACTGGATCTGCCACTCAGAGCAAGTCATTGTAATAAATTCTAGACAGTGATACAACTGTCTGATCCTGTGGGACATGGAATTCGGGAAAAGTTGTGGGTGCTGAGATTAAACTTTCAGATAAACAGATCCTAAAGGATGTTGTGCCCAGTATGTAGCATTTTAAGCGAGACTCTTTTGGAAAGAGTCTTAATTCATTCATGTGAGCTACAGTGTTGAGTCCTTTCAAAAAGGGTCTTAATTAATTCTTATTTGGAATGGCAAGAGCCTCTGTCTACAAGCTGCCTTGATATTTTTACATTATCTGTTGTTAAAATCAAAGCGGTGTGTTGCATCACACTTCAGTGTTACCTGCAAGGAATAACCTATCACTAATGCCAAAAGATAGCAATCACAAAATGAATGATTTTGGGTTATAGACACTCTCCAGCCCCTTCATTATTTAGCTAGGAAAAGATGTTTTGAAAATAGAGCAGGATTTGAGAAAACAATCTTTGCAATTACTGATTTTCAGTGCAAACTACGAGATCTACTTCAGCACTCTCTAGTTGCCTTGGAACTGAATATGCTTAACTGTATATTCCCCTTCCTGGAATTATTTCTGCTGATTTAAAGGCATCCGTGTGCCTTTTACTTCCCCTGCATTTATATGCAAGGGGGTACAAACTGTTTTCAGCCCAGTCCCAAAATATTTTGGCTGTTTACCCAAAAGGGCCATGAAGTTGATGTAAAACCCACCCACACCTTCAGCACCATGAATGTACCCGCCATCCATACATCCTACCCTAAACTGAAAGTTATGCATGTTCTTGCTAACCTAGTTTTGAGTGTGTATGCTTTTTTTTTAACAATAGGCCTAAATCCATATTAATGATCCAAAAAGTGACCAGGCCTCAGCACCTTTTGTCCTCTATACATTAACTATCCAATAATCAACAGTAGCTGTCCTGTACTCTGGTGTCTTTAGCCTAATTCAGAGGGACAGATATTTATCATCACCCTTGAATTGGGTGACCCATTCTGACAGGTCGACATCCTTATTTATGTAACAATGTCATAGACAGTAACTGCTAATGAGTGGAGTGACACAGAGGTCTGTTAGATGGAAAGGCAGAGGAAAGCCGAAAAGGGCATGAGGGGTTAATGGGACTTTTCTGTTCCAGCCTCCTGGGATGTGTAATTATGTTCTAATAAGAAATGAATGTATTGATTAGATTAGTGTGCAATTGTGCTCATGTGCACACGTATAGCGCTGCATGTATATAGACAGTCATTGTGTGTGCCTCTTGTCCCCTCAGCGTGTATTCGAACCCAAAGTATCTTTGTGCTGGGGCCAAAAACAAGCAGAGCACTCCCACAGCCCTCTTCTTGTCTTCGCTGTGGCAAACTCCATGTGAATTCAACTGGAGTTTATCTGACTAAAGGCTGAATTTAACTTCAGTAAACACCAAATAAGGGCTTCAGGATTAGGCCCTCACAAACAAATTACTTCCTATTTGCATTGTTTGGGCTGAAAACTTACCATCACTTAAGAGAGCAGTAAAAGCAGCCAACACATTGTAAACAGTGTCATCTCCTGAGGAGACCATCCACCAGCCAAAGTAGGCCATGCTCATGCCTGATGGACAGCCACTTCCAGCAGCCTGCTTACAGTAGGGAGGAATTTGGCCCAGCATTCTTTCTCATCGGGTAAAATATGTTCCCTGACAGGTCAAGGAAAGCATCCTTCACACGCTCACAAAGGGCCGATTCTCCGCCGCATCCCTCCCAAGTGTGTGTGTTCTGAACTCGAGGGTGAATTCCCTTGATGGGAAAGACACAACAATAGGGGAAAGCAGGGCAGGGGGAAGGAAAGCATGTCTGAAAATTAGAGCTGCCCGCAGCCCAGGAGCCCAGGGAATGCAGCTGACAGCGGTGCTCTCACCGCAGCCCCTCGCTGATGCTAATACGGGCAGGCAGCACAACTGCGGGCTTGGTACCTTACGCTGTACAGATTCCAGCCAGCAGCAGAGGCTTACACGTCCTGGGGACCTGGGTGTGATGTCTGAGCTGAGAAGGAACAAACAGGGGCAGGCTGGCAGAAGAATAGGCTTTGTGGGTCACCACCTCAGCCCTCTGTCCCCAGGATAACGAAGGCCGCGGCACCAGCGCGCACAGGCCTGTGACAAATTAGTACCTCCAGTTGCACACTGAAGAAGAAATAAATTACTTTCTAGTGACTCCCTCTGGAAAGAAGCAGCATTATTAGGCTCTAATGGGATTTCCTTCTATCCCAGTCTTGATTAGGATGTTTGTGAGGCAGAGGGGAGGGAGGAAGGGAGGGAAAACTGAAGGATTCTCAAGTCTGAGGAGGGCCCACTTTACCCAGCCATAACTTTTGTGAATCGTGGCCAGGATTCCAGATGTGGCACTCAGGACAGGCTGCAGCGCAAAGAAGCGAAAGTGGACTTACTAGGCAAGATTTCCAAACATTTCAGAAATGTTTAAACAAAGTCATATAAGAACACACTGGGTTCATTGTCAAAAAGAAGAATCTCTTGGAAATGGATTCTCATTAATGTATCTTTTTTCCTGAAGAATGAATGACAGAGGGTATTAAAATACGGCACTTGCAATGTGGAGGTCAATGGACCCCTAAAGTCTGACCTTTATCTGAGGGATAATGATTAAACACATTTCTTTCTCACTGCCATGCTACTGCAAATTTCTCCATCTGAGCAGCACTGAGGTTTGGGTTTTGTTGTTGTTGTTGTTTTTTAAAGTGTTTTGATATAGAAAATTGTTCAGGGAACATATTTATAAAAGACAATGTATTTATACTCCCTACAAGACAGACTTAAAATCCAATCTAGAGCTAACTGTGAAGGCCCACCTTGTAAAAATTTTCCTCAATGGTCGAAATAGAGATTAAAAAAGCCTTGAACTGGTGATTCCTGTAGGACTGTTATCACTGACTTCATAAGGGCTGAGATCACGTGAAATGAAAGAACTGGAGAAGGAATAACCTTGCAAAATGATGGTGTTTTCTTCTAAATAAAGTATGATGCCCAAGCAAGTTCAGTACCCAGGCTGAATAACAGAAATGCCCTCAGAAGGCAGAGGCATTGCATAGCTCAAATCCAGGTCCAAGCAGTGGATGCAGGGGAGTTAATTTTTCAGCAACTGCTGACCCTTTGACTCTAATAGTTGAGGGCTGGATCACATTCGAAGATCCACACAAAACTGATTTCCCCATTATATTGACGGGAACTTTGCAATGCAATGAATCATCTTCAGCTGGCTGATTTATTTCACAGGGCAACTTGAGGCAGCAAACTTGGAGCAAGGTAGCCCAAACTAAGATGAAATATCTTTCCCTGTCCCATTTATTAGCGTCAGCATCAGCATAAGCTTTTCTCCTTAATGAACTGATCTTTCATTCAGGCCAGAGAGGATCCTGAGAAAGTTTTCCTCGCTTCTTTATATTTTGCCAAACTTCTAAGTGGGCTCCTAAAAACTTATTGAAAGAGCATTACTCAGTCTGACACATTCCATTTATTTCAATATGGTGACAAAGAGGGAAGATCTAGTTAAAAATATTGCAATAGCCTTATGGGATACTTATGGGGGTTTTTTAAATGTAATACATCACAATAGAATACTTTGTTTTTGTAGAAGGGCATTCTGTATTCGCCAAAAAAGCTGCTGACTTAATCATTAGTTATGATGAGAAGAGATTTAGTGCTTTCTTTCTTTACACTGTCACTGAGAACAATGTCTATGAAAAAGCCTATGCTTCCCATTATAAATCACTATAAGCTCCATGAAAATTTCTCCTCTACCCTGGGGTTTAAGGGAGCAGATACTCGGTGATGCAGCCTCCCAGCAGCCGCACTTTATGCCGAGCTCTACAAGTCTGTGGAATGCCATGGTTCACCCTAAGTCCAGGCACTACGAGTGCGTGCAGTTCCCATTGTTCAGCAATTTATGAATGGCTACTCTTGGACAAAAAATGAAATACCTCTTCCCTTGCAGCCTGCACATATTATTAAAAGGCTCGAAAGCTGTAGCACATTACCACTCTTAGCACTGCAACTATATATTACTGTTTATCATCAGACTGCCTTTGAGAAATACAGGGTAGCCCTTGCTCCTTCACCCTCTCATGCCCAAATTTCAGATCTTATTTAGGGTAAGTGAGGATCCAGAAATAAAGCAAATCAAAAAAGAAATGGTTCATAGTTGCTTCCTTCACGGAATGAAGAACACCATATCACATCATCTCACAAGGACAATTCAACCTTAAATGTTTTATGGGGGCAGTTCTGAGATGCATGAGACGAGAGACGCACCTCTCAATATTATTTGTATAAGAAATGCAGATTTAGAGACCCAGCATTAAACATACAGGTTTGACAGTCTTTAACCGTCTTCCCTTCCTTCTCTCCTCCCTAATATCATAGTCACATACATTGGGTGGATTTTATTGTAGAACTTTGTAAAGAAGAAAAGAAAAAAAAAAGAAAGCAAGCGTTCCACACATCTGTCAGCATTTTTTCCTTGTTTGTTGGCCCAAGCTGACAGCTTATTTTTTGTTTCCTAGTTTATCAGAAGGCTATCAAAATGTTTTGAAGAAAACGAGCCAAGACATTTTCCCTAGATTTTGGTGTCCTCTAAGATTTAAATTAATTCTTCTGAGTTTGTTTCCTATTTACTTCTTCCCCCATCTCTTGAAGATAATGTTCTGAGAAGCAGAGTTGCTTGTTGCATCACAAGCAGTCTCAAATTTGTCCTTTACCAGGTTTAAGTCTGCAAGCCCTGTTCAAAATTCATGTCACTGGGCTCAGTTTGAAAGGGAGGACTTTGGTTCAAAGTTCTCAGCCACCCACACTGGACCTGAAAGGCCTCTGGAAATAGCCCTTGTCTGCTTTGTTTCTCAGGAACCAGAATAGACACATTCCCTCTGGTCTGCCCTGAGATATGGATTTGGCTCAACAAGAACACGTCAGCTGCAGAAGCAGCTGGCTGCAGAGCAGTTTTCATGGAAATTGGGAGCCTGTGTCCTCTGAAAAGATAAAAAATTATTTCAGTCATTTATTTGTTAAATTTTTTTATTTATCCCGGATGAGGTTTGAGGTGGATAACGGTTGCAGTCTAAGATCAAATTCTTACTGGCCTTTGATTTCAGTTTGGTGATTGGCACTATTGCTGTGAATAAAATCAGTTCTAAAACATGCCACGTATGTATGCGAGATGCCTGCAAGACCCTTGTGCTAGAAAGCAGCAAGATAAAAGCACAAGATAAAAGCACATGTTTTATAGGTCCTTGGCTTCAATCACAGCTCCCAAAGCCCCACGCTGACATCAGGATTTAAATTTTCACATTAAAGCAAGGCATGCCTCAGCTCTCACAGGTAAATAAGACATTTCTCACCTTAATGGTTGTATGGATGTTGGAGTGTCCAAGCTGAGCCAATCCTATTAATGGGCTGGGAACAGAGGCAGCCTGGTGACTCCCACTGTCAGCATTCCCCAGAGGAGTCCCACAGGAGCCTCCCTGTCCCTGCCTGGGGCTTTCAGACAGACAACACCCTGCCCAAAGAGAGTGAGTGCTTGATTGGAACAGCGTTTTCCAAAGAGAATCCGACACAGAAGGCAGCTCTTGTGTGGAGAGCCTCACCAAAGTAGAGGTGCTGCCCAAATGGACTGCCAAAGCCTCAGACTGTCTCTACCCACCTGGAGTCTGAAGAGCTTGGACATAATCAAAACTCTTTAAACTTCTCAACAGTACCAAATCCTCCAGTAATGACAGCAATTAGCACCTGTCATCTCCATCCTCTCCAATCCCACAAAAAAGTTTCATCTACTTTGTAGATCTGCTCCTGACTGCACCTGTGGAATTTTTGCTTTCTAACACTCAAATGAGATTGAAAAACCTGTGGCAAAATTAAAGCTAAAACTGCAAGTTCTTAAACCCATGAAAATGTAACAATTATTGCAGTCACCTCCTTGAGCGATCTGTCCAGAGTTCCTGGTTTCCTGTGGTGGATTCTGCCATCCCGACCTATGCTAACCCTGTCCTCTCCAAAAACACCCTTAGGCTCTGGCTTTGAATCCCACAGCTTCTCAGGGGAAAACAAGGCCAGTCCATTCCCACTTCCCCTCACTTCCACTCTGCTGCTCTCCAGGGGTCCACACAAACTGACCACCCTGGCTCTGCTGCTCCCCTGGGGGAGGCAGAGCCCAGAAAACAGATGGTTCTCTCAAAGGATCCTTGTCCTTCCTGCAGGTTTTCTAACTCCGCACTAGAGAGGAAAAAAGTGGAGCAAATGTGACCCTGGCAATTGAGATCCTTTGCTCATACAAGCAGGGCTATTAAAGCTGAACAGGAACATACATCATAATAATTAAAGTGGGCATGAGTTGGCTTTGAATTGCAGGAACTCTGGGTGACCACATTTCACTTTCCCTGTCATTGACTAAGATAGAATTTCCTCCTTCTCATCAAATGGCAATTCTTTTATTTATGGATTACATCTATGCCTTGGAAGGAGGTAGAGTTACTGATAAAGTTTTCCTGAAAAAAACATGCTGTATTTTCTTTCAGCTCACAGATGAGTGCAGTTGACCACATCTGTTTTCCAGCAGACATCAGTGTATCCAATTAGAAAGATCACAGAATATTTTAGAGGTCTTGAGATTATTTGGTCAGCCAAAAGATTTGGGCTTTGAAAAAGAACAAGACAAATCTGCTATGTGCTAGTTTTTGTGACAACCATGGTAAAATAGTCTCTTAAAACTCATTACACAGATCTAATCCTTAGCATTAAACATAAATACATGTAAAAACCAGGAGTTTGGGGTTTTTTACTATTATGTTAAAAATTATGGTGACTAAACAACTTGCACTCCTGGCTGAACTGACAGGAAATCTTGGGGTGTTCATAGTCACAAGATATTTAAAATACGAAAAGTAATCAACCTCTTCTTTTCCTTGAAAGAATGCATGAAGCCTTTAACAACATAAAAAATCACTACTTAAAAGGATGGAAATGTTATCAAAATGTTTTGATAAGTTGTTTAAATTCTCATCTTCAGCTCTGATATGACAAATGCAATGCATGCAAGAATTTTCAAATTAAAAATCAGGGTTTTTTGATCTCTGTAGTTCCAAAATAAAAATCTATCTAGATGCTTTCATTTTGGGATGTTCATGACAGCAATGGAATCAAACTTTATGGAAAAATATTGATAAAAAAGAAGTAATCAGTTCTTAGTTGCAAAGTCTGAAAACATCTTTAAAGTGTCTCTGGCAGTTAATTTCTTGGTTTTCCACTAATGCTTAGGGCCATTATGTCCTCTTGTAAATAACTACCCAGGCTCTGACAGCTGAAACCATGGGAGCTCCAATGCATACCTACAGACTCATAGTTCAGTAGATGTAATAGTTGTTGGGTTTTTGTGGGTTTGGGGGAAAAAAAAGCAAGAGAAAACAATTGGGCATTAAGGACAAAAAAAAAAAAGGCTGAACACAGAGCCAGAAGGCACAAAAAAATTATCTTGAGAAAAGCGAATTGGATGGGATTTTGGGCAAAATGCTACCTGCGGAAAGGCCTTTGGACTGCAAGCCAGGCTACTCTCCCTTGTGGCTTGATGCCTGCTTGATGCCTTCAGCTGAGCAAAGCTTTGCATGCTTAAGCAAAACAAACAGGACTACATGAGAAATTGCATTTTCTTCCTTGAAAAAAAAGGCAACTCTGTGGCAAATCAGCCAGCTTTAAAAGGAAACAGCCAACCTTCAAATTCATTGCGAGTCTTTCAGCCAAGCCTTGAACCCTGAGAACTTCTTCCTTCCCAGTGCCACAGGAGAGACATCCAGCATTGCAGATTGCACACAGAGGTGCTGGAGCATCCCTGCTGTGGGGGTTGAACCCCCTCTTTGGGACTGGCACTACCAAAACCCCCACTTTACACCTGCATGGGGCTGTGCTGCAGCTTTCCTTCCACAGGGCTTCCTCCACCTTCCACTGCTGGTGCTGGGACAGGGCTGTTGAACCCCTCAGGACAAAAGGAGTTCTGCAGAACCTCGTTATAGGTTCAGTATAAATAGTTCTGTTGTAGCCTTGCATGCCGCAATAGATGCTGTTTTACTTGGGCAAGTGTGGTTTTTGTTAGACACATAAAACACAGAGTGGGTTTTAATAGCTGATCAGACCCCGTTAGAACAAATTGCATGTTTAAACACAAAGGATGAAAGGATCTCTATTATTCTACAAATTTCTAGCAGCGCTGCACCTTAAAAGGAATTTTATAGCAAATTTGTAGCTTTGCAACCAGCTCATGAACCAGGGGGCATAAAAAGGACATGTGTTCCAAGAGCAAATGCATTCCATATTTCAGAAATAATAAGTTCTTGCTCGAACCCAGATCTCATCAGTGCAGAGAAAGGATTTTGCACCCATGGGAAGAAGGACTTTTCTGTCTCCAGCAGAACAATTGCAATCCACACAAACATTCAAGACTAAAAATCTGCATTAGGGGAAACACTGTCCCAGTAGATCTGGCTTATAGGAAGTAAAAAGATTAAAATACTTTATCAGCAATAAGGTTTGTGCAAGGCAAGTGAATCTTCACACAGGTAGGAAGAAAATGTTGATGTGATCTTGGAATTAATGAAGGTTGTAGGATTAGAAGGCGCAAGACACAAACATCTCATAGCCTTAAACCACACCCATAATTAATAAGTAATATTTGAGCCTTTGTACTCTATATGGGTATTTATATTAATTTATATGGGTAAGCAGCTGGAGCCCTAGCAGATCACTAGGGCCAGGGAGGTGAAAATGAGAATATGTGATGATTTGCTGGTATTGAGAAGGTAAATGAAGTCCTAGGCTTTTTAAGTGAAGAATGAAAATTCTTCCTTCTCTAGTTACATTTTATTACTTACAGTCATGGTTCTTGATCTCTCCCCACAGCTTTCTTTCATGTAAACAGTTTTTCTTCATGCATTGGAAGTTCCAGGTTCCCAGAGAGGGGATTCACAGCCCTAATGAGGAGAAGGAAAATTAAAAAGAATAAAAATAATCTGAGTGGGAAGCAGATTTTAAAGGTGCAAAAATTTTATTTTTCCATGAGAAAAGTCACATTGGTTCAAAATTAGTGAAAGCTGTCGATGCCTGGACCAATACTTAAGCCACAAACAATGAGCCACAGAGCATCCCCTGCACATTCAGCAGGGCAGTGAGTGTAGGAGAGCACTGTAATGAGTTGTCTGCAACAAACCTCAGAGTCTTGAGGCAGCTCCTCTTTTTCTCATTTATGTAAATCTTGCACTCAGGCCTGAAGTATTTGAGCTCTTTCAGCAGTGCACCAAGCAGTGATGCACTGCGACCTCCTGCATCTCTTCCTCTGGCAGAAAATGAGTTCTGAGAGGGTGGACCTGGACAGCTGAGCAGAGGGTGGGGAGCCCTTCCATGGTGTGCACTCCCCAGAGAACTTCGTGCCTGAGTCATGCCCTCAAAAATGCTGTCTCTTGCAGAGATCTGCTTTCTCTATTTAAGAAAACCTTGTTGTGCCGGAAAAGTGAAACTATTTTTTGTGACAGGGCATTGGCCTGGCTTTGCTAAGGGTGAAAGGAAATGGTACCAAGGTTCATTTTTCCTCATCCACAAGCAGCAAGCCATGAAGCTTTACATTTATCTATGGATGATACATTCTGAATGTCACAGAAAAAACAAATCATTGAAGAAAAATGATCCAAAACACATCATGATCCCAAATAACAAAATAAAATAAGCAAAAGACTTGAACAGGAACTTTATGTGAAGTAAAGAAGAATAATTTTTGGCACGATTAGCCAAAAATTGCAGAAAATGTTCTAGTTGGTTCTTTCCCATTTTTTCACTGCATCCAAGTTTCAGTGAGTGCAAAAAGATAGAAATTTCTATTTGCAAGCTAGAGAGATTTCCTGAGCTCAAAACCAGAGTATGTCTTTAAGACAAATTCAAGCCTCCAAAAATCCTACCACAAATCTCAACCTACATTATTCCTTTATTCTCTATGCACAGGATGTGTAGATAAAGACTGGGTTGATTTTCTTACAATGTGTCCAAATGCTTCTACTGTGGAAAACTCCAGGTTTCCAGTGTGTAAAATCTTATTGTGAGACAAGATCTGTATCACTTTTGGAAGTCAGGAGGCTGCTGCTTTTTCTATTCCTTCCTGCCATCTGCAAGATCTCATATGGGGTAAAAACGGGAAATTACTTGAGCAAATCTTCAGCTTTCCTCAGTTTGCTTTAAATAATGTCCTCAGCCTTCTGCCTCATGATTTACATAATAAGGAGACTGTGTTGTGTTATTACATCAGTTTCATTTCTTCAGGGAAAAGGGCTCCAGATGTATTTGACTAAGTCATTAGTGCAAACATCCCATATTTGTAACAGCATTCCCTAGATCAACTGCAAAGACACACTGTTGATTTTGGCTACAGCCTGAGGAGTGGATAGACACTGCCACTTGATCTAAGCAGCTGCCTCCTCATGACTCCCTCCAAGTTCATTGTCATGGAGAGAAGTACAAACCCCTAATGGATCCACAGCATGAGACTCATGGAACCTGGCAGATGACTCATCTGATAAAAATCACCCTTGTACAGCTCTTCAAGGAGGAGGGGGAAAGAAATAGATTTAGCCTTCCTCAGAGAGATTGCTTCCTTTGGTCAGGGTGTTTTTCATGGCTCATGTGGGAATGAAATTACAAACAAGCACAGAGTGGGATCCTGACACCTCAGCTGCTGCCAGTGGGTTTATTGGAAGCTCTGGTGAGCAAAGTACTACTCAAGGTGAGGAAAAGTTACAAAAGCTCTTCCTATCTGACTTGAAACCAGCACTGAAGTGTAACAATGAACAATATACAACCCAGCATAATTCTAGAAGTAAAAGCATTGATTTTCCTACATTATTTGCTGCTTGATTCAACTCAAACAAAAACTTGACGACACCAAATTATTACTCACTACCATATTGAGAAAGAGGAAGCTTTTTTAATTGCAGATAAAGCCTCATTGTTGATTTACTTTTGGACCCTAATATCGACAATTAGAAATGGAAAAAAAGCTAATTAAAAGATAGGCAGCTTTAAATTGTTAGCAAATTGTTCCAAACAGGCACAATAATGCACATGACAAAAATGTGCAAGCGAGCTCTCTGAAATACTGCTGCAAAGCAGGAGACATATGGTTAAGAAGATAAGCAGCTTCTAAAAGGAAATAACCTAAATAACTTATTTCTGAATAGAAGTTTCGAGAATAGGTCAGGAATTCTGGTAGATGCTGACCCGTTTGTATCACATTTGTGTCACAGCCTCCATTTGCTCCCTGGATGCAACCATAAAACAGAGATTTTTCTGTAAATGGTTGGAATTATAAACTGAGTAAGGACTGTCATGTTCCCATACAATAAACCCTGTATTTTTCATTTAGAAAAATTTTCATTTAGAAAACATTGTCATTTAGCATGATACACAGATGTGCAAGAATTACAATGTACAAGTAAAGTAATGGACAAGCAATATATATATATATATACATATTAATATTTGACACATGCTCTCCTACAGGATTAGACCCCATTAAAAGGTAAAAAACTGCACTTATTGCTGTCTCCTGGCTTTGTCATAACTGCTCAGATTCCTGTTGCTGTGCAGGAGATGTGATATCTGCACTTAATTGTATCATTTGAAAGCCTTAGAAGAGGGTATTCTAATGATTAAATCAATGTAAACCAGGTTTCAGAGCCAAAATAATCAAAAGTCTGACCAAGGCAAATGTTCTCAATAAAGTGAGCTTGCCAAACACAAGTGTTAATTAACACCTGATTCTAATTTGCTGATTGTGAAAGTGTGGCAACGAAGCCCTGTGATTCTGTAAGTGGAAATAACATTGCTTTCCCCCATTGGTGGATTGCATGGATTGGCCTCGTGGCCAAAATTCCTCCTTTTGATCCATTCTGGGTACAATCCATCAGAGCAGAGGCAGCTGTGCTCAGGTTGTACAGGACTTCCCTGGCTGAGAATATTTCCCATTCCTTGGTGTTTCCCCCAGCTGCAGTGGTTCTGGATGAAATTTGATCTCCCTCGATGTCGGCTTCCACTGACAATTTTCAAGATGAGAAAGCTCAAAATATCCCACTGGCTACAAATGGCAGAAACACGTGGTCACGTTCTTTCCTATTTCCTGTCATGGTGGATTCTGATTTCTGAGGGAGGAAGAATTCTCCTTCAGCCAGTTTTCACACGGGGAGCTCAGCACCTCCTGGCTACTGTGGCAAGCCTTTCATTCAGCAAGGCACTGGGAACAAAAGCAGATGTAGCAGCATGGGACCAATTCCTGAAGTCACTGGGCATTTGATCAGTCACCTGGATAACTCAGGGCTCTGCACTGAGTGCTTTACCCTCTTCATAGTGACACACAACAGACCAACCACAGCCTGGCATTAGGTGGGATCTTTGCGGACACCCCAAATGGCCAGGACTGGCTTTGCAAACAGAAAAGGGCTGAAAGGACAATTTTCCTTCCCAGTAGACACAGTGAGTCTCCTCTGTGGATAACTGCAATACTTCAGACCTTGGGAACACAGCACTAATCCAGTATCATCTTCCAAAAATTTTTTTTTTATTTCTTAAGTCCACGCTCATTGGCATTCTCACATTTCTTTGTATGAAGGTTGCACCACTATACCCCAGTAACTTGTACAAAATAAAGTTACTGCTGCCTTAGGCCTGAAAGTCTCACTTGTGACGTGCCTAAAACAACATGCAGTTGAACTCCATGTGTGACATACACAAGTAATTACCAGGGCATACAATATATGAGGCATCTTCAAAAACAAAGTGACACAAATTTAATTTCTAGCTGATTGTTGGTGAACCCAGTTACAAAATCAACACCTCATGTATTTGATCTACACAACAGCTACATTATACCATGTACTAATCTTTTTAATGGTTTACTCAGTTTACTTGGTCCATCATTAAAAAAAAAATAAATATGAAAGCCAAATTTGTAAGTGCAGGGTCTACAGGAATATTTGAAAAGGCTCATAAGTATTTTATTACCTCTGCAGTGCAAATGTATTTGACTGCCTCCTGTTTAAAGCAACTGCAGTTTGTTCTTAATAAGGGTGAATTTGCACTATAAACGGCATCCCCTCTTTGGAAACAATACTTCCTTTATCTGCTTGTGTTCAAAAGCTCCTACCAGGGAAACCTAACTTATCTGTTTCATCTTAAAACTGGAGCTGCCTGTCAAGCTTTGACAATCTTCAGATTCTTTTGGAAATAGGAAGCAACCCATTGTGTTCAAATTTGCTCTTAGTGACAGCTGATCCCACAGGAGCATCTAGTTAGAAAATAATTGATAGCACTTGAAACAGAAAGGACTGCAAATCAGGTATGACAAGTTTGCATTCAATTGCAGCTCTAAAACTAATTGTCCAGTTAAGAAATCAGCTTCAAAAGGGAAAAAAAAAAAAAAACTAAGGGGAAGGAAATGAGAAGTTTGTTTATTGCACATACACTTTCATTCTGACAATATTTTCCTCTTTAAAAGGCAGGTCTGGAATAAGCAGTACATAAAAGGGATGGGCCCAAAGCAAAGCCTCCAAACCGAATACTCCGAACTTTATGACTCAAGCCCATCTGTAGTTTGTTATAAACAAGTCATAAGGCATAAATGAAAAAATCTGGATGCAGAAGGACAGAGGCTCGATCCTGGTACTGTTGAAGTGAACAGAAAAGTCTCTTGCTGACTACAGAGGACTTTGGATCAGGCATTAAAATTCCACAGTAATACTGGCACAGCTTCAATCGTGCGAGTGTGTGTGCGCACGCTTGTGCATAAATACACACAGCCCAATATTAGGGATTTTTAACCCTGACTCTTATGTCAGACTATAACACCGGATGTCAAAAATGAAGATAACATGGGAGGAAGTTTATTTTGATGAGGAAATCCCTAAATGCTGTTGAAAATATGCTTGGAATGGTTAATTAGCATGTAGGGGCTTTGAAGGAAATGATATCTTGCAGCTTGACCATCATCTTTTTGCCAGGTTTCCCTTCAATTTATCTCTTATCTGCAGGAAACTGTCTCACAGCTTCTGAATCTGCTGTTGGCTAAAAAGAGAAAAAGGACAATGACTCATTGTTGGGCAACAAGACAAGTTCTATTTGGATTCTAAATTTCCACATTGATAGGAGTTAATGTCCTATCTACTGTACTTCAGCCCATCCAGGGGATATGCAGGGTGGGCTCTGAAACCAACCAAAAGTGAAAGTTCCTCCACCAAATCAACAAACAGTAAATGAAGAGAAGATATAACACCCAAGGGATGAAAACACTGAGTAAGGAAAAAAAAATCTGTTGTATTTTCTATTATTAAGGCATCAAAAAGGCTTCTTTTAAATGAAAGTACTGCAAATAATGAGTAAGACAGGATGCAGGAGCTGCTGCCCACCGAAGTTATTGCTGCTCAGACAACATTAAGCACCTTGACTGCTGAGACTTTTCCATTCCAGAGGATATTTTCATGCACAATCAAAGGCAGGATTCCTTCTCCTGCAGCGCTGGATGAGGGCTGGCAGTGAAGGTCTGCTCAGACACACGTCGTGAGAGGGGCTGGTGCATCCAGCAGCCACAAACTGGGGTCGGGAAGATCACTGGAGCATCCCGGCCCCCGGCTGGAAATTCCTATGGAAATGCCGAGCTTAAGGAAGTGCTGGGGGAGGGACGAGATGCATCAGCCGATCCCCGAGTCAACACTAATGAGCACATCAATGAGAGGATTAGGAAGGGATGGGGACATGCTTCTCCCACTCCCTCTCCCGCAGTGATTGCTCCAGTGCTCAGAGGTGTGGCTTCGTTTGGGTAAGAACTGAAAATTCAGCGGCTTCTCCAAATGTTACATAAAAGGAAAGAATTACATACAAAAAACACGACCTAAGCGTGTAAATATTTTTTCCAGTTTCGCTGACCAAATCCCAAGCATGCCATGCATCTTGCATTTTTTATTCCCCTAGTTGTCTCTCCCCAGTGTTGAGCTAACATCTGAAATAAGAGTACACAATCAGTATGTTAATAATCAAGGAGTCTGCTCGCTGCATTATGCAGACATCAGAGGAATTTCTTCCACTGTCTGATGAATATTATAAACAGGCCCGTTTGTATTAACAGAGCCTTGTGTAGCAAATCCAAAAGTGACAAACCAAACAGCTTCAAGTGGCTGCATTCCAACCCCAGAAGCTCTGAGTATCGACCATCACTGGAGACCTGCATCCCGGCTGCATGGGAGGGAAACAAAGAGCCCCACGCTCTGCTGGGCTCGGGGCTCGATGACTGTGACAGGGATTTTTTAACTACCAAAGTTAGTTAAACACTGCAAATGCAATCTGAGGGAAGGCATTTGTTCTGGAGACAGAGAGTGACACTTCAGTGAGGCTTTACATCTGAGTCATCATCTCTGCCAGCGAGTGTGTCCATCAGCCGAAAGGCAACTCCTAAGGCCTGGGACCACCATGGGCCTCCTGTGCTGCCCTGCTGAAGGAAAGGTTCCCTTCCTCTGGGCTGAGGACTAGACGGCAACTCTTGGACTCGGAAGTGGCAGTAAACATTCCAAGCATGTGGCCAAACTGCTTGAATTACCGCCTGAAATGTAACATTTAGGGCAAAACAGGCACATTTCGCCTCCTTCCCGTTCCTGCATAAAGTGCAGGACTCAAAGCAGTGAGGGGTGAGGGAAACAGCAGGAAAGGAAAGAGGAAAATCACCTGAATGTCCCCCTTTTTTTTTTTTTCCCCCTGCTCTTTTCCCTTTCTACCTTCTTAGTGTCTTGGGAGACTGGGAATCCTCCTGGAGCAGGCTGAAGTGGGAGAGGGACACCCTCCTTTCTGCAGATCATCACCATCAGACACGTGCAGAGCTCAAGGCTGCAATCCTGA
This sequence comes from Camarhynchus parvulus, assembly GCF_901933205.1. Lineage (NCBI taxonomy): Eukaryota > Metazoa > Chordata > Aves > Passeriformes > Thraupidae > Camarhynchus > Camarhynchus parvulus. The sequence continues at coordinate 7,045,864 of NC_044575.1, read as the reverse complement.
GGCACAGCGAGCTCTCAAGGACTCATTTTAGAAGAGACAAGGCTGCAGGTCCCTTCCTTTCACATAACTGGACAGGAAGGAAGGCTCAGACAGACATAAGCCATCCACAGTTTTCTCTGTGCCTGCCACTGTCACAAGGCTCATGCACCTTGTAGTGGAAGGTACTGGGCCAGAAATGCTGGGAGAAGTTTTAACCACCCAAGCTGGAGGATGCTCATTTGCTGTGTATTCCCACCAAATCACTTGGGTTTCCAAAGTGGGGCCTGGAATCTGTGAAGGGACAAGTCTTTCTCATGAGATTTCCTGTTGGTGCTGCATCCAGTAGCAGCGGAAATATCACAAGAATAGCTTTTCTTGTGGTATTTTATTACTTCTGCTTCTGCTCCTGACCGGAATTGGGAAGTACAGGGGTGCATGGAAATGAAATATAGTGGTCAGGGGAGAGTCTGCCAAAAAATTTGGAAATGACAACAGCAAGAAAGGTCATTCACTCAAGTCTCAGGAACTGCTTCCAATCTGCTCCTATTTTATTCAGGCACATGTATGTGATGCTGCATTTAAAAGGGTCATTCACCCAAGGCTGGCATCAGCACCCATTCAAACCCGGCCTGTCTGTGGTTTAGCTGGGAGTTCTGCTGCTAAGTTCCTATAGAGAAGTGGCTTCTGTTTCCTAAAATGTTTAACTGACATAATCCATCATCAGAATAGGCCCAAGCAAAAAAAAACCCCAAAAGCCACATCCTGCTACATCTCAGTTGCATTGCCTTTATTTAATATTATAGCAGCATGATAGCCATATTAGACAATATAAAATCTGCTTTCCCTGGTCAAAAGAGAATCTATTTATCTGTATTTACTTCCTGCTCGAAATTGTTTGACAAATGCTACGGGCAGACAAAATCTGTCTAGCAATTGTTTGTAAATACACGCTGCAAATATTTTTCAGCTCTCTCAGGCGGTGGTTCTTGGTGGCAGTGGTGACTAAGCAGTGCAAGCAGCTGCTAGCAATTCTCCCCCAGCCACGTTTGCCCTGAAGGCAGCCCTGGTGCTGGATCCAGATGGGAGGGGAATGGCTCAGGCAGGGTGGACACCAAGGAGCAGTCAGCAGGAAGGGAAAGCCAGCAGCAGCTCGGGCCAGCAAAAGCTGCTTGGCAATTTACACCCTTGGCATTGCAATCAGACTACCTAAACCACATGGGACTGATTCCATTTCCTGTTTGGTTGATTTAATCTTTACAAGTTACTCCTGTTTCTTCCTGAAGTGAATTCTCCTTCACTGCAAAACTAATTTTGTCCCATTATTAAATAAGTGTTGGCTGCTAATCAACACTTTGCCTTCCTGAACAAGCTCCGTTTGCAAATAAACCAAATTAAAAGGAGAATAATGATGAGAAATTATTTAAAATCCAGAACAAGATTCTCTGAGTTCATTTCCCTAATTATCTGTCACCCTAAGAGCACTTTGCTCAGTTTAGATTAGAAAAGTGAACTTTTGCTGCAGAAATGCCAATGTCATGAGGAATAATCATGGGTACTTTCAATTCCTTTTTTTGCAGGAGACTTAGGACACTCATCTCACTCGTGAATAATTGCACTGAAGTTGGGGGGACTATTCCATCATGAGAAAGATAAGACAGATGTGGCCCAAGGAGGCTGTTTTTTGCTGATGTTTTGGAGAGCTAAAAGCACATGCTGATGGAAGAAAAAAAACCTTCCTGTAATAGTTGGTTCCATGGCTTTTGTAAAAAAACAGGAGCAAATTCTGCACCAACAACCCGTGCAAGCAGGACAAAAAAACCCCATTTATTTTAAAGTTACAAAAATTTTGTCTCATTCCTCACTCCCTCACAGCTGCACAGATATTCCAAAGCACAGTTCACAGTTCAAAGCAATTATTGTTGTAAAATACCTTGGCTATCATCAAGGACTTTGCTGCACTCTTCAGAGGGCTCCACTCCCAGTTGTGCTTCCCTGGAGTCACCCAGCACAGATTCCCCGTGCCAAGGAAAAATGGTTTGGAGGCAGCCTCACTGCTTTTCCCTTTTTTTTCACATCCCGTTCTGAGTTGCCACTGTTGGATGATATTTGGGTCATATCTATTGGCTGTGTGTACATTTATTGCACAGCTGTCCTTCCTCTGGCTATAAATTATACTAAAGTATATATATATATATATATATATATGCACTTTAGTATAATTATATATATATAATTATATATATATAATTATATATATAGTATATATACTATACTTTAGTATAATATATATATATAAATTATACTAAAGTATAAATTTATGTTGTGCAGTTGCATAACAGATAAATACTTTGAAAAACCAGAGATAACAGAAATTAGCTGAAAGTTTAAACAGCCGCAGATGGAATCTCACGAAGGACTAACAGGCTGTTGTAGGCTGACACAATATTCAGAATAATAGAAAGTGCTGGGTTGGGAGGGACCCATCAGGATCACTGAGAACATTTCAATGTCTTTTCACACATTTCAGAACTAGGAATTGGCATAAAACATTGTAAAGATGCCTGTTTAAACCTTCAAGATCATGCAGCAGCTTTCACCCAGGGCATAAAAATGACTCTTCAACTTAAAGGCCTTGGTGCTTCCTACTTAGTCAAGTACAAGTGTAAGAGTCTACCAGGAGAAATTTAAGGTCAGTGGGAAATTTGACTGAAAAAGACAAAAAAATCTCCTCTACCTGGAATTTGCCACAATTGAATGAAAGTGAAAATACTAGAGCTAGTTTATATGCATCCAGTGTACATAAAATTAAAAGAATGGATAGGAATAGGTGGTCCAGACTAATATCACCCTCCCTTTCCATGACATTCCTCAAAAAGCCTGAAACAGTCTGGATTCACTTACATATTTCCTTGGCATTGGGGAATGTTTGGGTCTGAGGTTTTCTGCTGAAATGGCAGGCACCTATTGTTATGATTTTAGTATCTATATTTTAATTCTTTTCTAGCACTTCAGTGCAACACAGATTTTTCAGTCAGCTGAGCGCTCTCTGGGTGACTTTTCAAAGCAGCAAGTGCAAAATTAGATGGTGAAGAACTAGAAATGGTGTGAGCTTCAGCCCACGAGGAAAGTTCTGCAGAAAGTTCAAGCCAGTTTAGGTCCTGGCCACCACAGCTGAAGTATGGGACAAAATTTGGATTTGATTGCTGATAGCCTCATAAAATTCTTTCCATATCACTTGTTTTTCTGATGTTTATGAAGAAGCACAAATAACATCCTTATTCCCCGGGATCATTTCAAAGATAAATTAATTAATTTTTGTTTACAAATCATTTGGATTTTAGAGTGGATGGGGAGTGGGGGAGAAAATTAAACAAGAACTCGGATGGGCCAAGAAAAACAGCTGATTTTCTTCATTCTGTTTTCAGCAAAGGACATGAATATGTGCTCAAATCTGCCCCAGTAAATGAGAGCAGAAGCCCCCAGAGTTAAATATGTGTTTTGCTGCTTTTATAAGAGGGAAAAACGACAGGTATAACTGAAAAATGTGAAGTACATGGCAGTCTGACCCCTCTGTGCTCCTCCAAAAGCCACTGCCAACTCTGGGTATGCCCAGGCAGCAGCACTCAGGCACCTGAAAGCAGAATTTGTCTCATTATGTTTGAAAGGTGAGTTTTAAATATTCCCAAGGGCAGATGGAGAGAGAGTGGGGGAACAAGCCATCCCACTGGGGAGCCTGGATCATAAACCTGGGCTCAGGGTTTGGGCTCCAGCTGAACCTCACAGCTCCTGCTTGGCCAAGTGAAATGCAATTGAGGCACAGGATGTGAACTGGAACTGCTCCATCAGTGGTTATTTGATCAGTGTGAAAAACGCCAATCACTTGTTTTTAAAATTTTAAAAGTTTAATAGTAATAAAATGGTTATAAAAATAGTAATACAATTAGAGTAATAATAATTTGGACAATTAGGATTACAACAACATGAGACAATAAAAACAAAGAGTTATGGATGATCCGGGTACGTTTTTCTGGGCAAAATAAGCCCAAAAAAGGACCCACGTTAACAGAGAACTAACCCTTAAAGCAACAGCCTGTTGCATATTCATACACCTCATACATGATGCATAAATTCCATTCAAACACAGGATTCTGTCTGATCAATGTCAACTTCTTCCTCTGAATCCTGACTGAGTCTTCATGGCTGAGCAAGGCAGGAAGGAGTTGGTTTCTTCTGATAATGGAGCAATAAATTCTCTTTCTCTGAAAGATTCAGGTGTCCTGTGGCTGCTATCTCAGTGCAAGTCCTCTCTTTAGAAAAAAAAAGTATCTTACATAGCATAGTTTCTATTTTAACATTATGCTATAACCTAAAACTATATTTACCACACTACTTAAGAGAATTAATACAGCATTACTTTCCAACACAACACATATAACATTCATTTTAATATTTGCAAAAAGCCAATCACAAAACACACATTTTTCACAATCAGCACAGCAACCGGGCACGGGCTCGGCGCTGCCCCAGCTCTGCCCTTCAAGGGGCTCGCAGTTATTTAAGGAGAATTCTTTTAATACACTTGAAAGAAAGCAGCTCCTGGCCTGCCCTGTTATCAGGCCCGTGCATCTCAGGATCTAACACGTTTTGGGGCTGGTTATCAGCAGCAGTAAAATCAACATTTTATAGGCTTCTATTCTTGTGCTGTATTTGTAGTAAGTCGCAGCGCTATCGCTGAACAAATGCCTCTTTCATTGCCTTTCTGGAAACATAAAGTTCCTTTAAAGCCCAGAAAATTAAATTGTGTTCGTCTGGGAGACGGCATGTAGACAAAATCTGCTTCAAAAGTCAGAAGGCCCCTGAGTCAGAGGAAAGTTCAATTAATTTGTCAGAGAACTGAAAACAGATGATTTCAATCAGCACCGGGGGATGACTTCATGGCTGGGAAAGGCCAGAGCTCCGCTTCCCCCCGAGCCTCTGGCTGCCTTGAGCCGGGCTCAGCCGAGCCGAGCCGAGCCGGGCTGAGCTCAGTGAGACGAGATGAACCGGGCCCAGCAAAGCCGAGCACAGCAAAGCGGTCCGGGCTGAGCCGAGCCGAGCCGAGCCGAGCACAGCCGAACTCAGCCGAGCCGAGCCGAGCCGAGCCGAGCTGAGCCGAACTGAGCCGGACGCGGGGAGCGCGAGATCGTGAATGGCCGCATGCCACGCCCCCCACTGGGGCCGCCCACGGGACCGACCAATCAGAGCCGGCCGTGGGCCGCAGGACCGGCCAATCAGCGCCGCGGGCGCTGCCGGGGCGGGCTGATCCGCCAACCCCGGCATCCCCGTCCTGTCCCGGTCCTGTCCCATCCCTGTGCCATCCCTGTCCCGTCCCGTCCCGTCCCGTCCCGTCCTGTCCTGCTCCTGTCCTTGCCCTCTCCTTCTCCTGTCCCGTCCTGCTCCTGTCCCACCCCTGTCCCGTCCTGTCCCGGTCCCGTCTGTGTCCCATCCTGCTCCTATCCCATCCCTGTCCCGTCCTGTCCCGTCCTGCTCCTGTCCCATTCCTGTCCCATCCTGCTCCTGTTCCGTCCCTGTCCCGTCCTGTCCCGTCCTTCTCCCATGTCTGTCCCGTGCCTCCAGCTATCCCGTCTCGCCTCTATCCGGTCCCATCCTCGTCCTGTCCCGTCCCTTTCAGGTCCCATTGTGGTCCCCTCCCTTCGCTGTCCCCTCCGTGTCCCTTCCCTGTCCCGTCCCGTCTCGGTCCCATCCCAGGCTCGCTGTCCCACCCTTGTCCCGCCCGTCCTTCCCTGCTCCCAGCGCGGCTCCGGGATGCGGGGCGAGCCCGGCTGTCCCGCCGGGCTCGGGATGCTTTCCCTGGGATGCCGCACCTGCCGGGGGAGCGCGGATTCGGAAATAAATCCCTGTGCCATCCACCCCCCGGGCACGGATGGCGGGATCTCCATCCATCCCTCCCTCCCTGCTGCCCTTCTGCTCGCGGGGACATCCAAGAAAACGCCGGCTCCAACCCTCCCTGTTTATTTGTCCCAGTCCTTTGGGGGAGAAATACTCCCAAACCTTGCCCGTGCTCTGCCCAGGCACGGAGAGGTTTGTGGTGCCCGCACGGAGAGCGTGGTGACACCGCGCACACCGCAGAGACAAAAAACCACAGAGACAAAAAAACTGCTACAGTGGCAAAAAAAACTCAAAACAACCTTGCGTGGAAAAAAACCAAAATCCGCTGGCTCCATCACTGCAGGGTCTGGACTGTAAGAATATCTGAATGCATAATCATTTTTTATCATTCCACTAAGATGACCGCTTCTGTGAACAGAAGTAAGGGGTAGACACATGAAAAACGGGGAATGTTGCTTTAAGGGATTCCAGGCAAACACCTGTTCATCCATTTTTTCTTAGAAATAAACATTGCTACTTCCCTCAAACAGACAATGAAGTTAAAATTAGCTCGATTATTTAAAGCAATAATTACTGTGATTTTTATACAATGGAGATACATTTCAAAATCAAATAATAATATAATTATTATCAACTATATTAATAATTAATTAATATATTAATAATTATTACTATATTATATATTACTCTATTAATTATATTAATTATTATTTATTATATTATATAATTATTTAATCATTATATGATATATAATAATTAATACTATTCTAATACTTATATAATTATTATATAATTATAGATAATAATATTAATTATATATAATTAATGTATAATTTTGATATATAATTTATTATATGTGATGATATATTTATTACAATATAATGTATTATATGGTAATATTATATTACACTATTAATAATATAATCAATATGGTGATATTATTAGTTATTAATAATATAATTAATATAGTGATATTATCAATAATAATATAAATAATATTAATAGTTATAATACAGTCCTTTTTCTTTTGAAGTTTTGTGCTGCTTCAGCTCTGGCAATATCTCAGGAAATAATTTTATGCCGTAAAAACTCCTGATGAAATATATTAGGGTGCACTTTTATTACTCTCCAAAATATTTTCCGCATTTTTGCCCTTTTTAACAAGGCGGGACAAAAAAAGAGTATGGTTTTTACACTCTACACAATTATTTCTGCCCATCTTTGGATTACCTTTGCCACTGGCACCAAGGAGCTTTGAAGCAGCTCAGAAATGGATGGCTTCAATCCCAGCCCTTGCACACTAAACCAACCCCAGCCTCAGCATCTTAATAGTGAAGTTGCTGAAAATGCGGAGTTTCTCATACAGGGCAGATTCTGTCCTTGCCTATTTAACTCCAATTTAGCACTAACTGAGCGCTGACAGAAGAGAGATAAAATGGTTGCTGGAAACTGCCAGGAAAACACTCCATCCAGCTCCTGCTGCAGGGAGCAGGAAAGTGACGGATGGCTTCAGAGAATAATCAACAAGTGGGGAGGATGGACGCTGGCCAAGAGTGCTACACATGCCTCACTCAGCATAAAATCAAACCTATGGCCACAGTGGACAAGCTATTCCACGTCTGCCCAGTGTCCTGCTCCTCCAGCAGGCAGCATCCTGCAGAGCTGGGTCAGTGATGGGCTGCACTGGTGCTCTGGCTCTCTTTGGTCACTGAAAGCTGGTTCTCCTCCTCAGAAGGCACTGAGATTAGCAGGATGCCACCAAGGGAAGATTTGCTGTTCCCTCTGCTGTGGTTGTCTTCCCTTTATTTCCTTTGGGTTGTCTTCCCTTTATTTCCTTTATTCCTCTGGCAGCTCTGGCATCTCCTTGCTCTGCAACCTCAATGGACGCAATCTTGGGGAAAATTAATTTCTCTGGTTTCTCAGAACCTGAAAAGACCTAACCTGCTCCAACTCTTTCAAAGGAGTAAACACACACACACAAAATTTACGGGATTATTCCTCAAGAAATAAAGAAAATGCAAAAAAAAAGCAGAGAGAAGGTAATTTTAGAAGTATATAAAAGAGGGTGCTGTCACTCTTTCCACAAAGTCAGGGACAATATTATCACTGGTTTCAGGGGAAGCAGGATGATCCCTGCCCTTCAGAAGTTCTGTTTTCTGCCTGTACATGAAACAAACAGGGACCCTGTTGTACATGGCTGTGTTGTAAAATCAAAAATTGATTTATACTCGTAATCTGTTCAAACTCTGATGGCAGAAGTTAAACTGCATGAGTATCTGGATCCAAGCAGATAATCCCACTGTTCCAGTCTCTGTTATTCCTATAAAATTATATTTGTACTATTTATGGAATGTGCAGATACAGGGGAAAAGTATTTATAGCTGTTTTGACTAGTTCTACTGTATGCTTAGAGAAGAAACCGTGGAATTTGGGGTTTGGCATTTTAGGCAAATTAGAGGGCCCCTAATTCTCTTGACTGCCATTTGCTGCTGTGTGGTTCTCAGGTCAGCCAGGCATCTCTTGTTGGAAGGGAATACAATTCTCAGCATCAGCCACATCCTCTTCAGCTAATTATCTGTAAAGTGCACAGCCAGCTTCTCTCCCTGGACTGCAGGAAATGCTGACTCGAGCCACATTTTGGAAAAGCTCTGACATCTCTGAATCAGGAGGAACTTTGTATTGATTTTACTGCTTCTGTTTAAGTCAGTTCTTCACACTTGGAATAAAAAAAAGCATTTGTAGCTTTTGACATGAAGAAATAAGATAACAAAATCCTTTCAATATGCCTACAAATAAAACTTTGAATTTTCTATCACTTTGGAAATTAGCTTTAGGCATTTTGGTATGTCAGCCATAGATTCTTCAGTTTCTCTACGTTACATTCAGTAAGACATAAAGTATTTAAAGTTTGTTAAAGCTCAGAGGATATTGCACAGCCTGTTGGCTTGGTGAAGATGGTTTACAAATGTGGAGTCCCAGCTCCTCCAGTGACCATGAGGAATCTGTCTGCTACTTTAACCCCTCTTTCCCTGGAAAAAGGACACAGTTGGCTCCTGCAGGGAGCAGGACTTTGGAGACCTGGAGAATTTGAAAAAGCATTTTCTGCTGCTGCTTATGCCCATGTAATGAAATCCAACACATCCCAAAAGGGCTGTGAGCACAGTCCAAGAAAAACTGCCCCTGAGCAAAAAACTCTAAGCAATGGGTTTTCTTTTGCTTTAAGAATTAGCGTCACTCGACAAAACCCGTTGGTGGGATGGGAACATCTCAAGCATTCCTGGCTGTGGGGATGCCACGCCACGATCTGCAGATAGCCTTTCCCTGCACACATGACTGCAGTGATAAGCAGAGTCAGATGGGGCTGCTGGGCCCACAGAGGCGCCTGCTCCTGCTGAAAGGGAGAGGGGTGTGCCCCCCATGCCAGCACTGATGGATCCTGGCTCTGACACCAGGGCTCACCTGACCCCTCTGGGAGCCAATTCAGCTCCCTCAGGGAACACAGGGAAAAAAAAAAAAAAAAAAGAAAAAAATAAAGTTTAGGTATTTGCTGGCATGGGGAGCTGAATCAGCTTGCTAAGGTGTTGCTTTGATTTTTTAAGTTTTTCTAAGCCTTCTGATGTTGACATTCTTGTAACGAACTTTCTCACACACTCTATGTAAATAACTTATTGTTTTGCATTCTTTTATGGAGGAGGAGAAATTTGATGGACTGTTGGTTTGTCCAGTGTCATTGGAGAGGTGACACTGTCACCCTCCAATCCACTGTCACTTTTGGAAATCCATAAATGTTGGAGTCAGAAATTAAAAATTCTCTTTTCGCCTTAGAAGAGCTGCGTGCCCGCTTTGTGTCATTTCGTGTCCTACAGTGACACTAAGGAGCACCAGCCCCAGGCTGAGTGCTGTGTCCTGCTCAGGAAGGGGAGAGCATGGATTTGCCTCTTTCACTGGCAACAAACTGTTCTTCAGCCACCTACATGACTCAATCCAAAGATTTTTGTCCACTGGGACAAAAAAAAGGCCATTTTTTAGTGCAATTACACTCATTTTCTCAACATATCCTTGCCAACATTTCCCACTCTTATGGTTTTATTGGAGGGAAGACAAAATATTTTCTCCAGTAATTCAGAATTCTTCCTTTCTGAGCAGGAAGAAAAGGAATAATCATAAACCAGCATTGTACTGAGTAATGAACCACACTTGTTTTATCACCCTTTTTTTTTTTTTTATATCCTGGTAGGACTTAAGAAAATCCAGTCAAGAATCAGGCCCACATTGTGCAACACATTAAACAAACACATAGTAAACAGCCAGCCCACGCCACTAGTGACTTTGTATGCTTGGGGTTTTATAAGATCTTCAAATTGGAATATTTTGGATGAATCTAGACATTCCAAAATGAAGCATCTAAAGTAATAAGTAAAGGAGGCTGCGTTGGAAAATGTCATTACTGCATTTAAATAAATTGGCCTAGTTAGATTAAATGAACAGCCTTTAAAGAAGTAATTCTTCCTCCATTCTGTGCAGAGGTTCTGTCACAGACCACCAGTGCTCAAAGTAAAGAGCCTGTGAGAAACAGCTGGATCGAGTGAAAAATCAAGAAACAGCCTGATATGCATTCAAGCCCATTTAATTACACTTCCTAATTATATTTCCCATGATAATTATATACAGTATTTAAATGCAGCATGCTATTTCCTGTTGGGAGTGATTGAAAACACCCTCCTGACTGGCGAGGAGATGCTGGGAGATCCTGGGGATGTTGCAGATGCTGCCGATAAGGGCGCGGCTCCATCGCAGCCGGGAACAGCGCCGGGATCGGGGAGCAGCCGCAGGCAGAGCGGAGCCGCTGCTCACCGGGGACAAGAGAAACCCCTCCCACCTGGGACAAGAGAAAAAATCCCTCCCACTATCCTCTGCCCACCTGAGAAAAGATAAATCCCTCCCACTATCCTCTGCCCACCTGAGAAAAGAGAAATCCTTCCCTCTATCCGCTGCATATGCGCTCCTGGGTCAAAATATTAGATCCCGGGGAGGAAGGAACCAGAAATCCCTCTCCTTTTCCTTTCCTTCTCCTTCCTCCTTCCTCCCTTCTCCTTCTCCTTCCTCCCTCTCCTTCTCCTTCCCTTTCTTCTCCTTCTCCTTCTCCTTTCCTTTTCCCCTTTCCTTCCATTCCGTTCCTGGGTCAATGCAGGTGTTCTGCTCCACACCTGCAGCAGAGAAGGAGGAATTTTGGGGGTAAAAGGAAAAGCAGGAAGGGCTTTGGGGGTTGTTTTGCTGCTTGGGGGAATGGATTGCACCCCACAGCAGCAAGGGGCAGAGAAGCCTCTGGGAGCTGCTCTCAGAGAATCATAGAGCAATTTATGACCTTAAGCATAATCTAATTCCAACCCCTTCCACTATTCCAGGTTGCTCGGAGCCCCATCCAAGCTGGCCTTGAACACTTCCAGGGATGGGGCAACCACAGCTTCTGTGGGCAACCTGATCCTCTCCCTCCAAATCTTATTTCTTTTGTGTATCCAGGAGGTTGTAGGACTGACATAACTGGCCTCAGGGAGAGAACAGGAGGAGAATCCCTCATTTCATCATGTGAAATCACAAATTCATCACTGACAGGAGAGATTTGAACTCCTCATGTCCGAGCCCTCCCCCAGGACAGACAGTGCAGCAAAAAAATCCTTTGAATAAATTTTCAGCTTTTGTGATACTGAATTCACACACTCCATATTTTTTCCTAGACATGAAATATTTGCCATTGTTAAGAAGGCATGGCATTTAGTTTATAGGCATGTTCTCCTGGACAATCCCAAAAGGGAAGCATTGCTTCTTGAAATGTTGCAAAGCAAAATGCTTCCAGGACTTGGCCTTTGAACTAAGTTTCTGCTTCATTTAACTGCTGAATTTGACAGCAGTAGAGCTCCTAATTTCTTTATGGAATGAAATACTTTCACTTCTGATCAACACAGGCTAAAGGTATTTGCAACATTGCAGGATGTTCCCTGGAAAAGTTATTAAGGTTATATTAAGCCTAAATAAGCAGAATAATCATGGATTTCTGGGGGCAATAACAGATCATGTTCCAATTAGGCAGAATACAATGGGAATATTGAACCATTGCTCTTACTGTGGATGCAGCTCAACACCCAGAACAGAAATTTCAGCCCCTCAAGTTTTGAGAATGTTTCTTACCAAGATCAGCATCTAAAATTAGAGAGGACAACCTCAAGTCAGAATCTGAGCCATCGCACTGGATCCAGCATATTTAACAGGAATAATCAGACAGGGGTAGCATTTCAATTATCCAGTACTCAGCCTATTACAGGTAGAGAAGGAATCTGAACAATTAATAATATCTTCATTTTGTCAATAAAAGAAAACACAGTCTGTGAGTTAAAACAGCACAGGCAGATGGGAACTTCTGTTCAATAAAGCAATTTATCCATCCACTGCTGAAGGTTCCAGGCAAGGTATTTAGCACACATTGGCTGAAAATGAATGGGCAGTAGCTTTTAACAATTTCTCTGTTTTCACCATTCTTGCAATTTTAAATGCTCTTGATAAACCAGCACAATAAGAGACAGCTAATCTGTTATGCCATCATAATTCCTGTATGAAGGCAGTGTTTACTAATCCTGAATAACTCCAGATTTACACCACTCTGATTGAGACCAGTTTCTGGCCCAGAAACTTTATACAAGGCAAGTAATTACATCTGCGAGCACATAAGTACCAGAAACACCAGAACCTTTGATTTTTCAAAACCCCCTATCATTCAAACTGATTAAGACATGTGTCTCAATTTACTGGTTTGAGGTTTTCCAGTTGCATTCCCTAACTCTCCCTCTCTTCTATATTACTCCTTCCTGCTTCCCTCACTCCTCCTGAGTGAGAAAATATGCCTTTTAGGCCTCTCAAAACAGTTTAAACTCGGAGCTAAAGCTCCATTCCCACCTCAATCCCATGAACCAAGCTGCTTGCACTGTTTCAGCAGTTAATTAACAATGAATGCCCTGTCTTTGGAGACTGGGTGAAGCAGGGTGGGGATAAAAGATGAAGAAGGCTGAGGACAGACATAACAAGAATGGGGAGGGAGCAAAGTGGGTAGCTTATCAAATTCCACAAATACCAGACGTGGAGAGGTGTTGATTTGTTGCTGGGAAAACCCTGTTTGTTTATGGAGTTTAATCACCTGTTTTATGTTTGTTGTTTGAAACATATGGGAGAAAATGGGACTGTTTGGCCCCAGCGCACTGGAAGAGGGTACAGTAAGAGTTGTACACAGGAATTTTTAAGTCACTGGTATGTGTAAATTGGAAGAGCTCAGATCATTAGCAGCTCAGGCTCCTGCTCAGGCTGTGTGAAGGAGGTACCAAAGAATGTGCCCAAGGTTGACAGTCAGAAGAAAAATTTCCCATTTCTGATCCATAAAATAAACATAATTTTTTGAGGTGAGGTGAAGAAATTTGGAAAACAATGCATCCCACATAATATCTGTCAGCAAGGCTCTGCCTGTCACATAGTTTGGGCTTCTTTGCCTTGTGCTGTGCCTCTTTTTGTTTTCTTTTTCTTTTTGAAGCAGCAGCCAGACTGAGTGGGCAAGACCAGAGCTCTGCATTGTTCTAAAAGAAACATCAGTAGACATCCTGTTTCTGAACAACCCCACTGCTTGGGTTGCTTGTGGTAGAGATTTTTGCATCCTTTGTGGAGGCAAAAATCATCCAGGGGACAGGACTTGAGTGCCCATATACAAGCAGTGCTGCTGGGCTGCAAAAGGACTCTCCTTATTTAATATTTCATCACATCTGGTTCAATCCTTCTTGGCTAAAGCAGAGTCCTGCCAAGCTGGTCCAGCAACTCATCCAGCCAAATCTCACCCTCTGTCCCCTCTGAGCTCTATTGCAATTCATCTTCCTCAGTCATTCAGGGATGCCTCTGCCCCTCTCCAGTAAGGAAAGCACACAAAGAAGAACTTTTGTCTCTCTATTTTCACCATAAACATCTGTAAAGTCACTCCATTGTCTTTTTTCAACTCTTTCTCAGATAACATGCTCACAAGTAACCCTGCAGAAAAGAAACTGGAACTTCATCTAACACTGATTGCTTGAAACAGCTTTTTTTTGTTTGTGTGTAAACATTTCTCAGCCAGAGCTTAACTTGGAGCCTGTTGGGGACAGGGACCTTCTATATTTGCAGCTGCTAACACAGATATTTCCTTCTCCATGTGGATGGAAGCATGACAATTAAAAAAAACCAAAAAAACAAACAAACCCAAATATCTATAAAATACAAGATTTTCTAAGAATCTCTCATTCACCATTGAAAGGAAATTACTTAGCCTCGGTGTTGCCATAAAAAACATGGTCCACATTCACCGAAAGGCTAACTCAACATCCATTCTTTTTATTTTTTCTTCTTCAAATATTGAATTGGTAAGTCGACCCCTTTATTTTAGACAGTCTGATTCATGAAATTTGCATGTTTGGGGGTGGCTGTACTAGATTAATTCAAACAAAAATAGAACACAGCCCCTCCACAGGACAAGGTCTTAGAAAGTTCATGCCATTCATAAATTGTTCCCAATTCCTGCAGCAAATGAGTGTTTATTATTTTGTTAAGAGGGGAGGAAAACACCACCAGCATCACTTAAATGATGTGGCCCATGTTGTTGACATGTTCTGGTCATGGCTATAGTTTTTGTGAGGTCAGAGTGATGGATGGTGGAGGCTACAGGCTGTCCCCTGAGCTCTGGGTGTGTGTTCGTGTGGGCAGGGCCAGAGGCATCACACATAATAATAGCAGGATTTGTGAACCTACATTTCAACCCCCAGCCTTGGATTTAGCCCCTGTAGATTTTATGAGCTGCTTTTCAGAAACTGGAATCCAAGTCAGACTTTTCCAAATTTGTAATTTTTTTTTCTTTCTTTATTATTACTGTTATTACTTGTCACCCTCACTTGCAGAGATTACAGGCTTTGGGACAAAACCAGTGTGAGGGGTTTCTGACCGGGGCACAGGGCAGAAAAATGAAATTTCCTCATGAAATGAAATTGTGTCCTTGCACAGCCTGTGAAAAAGGCAACAGGACAGAGTCACCACCCCTTGGAGACAGCTCTTTGCCTTTACTCTGCCTGCACGTGGGTGACAAAGCTGGTCTTTGGATTTCGTACAACATCTTCTCAATTTAAAACCAGTGTGATACTCAGAGTCTTGGCCTTTCAGCTCTGGTCTATAAACAGCTCCTGGTAAATTATCAAAGGCGTACAAATGATGTGGAAGTGTAAATTCTATTTTTCCAAAGGGATTTGCACATATATTAGGAATGTATGAACTTAGAATACTTAGGCAATAAATCTAATTGATTTTAGGAAGGTTCCTAGGTATTTTTGATATTTTCAAAATGCAGCCCTTTGTTTGATGGGCTGAACCAGTTCGTGTTTCCCACATCATCACAATGAAATTCATCTTGACTATCTGCCATGATCTAAAATGTGCTAGAATTCAACCAGCAAAAATAGAGCAGTGGCAGTCACAGCTCATGTCTAACTTGCTTTCTCCTCCCACTGAAACAATATTTCTGTGTTTTTTTCTATGAGTCCAAAGGAAGAGATCACCACCAGAATGAATTGTGTTGCCTATGGTGCAGGTTGAGTGGGACCATGTAACATTTGCTTTTATTTGTCTCATTTTCTCTAACTCCAACACTAAAGCTCTGCGAGAGAAGGCCATGCTCTAGGAGCTCCAACTCTGCTTTCATGAAGCTCAGCTAAGTTGTAACAATGTCTTCAGGTTAATTATAAGCCTGGTAATCCAAACCAACCCTTTTTTTGCTGAAACACTTTAAGACCCGCATCAGCTGGGGCTGACCATGAAATGCCTTCCCTGAATCAAAATTTCACTTCATGTGCATCAACATAAAGTTGTTAAAAGTCAGTGGTGAATGACTCCATGAGACAATGTCCTCCTGAGATCAGCCAACTTCTGCTCCAGTGTGTGTTCTCCACCAGGATGGGCTGGATCTGCCACGAGCACCCAGAGTGAAAAATTCCATTGGGATTCCAAGGCCTGTGTTTTTAAACACGTGGAGGAGGTGGCCCCTCTCTGGAGCATTTGTCTCCATGCAGCCCCCTGAGCCAGCAGCCACTCATGGCCCGTGGGCAGGAGGAGAGCAGGACTCACATGTGATTTTGGCTTTAGGGATAAATGCTCACTCCTCTTCTCTGGAGGAGCTGAGGGACTGCCAGTAATTAAGGCTCTGCAAAGCAATTCTCCCTTCTCTGGAGAGCATAACCTCTTGGCACCAGTAATTAACTATCCCTGGTGGCTGTGGTTTCACCAGCACTGCCCTCCAGCTCTGCGCTCCAGCTCATCTCTTGCTCCATGGTCACACCGTACCACTGCCTCTGCTCCACCAGTACAGCCATGGATGCATCTGTGCAATGAACTGGAGCAGGGAATAAGTCCAGCTCAAAAATAGCCTGGCAGGGAAAAGCTTCGTTTTTTATGTGTCTTCCTCCAAATTGGATCAAATTCCTGATCCGTTTCACAGCAGAGCCACAAACCAATACTGCAGGAGAGCCGAGGGGCCCGAGCTCTGCAGGAGGGAAGATGAAACAAGCAGTAGGAAAAGGCTGGAAAGGGAATACCAGAAGCCAGAATTGGTGTTGAAGACTTAATCTTGTGAAACCACAGCCTTACTCTTCCAGCCAGGAAAAAGTCAGCAGCTGCTGACCAGCGCTGTTTTTTCCAACACTTCAGAGCCCCCTTTGAACTCTTTTGTGGCCCAAGGGGGATTGCAGCCCACAGTCAGGGAAACTCTGCCCTAGGCTGGCCATTCAGGCCTAGTGCACTGGGACCAGCTTTCCAAGGAGCAGAAATTTCCCTGACTGTTGGCACATCCAAGCTGTCTGCTGGGGAACATGCCTCCTTCCACCCACCCCGGTGAGAAATCATGAGAATCCTGGTGGGGAAAAATGTAAGAGGTCAAATATAGCTCTGGTTAGAAAATAATCTTCCCCCACAACATGTCTTGAAAAGAAGAGCTCAAAAAAAAAATGCTTTCCTTAGCAGAGCTATAGCAAAAAATTAGTTTTGAACACATTGTAATGGCAAAATATTGCACTCATAACAATAAATCATTTCTTAAGGAAAACTTTCAATTTTAAAAGTGTTGGCCAGCCATATTTAAAGCAGCACTGAAAAAAGGAGATCTTGTTTTGAATTGTTTGCCAGCAATGTACAAAAACTTCCTGAGATTCATAAGGAAATTGAATGATCTATGACTCATAAGGAAAACACGAATTGCTTCTTTTTATTTTAGAGTATAAATGCAAAGATCTGTGCACGAACAAGGAGCTAAATAAATGTTTGGGTTGTTAGTAGCAGATATTTCATCCACTTTGAAACCTGAATACTGCTTTTCTGAAGGAAAACAGACTCTGCTGCAGGACAGAGTCTCAAATTATCGATAGGAATATTCATACACATCCAGTCGCTGGGACAAAGAGGCAAAAATGAATCCCAGATTCTTGGAAAGTCTTGCATATTTTACAGAAAAAATTAAAGCCATGCTGTTTAAGGAACATTGTTTAATAATATTCTTTCTTTCTGCCACTCTATGTTCTTTGAGTTCTTTTGTTATTCAGTGCTCGCATTCAGGGCAGATATTTAAGTGTGTGCATAATACCAAGCAAATGTCTCAGTGCTATTGACTTTAAAGTTCTGAAGTTAAGATCATATTTTAGTGGTTTCCTGAGCAGGATTTACATTTTTTCCTTGAGCCATGACCTTTAGCTTGAAGCTTTTTGAGACTTTTTGCTATGTTAGTCCTGATCTTGATTTAGACCTATAAAACAAATTATAGGTTCACATTAGCCAAAGGTTGTCCCCTCCAGGATGTGCCATTCCTCAGTACAAGTAAATGAAAAGAATAGTCAATTTTTCTAAATGAATTTCACATATTTCTTAAAGTAACATCATTAGCCATTTGTTCTCAAGAGTATTTCTGTTTCTCTAGGCATTCTCTTTCTTAAAATGAGGGGTTTATTTGATTTCTTCCCACTAGCATGTAAGAATTTCAACTCAGACTGGATGGTGTCGGATCCCAATTTCAGGTGGCCAGAGTTCATCTGGACTGGCTCAGTGTCAAAATAACAAGGCTTCTATCTCAAAAGAAAGACTCAGATTTGGCCAAATCCACTGTACATTATTTTAGGCAATGCCCAAAACACTGTAGTTTGTAAAGAAAACATCCTGCACCTCTCCAGGGACTCCAGCAAGCCCTCTGTAGTCTTCCAGTGCTCCATGAACCACAGCCTGGGAGACAAGAGGGTGGTGTGGTTTATCTGACTTTGCTGATCTATTCCAATTGAGGGGGAAAATGTGCCATTAGTTAGATTGCATTAATGAAGCTCTTATAGTTAATTTACTGAGCAAATTTCCCTTTACATCTGCTTTATTTTCCCCATTGTAGTTTCCTTTTTTTTCCTCTCCTTTTCCTTTCAAGCTCTCATTCTTTGAGGAAAGATGAGATCTCCTGCAAGGAGAAGAGGGAACCCGTTAAATACCTCATTATCTCCAAGGTCTCTGTTGATTTAGACTTCCAGCCAGGGAAATGGAGTTCAGTTCATCTCTGGCTGAACTGACACTGCAGATAACCCCAGCACATCCATCTCAAATTGTCAGCTCAAGACAAATTGCCTTCTCTCCAGGATACTCTCTTTCACTGATTACCTACTACTCAAATTAAATGCCATCTGACTTCTGAGAGCCTTTTGTTTGTCAGATTCCACTGGATTATGCAAAAAACGATGGGGGGAGAATCTGGTATGTTTGAAGTCTTGAGAACAGAGTGCACAGGCCCTGCTTCCTCATCCAGCTTTGGAGGAAGAGCTGGGCTTTTCCTAATCTGTTTGCCACCCCACTGTATAGTAAACTTTACTGTCAATAAGAAAGATAAAACCTAAAAGCCTTCTGAATAATGCCTTAAAGCAATAGGATACTGTGAAATCCTAATGTTTGGTGGCAAGTATTTCGCACAACCAAATTTTTAAAAGTCCAGGTTTTAGTTAATTTAAATATTTCATTTAAATATTTCACTAAATTCCTTTGTTATAATGTGTGAAAGCAAAAGAGGGTCAGGAAGTACTTCAAAGGAGGAACTAGCAATTGCAATCATGTTTACTTAAAATTTTCTCTCAAAGACTTTTAGATTTTTTACTTCATTCAGCTCTAATTGTCTGCCCTACCATTTTCTGTGTATTCATCTCTGGCTGTTTTACACATTTGCTTTTTGTTGAAACTTTCCCATTTTCCAAAATGAGTTAAGAGAGGGGAAAACCCCCAACATTTAGATGTTTTGCAGAGAAGCACTTTCAAGGAACCTGTGCTTGAGAGAAAGGATTTCAATTGTACAGATCAGGGGCTGCCTTTTGCCATTATTGTTGAGGTTGAAGATAAGAACCTCTCAAATGGAGAGCCCTGTCAGCAGGAAACTGGGAAATAACTAAATCCCCTGGTGAGGCAGCACCCCAAGAAAAAGTGCAATCCTAGGTGTGACTCAAAGACAAGATCACTGTACGATACCAAATTAAGGAGTAAAATTTAAGCCTTATGATACAATTTTGTTTTTCTTTTCCACAACCAATGATTTTGGAAGTTATGTTAAACTATATATGCCATTTCTGTATGAAGCAGCTCAAAATAAGACAATCTCCAATTTAGAAGACACTCTTTCCATGTTGAAATATTTCTCCTTGTAGAAATAGAGTTCTTAACATTGGTTGATTGAAGGTGCAAATGAATCTTTTTTTGTTCTGAAATTATTACAGAAAAGCAGAGATAGATACACCAATCTGTCCTAATAACCTGACTACAGAAGCACCACATTCATGCAGTTCACTCCCTCTCCTTTTTATTTTCACTGCTGTGCTGAAATGTTTTCCTTAAACGTAGCTTTGAAGATTTCCAATTTGTTAGAGAATGAAAGCTCCTGCTGGTAACATCTCTGGAGATGGGACAGTGATCAATAATCACACCTTGCCTATCCAAGCTGAGAGAGCTTCAGACAAGTGGGGAGAAGAAGAATGGCTCTGCAGAGGGCATGGGGGATTTTATTTCACATAAGTACAGCAGCAGAGCTGTGTTTCCATCACCCTGCTCTGACTCCAGTGTGCCTCTCCCAGAGTCCCCACAACTCACTTGTGTCTTTCCTCTGGCTCCATGAATTCCTTTCTGCTGAGTGGCACAGCTTGGACAGGATGGACAGAGAGCATCCTCACCCAAAGCAGAGTCCTGCTCATTGGCCAGAGAGCTCTCCTGGGAGGCAGGACTGGAGCCTGAGTCCCCTGGGGCAGAGGAAGAAGCTGAGCCCTGACCTCTGCACAGAGATCAGCAGCCATGGGTCCACAGCATGTCCCATGTCATGCATTTCCCAGGGCTGTGGTGGCTTTGGATGTCCAGCCTGCTGCTGACCCAGTCCTCCCAAAGAGCCCCTTTGCTTCTGCATCCAGCCTCCCCCTCCTGGGTCCCCTCTGGCTGCTGAGAGCTGACATTACTGGTGTCCCCTCTGAGTTCCTGCTTGCATTAATGAGCCTCCTTCCTGGCCTGCTGCTTCACTCCCACTGGCAGGAAAAGGAGGGAGCAAAACAGGCATTCTCCTTAAAACTGCTGTGCTTCAAGCGCTGAGTTAGGAAGAATAGCAGGTAGGTGAAGAATTTTGTGATCTAGGGGTCTGAAGCTATGTATCATGTTGCAAATTGTAGGACAGATCACGATAAGAACAGTGCAATGGGAAGAAGGTAAGGGAGTAGAAGTCTGTTTTTAGACTGATGGGGATTTTGAAGTTTATAATGAATTTTCATTCTCAGAAGGAGGTGGGGCTTTCTGTTCCGGAGAAGAACCCTTGGTCCTTCCACAGACGTTGGTCACTTTGCTGCTGGAGATGTCCTTTCCATGGCAAAGACAGAATTGAGTGCTTCTCCTGTGGGGGTGGGACGCTGACTGGAAAACCATGGGAAGCTGGAATCCTACCCTGGTTGTATTGACAACAGGAATATTTAAGGACTCTCTGGCTACTCATGAACCTGGAAACAAGCTGGGACGCCAAGTGGAGCACAGCTATCTTCAGAAAACACTTCTCATGGCTTTAAAAAAAAAAAAACCAGACAGCAAAGGAAAACCAGGAGAAATTTAGAGCTTGGAGCACAGAGAACGGAAAGGCTGGGATTTGGATGATGATTCTCCTACAAAGTGGTCAGCAAACTAAAAAGAAACAAGGAAAGTCAGTGGAAGTGGCTGACTAAGCAATGCTCATCCTTATTCCCCGTGCCTCCCCACAGGACAGGACAAACACACTTCTCATGGGCCAGATGTGTTTGCTCAGGAGGCTTGAAGGTGCTCAAGGAAGGTACCGGAGGTGATATGAAGAAGGACAAAGCAGTAGAAAGGGATTTTTGAGCCAGATGCAGTTGGAAAGAATTTCCCAAGAATTTTCCAGCTATGTAATTTCGAAGAATTTGGAAAGAATAACCACCCAAAGACATTCCATCCCCGGGACCTTTCACAACTAGATAGTGATCAAGCATTCTGCAGAGAACAATCCTGCACTGGCATGAATGTGCCTAGATGACCTCAGGAGTCCTTTGCTCCTTTAATTGCAAAAACTTGTTACAATAAAAAAGACAACAATGTTGTGCATGATAAAAGGGGCATTTGCAACTAAAAGGAGTATTTCCACACGAAGAAACTGGTTGGGTATCCAAGGTCAGTAAATATTTAAAACTGCACCACTGTGAGAAAGAGCAAAGATAGAAGGGAAAAAAATAGATAAAGGAAGGAGAAGCAAGTTTTCAAAGGCAAAGCTCTCATCTTGGTGTGAGCTTGCAGGTGTGAAAAGACAGGGGTGGAGCCATCACACCTATTAACGTTGCCAGGCACTAATGAACTGGTTTGCAAACTTGCTACTGAAATTCATGCCTAGCCATCAGAATGAGAGAAAATGCTGGAAATTAATTTAAATCCAGCCGCTAATTGTTCAGATTGGCTCTATTGGCTAGGACAGCTTAGAGCATTGGGTCCAAGCACTAAACACACTAGATGTTTCCATTTATAGGAGGAAAAAAGAGAAGTTTATATTACTGAGCAGTTCTGAGCTCCACAGTGAAAGCACCTTGATTTTCTGCCCTAGAAAAACAAGTCAACCCCATTTACATAAATTAAAAAAATCTGAATCTAAGTGCAAGCAAGATGTATGTGAGGCACTTGGGCAGCAACTCCCAGCAGCGCAGGAAATGCAGATTAATGTTACATTCTGCTGTATTTAGCCCATTGATCTGCATTTCCACCTCTATGGAATGTTGCAGAATAAATTCCCATTCAGATTTCCCTCAGAGGCTCTGGGAGTTGTGCAGTTCAATACGGAAAAAAAGGAGTGCAAAATCAAATTCAGCTCAAAAGGCAGAACTGTGCAAACCAGAGGAAATTCTTCTGTTTCTCCTAAACCCAGCCACTGCATTTAGCATCTAATTTCAAAAGTTGTAGAGATATGCTTTGGACTTTTCCAAAATGCCACAGAAAAGGGTTTTTTTTTCTTTTTGAAAACCCTGCTTTTGCTCTTTGCTTGTGTCTGGTCATTTCTTTGACATATGAAGACCAGGTCCATGAACTCAAGCAGCTTAAGCAGCTGTTTAGAGTTAAGCACAAAGCTATGAATATTTATTTTGAAGTACTATTCCACAGCATAATGAAATCAACATCCCCCAAACCCAGTAGCAGGCAACTGACTGTCTTCAAGTTCTGTCAAAAATATCAGCATTTTGTGATTTGGGATAAAACAAAATTGTGAAAAAGCACGATTTCTTCCAGCTTGCTTTGTCAGATGAAATGTTTTCCCAGCCATATCTCATCCACTAGATAAATTCCTGAGTTTGGGATTTCTGAAGCTCCAGATTAAAAAAATGGCAGCATAGAGAGGGAAACCCTCAACTTTGCCTTTGTCAGGGTTTGCTCCTGTCCTGTGGGGAGGCACGGGGAATAAGGATGAGCATTGCTTAGTCAGCCACTTCCACTGACTTTCCTTGTTTCTTTTTGGTTTGCTGACCACTTTGTAGGAGAATCATCATCCAAATCCCAGCCTTTCCTTTCTCTGCGCTCCAAGCTTTACATTTCTCCTGGTTATTATCGTTCCTCTTTTTATACTTCTCTGCCTGTGCAGAGGATCCAGTGATGTTTTTACGTTTGCCTGAAGACTGCTCAGCTGCTGCCCAGCTGAAGGCATTATTTTGGCCATTTCTGCCACATCTCACTTTTCCCTGATTCAGTTCTCCACAAAGCGCCAACAAAAGGAATCCAGCAAACAATTCTTAAATTATTAAATAATGCCTCATATTAGCAGGTAGCAGGACAAATCCCAATTTCCTGTTTGTAATCAATGCATGCCATAAATTTAATTAATAAATGCGTGGTTTTGATTGGTCATGGATGTCACACAGCTAGAGAATAGATATTCCCCAGGCTATTTATCTGAAAGTGATTTTGAAAACAGAGACATATCTTGACCAAGGTTATACACAAGGTGTGAGAAAAGAAATAAGGGAGCAGAAGCCTCTGGTCCTGCACTCCATGGATTTCTGTTATTCTACTGAAATCCATTGGTGATCTGACAGGGGCCAGAAAGGTGATAATTTTTCTAGCATTTGGGGCAGAGTTCCTTTGTGTTTCTAACCACATATCACTGAGGAATGTTCCCTCTTGCAAATATTCTGTTTTCTGGTTTGCTTATGTCCTTGAAAATTTGGCCCCAGACATTTTATTTCAATGAGAAATGGGGGGGTTGCAGGTGGTTTGTAATCCAAGATTTAGAAAATAATAAGTCATGGTTATGTCAAGCAAGAAGATAATAATGGCAAAGGTGTGGCAGAGGTGTGTTGCTCAACTATTCAAAAATCTGGGATATCGAAGTACTCCAGGGAAAATCCATGACACAAATAAGACCAGTACAGACTTTCCCAAAGGTCTGCAGATGAAATGAAGGCACTGCTTGAAGGTGAAATTAAAATCAGAACATTCACTAACAGCACAATATGGCAGCTGTCACTTTGACAGCGGCAGAATATCATCTCTGATGGCCTCACTTAATTTGAAACAAGCGACTTTCAAGGAAAAAAAAAACCCTCAAAGGAAATGTAGGAGAGAATAACTTCCTTTAGGTCAGTCTGACATTGTTGTCCTACTTGTGAGAAAACATTCCCAGCGAGGAATGGACTTTCTAGTCTTGTGAAGGTTCATAGTCAGAATACACAGAGAAGAAACTGTGGGCAATGGACAACCACGAGCACTCTTGTCTGTCCTACAGGAACTTTTTACCTTTTATCCAATCGTTTTACACACAAAAAGATGTATAAAAAGGCATTACCTTTGCTAATGCAGCTGGGTTCTTCCAAGGAACACAAACACAAATTTAGAAGGCTGTTTTATCAGCTGTCTTCAAGGGCTGGCACTATCCTTAGCCTGACCTGAGAGGTTTCAGGAGGTGGCTCTCAAGACCACAGAATGATTTATCACAGCAAGAGCAAGAAAATTTATAGTTAGCATCATATTTTGAAGCTTGCTTTTGACCAAGACTCACACACTGTAAAATGTAAAAGGCACGATCAGGGGCTAGAATGGCTCAAAAGCGAGTGCTGGGCTCTGCTAACAATGTCAGTGGAAATTAGGGCTGCGAAAGGGACAAACGCTCCATCCCTAAACACTGTAGCCGGGCAGAAGAGGAGTCATTGGCATTCCAGAGGAGGCCGAGTTAATGAGTAACACACCTGATTAGCGGCTCGCAGCTCCACCACAAAGATCTCCTCTCGCACTGCGGGCATCCCTCGGAGGATGCGGTGGGACACCCTCGGCGGTGTGACACCGGGGACAGCGAGAAACAGCCCTGCCACGCAGATTTAATATGGAAATTGGCGGCTGCGGTGTCCACATGGATACATCTCATTATAGGAGCCAAAGGGTCATGGGGATCACCCTTTTTTAAAATGCAAATTAAACGTGGCCGCAGACCCCCTTGCAAAGGGTGGGTGCGCTCCGCTCTCCGTTTGGCGGAGTTCAAAGGGATGCTCGGGTGTGTGACCCCAGTGCGAGGCATTCCCGAACACTTCAGGCACACATTCGAGGCACAAGAATTCCTTGTGAGGCAAGAAAAGGGCAATTTACACTTCTGCCTGGAAAAAGTTCCGATCGCTGCTTCTCCCCCTCCACCGCCGCCGACCTCACAGGCTCCCACTGAAACCTGCAGGGAAGTGTTAAGGAAACGAATGAAATCCATTGTGACTTCGGGCTGCCCAGCAAGAGCAACCCACGGATCCCATAGAGAGGAATTTCCTCTTTCCTCGGGGCTCCTGGAGCTTATTCATGCCTGTGAGAAGAGGAAGGAAAACTTTCCCCTCCAAGTGATGCTGAACTTTTTTGTGCGCTTCCAAGTCACAAATATGTGAGGCAATTTTGATATTCTCTAATGGTACCAAGATTCCCTGGAAAGAGGTGAAAACATCACCCCAAATTCAGAGCTGTTGAGCACTTGATTTGTGCACTTCCAAGTCACAAACACGTGGAGCAATTTTAATATTCTCTAATATTTGATATTCTCCAATGGTACCAACATTCCCTGGAAGGAGGTGAAAATATCACCCCAAATTCAGAGCGGTTGAACACTTGATTTGTGCACCTCCAAGTCACAAACACGTGAAGCAATTTTGATATTCTCTAATGGCACCAAGTTTCCCTGGAAGGAGGTGAAAACTTCACCCCAAATTCAGCACTGTTGAGCACTTGGTTTGTGCATTTCCAAGTCACAAACACGTGAAGCAATTTTGATATTCTCTAATGGTACCAAGATTCCCTGGAAGGAGGTGAAAACATCACCCCGAATTCAGCGTTGTTGAGCACTTGGTTTGTGCACTTCCAAGTCACAAGCACGTGGAGCAATTTTAATATTCTCTAATATTTGATATTCTCCAATGGTACCAATATTCCCTGGAAGGAGGTGAAAACATCACCCCAAATTCAGTGCCATTGAACACTTGGTTTGTGCACTTCCACGTCACAAATACGTGAAGCAATTTTGATATTCTCTAATGGCACCAAGATTCCCTGGAAGGAGGTGAAAACATCACCCCAAATTCAGAGCTGTTGAACACTTGGTTTGTCCACTTCCAAGTAACAAATATGTGAAGCAATTTTGATATTCTCTAATGGCACCAAGATTCCCTGGAAGGAGGTGAAAACATCACCCCAAATTCAGTGCCATTAGCCACTTGGTTTGTGCATTTCCAAGCCACAAATATGTGAAGCAATTTTGATATTCTCTAATGGTACCAAGATTCCCTGGAAAGAGGTGAAAACATAACCCCAAATTCAGCGCTGTTTAACACTTGGTTTGTGCGCTTCCAAGTCACAAACATGTGAAGCAATTTTGATATTCTCTAATATTTGATATTTTCTAATATCTTCCAAGATTCCCTGGAAGGAGGTGAAAACATCACCCCAAATTCAGCGCTGACTTCTAGTTTGTGAAAGCGAGAGGTGGACCAGATATTTGCACTCGTTCAAAGTGCTTGCAGATCCGTGGATGACAGACCTTCAGTTTTAGCTATTTTTGGCCTCCCCTGTAACCTTTTTGCCTTTCCCAGGTACTTCCCAGCACCTTGTAGCTATTAGGCGAGCAAAGCAAGGAGTAAAAAAAAAAAAAAAAAAAAAAAAAGAGTTTAAAGGACAACAATCTAATCCTTTCCAGCGCATGTATCTGTCTCATTAAAGCATTCTCCCGGAGCGCTGTAATGATACATCAAATGGAATCCATTTCAAGGTAAAATGAGTGCTGCTGATGGCTAACACACTGCTCCCCAGGCCTGGCTTACACCCCAGCCCTAGTGCAGCCTAGCACTGAAGTAGATTAAATATCAACTCGGGTCACGTTCTCATGGCCCAGGCACAAGTGCCAACATTCTTCCAATTATTCAAGGCCAAAGAAAGAGCAACCTGCCTGACAGAGCTGTGACACAGCTTGATTAGATTTAGCTTAGAAGCCTGCCGAAAAGGATACTGTGGTATTTAACTTAGATGGAGAAAGGAATGGCCTCTCTGTTTAGATGAACTGAGGAGGGGGGAGGAAGAAAAGAAAAAAGAAAAACAGTAAAAAAAAAAGAAAAAAAAAAGAAGAATATATT
Source organism: Camarhynchus parvulus (assembly GCF_901933205.1). NCBI lineage: Eukaryota > Metazoa > Chordata > Aves > Passeriformes > Thraupidae > Camarhynchus > Camarhynchus parvulus. The sequence goes on along the minus strand of NC_044575.1, from coordinate 7,018,784 downwards.
TCTGTAATAAGGGAGAGCATGTTTTAAGTTTAAAATGATTGTTTCTTCATAACACAGCCAGCATGTTCCACATATTAAAAACAGCTTAATTATAAAAGGTGGCTTTGTACACCCTGTATTTAAATAATAGCTGTTTGCAGTCTGCACAGAAATCTTTCAGACCAAATAATTTTATCTTCCAGTTAGAGTAAATCACCTTGGATAAAAAGGGCTCTAGCTGGCAAACAGGACAGAAAAGCATGGACAGAATCTGAGTAAACACTGACATTTCGAACAGAAATAGTAACAGGAGTTTGGGTAGGAGAACACACAACTCCAAAGATCAAACTAGCCAAGTGATTTGGCTGTGACTTTAAAGCCCAGGGAAAAAGGCAATGCACGTTCTGTGACTGAGCCCTGGGTTTCACATCTAATCTGACTGACAGGAATTCCAGGAGCCCAGTAAGGCACTGGGGCAGGGATGCTGATCTCAGCCAGAAGAATGCTGCTGCTCCATCTCCTGACATTCCTCAGAGGCCTGCTGTCCAAGCATTAGTCAGAGCTCAAAAGGGTCTTTATTAGGGCAAATTGACACATTTTTCCATCGAAAATTAATCTAATTTCTCTTTAAAATTAATCTAATTTCTCTTTAAACCTTCTCTTTAAAAAAGAGAAGGAGGTAGTTGAACATAAAAATCACACAAGCAAATCGTTCTGAAGGAGAAAGTATCTTTTTTTTTCCCACCAAAACCCATTCACTTATCACACTCCCTCGTGTCTCTTCTGGAGAATTTAGGAAACACTTTTCACCCTGGGTATTTTATGAGGTATTGCTGTATTCCAGAATAGGATTAGTGTGCTCATTCTGGAGATTTGTGCAAGGCATGATTATTTTTAGGTGCCTACTGCTGTTGGACAAGAAGCAGAATGTGGACAATTCAATAAAAATATCAAGAGACTGCTTGTAATCACTTACACACATTCTTTGCAGAGATCTTGGCTGAGAAGGCAATAACTCATGCAGCTGGTAGACAACACCAAGTTTTAAGTGGCCTCAGTATTCAGGACTCTCTACCCACCTAATTTGCACTATAATTTAACTGTATTGGTGCAGTTGCCTTATCCTGTCCAGAAAGAGAAAAGATAAAATGTGTTTTGTACAACTGGAATTCATTAGCAATCACAGAAATATCAACCTCATGACTCTGGTTAGAGGAAAAAGAAAAGAAAAAACGTTACAGGGATCCAAAATTATTACACCAAGGTGCAAACTACACAGGGACCAGAGGAAATCAAATAATATGTATATATTGGTGTAAACCCCAGTCTCTAAATTCTGATATTTACACTCCAGAATGCTGCTCAATCCATTGAATGCTGGCATGAGAAAAGTATCTGTGTAACAAGAATATTAATGAAATTTTCAGTCAAGTGCTTTTTAAATTATATATGAATCTTTATAGCCAAAAGGATTACGGTTTTATGTTGAACACTTCTTCAAATATTGGTTTTATTTGGAAAAATATAAATTATTTCTCTCACTTTTTATCAAGACAGGAAACTTCAAATTTTTATTTTGCATAAAAGTTTCACTTGGATCTTCAGTTACATTCTATTAAAAAAAATAAAACTGAATCCTCCAGATGAGATGTCTTGTTAGGTCTGAAATGCATTTCCCCTCCCATTTCTTGCTTGTAAGCTGATTTCATTCCACCCAATTCCTTCCTCTCCTTCTTTCCCCACTTTTGGCTCTTACCAAAAATGTATTTGCACAGATGTACTCATATGGCACATGTATTTAGATTTTTATTAGCATTATGCTGGCACAAAAATTCTATTAAAAGTAGCTTTTTAAATTTTGGGTTATTCTAAACAGGTATTTAACCACCAGCAAAGGGGCAGAAACCACACCAGGTGCTTGTGAAGTAAATGTTCATGTATTCTCTTCCTAATTGCTAAATGGTTTGATCAATTTGGGCACTTGGGTAAGAGAGTTTATCACCCTCTACCAACCCTGTCCCAACATCAGCTTATGGAAGGGGCTGTTTCATGATGAATTTACCACATTTCTCTATGCCTAAAGGCTCCAATGTGCTTTTCAAAAGTATTCTGAATTTTGGCTTTTTAATGTTCTCTTCTTTTTTGACACCATAAATTTCCTCCCCCCCCATCTCAGATTTTACCTGGCTCAGTTGACTTTCATAATTCATTTACATTTTAGGCTGGAACCTAATAAAGGTTTTCATTTTGACATAAGACAGCCCAGACAGTTGAAAATAGATGGCATTGGACCTGGAATCAGAGCCACTGCACTTAAAAACAGTGCCTGGAAGCACCTATTGGGATTTTTGGTTTTTTTGTTTGTGTGGTTTTTGGGTGGGTTTGTTGTTGTTGTTGTTGTTTTGTTTGTTTGTTTGTTGGGGCTTTTTTGGGGTTTGGGGGTACTTTTTGTTGGTTTTTTGGGTTTTTTTTTTGTCTGGAAATAGGAAAAGAAAGTTCATCCTCAGCATTCTGTATCAGTCTCTTCATTTTGAGAGGGTTACTGTGACCCATGTAGGTTTTAATCTCCACTTTGCCTTTCCAAGCTTTTAAGGAGAAGCTAATTTTGGCCCTCTGACTGCAGGATTTTTTTTTTTTTCTTTACACAAGAGTCCTGTGGAATGTGACACTAACTGGGCACCCACCTGGGAGAATCAAACACCTTGCAGCTCCAGTGCAGCCAGAGGAAGGAAGCAGAGGGGCACCACTGGTAGAGCACAGATTTGTTCTGGTGCTGCAGGGTCCCTGTGAAGGCAGCAGCCCCACTGACACAACCCATTTTCTCCTCTTCATTCAAGCAGGAGAGCCCACAAGTCTTGACATTCTGTCCTTGGGAACATAAAATCCCCTCCCTGCTTCTGTCCTGTCCCAGGGCCACTGGAATAATTTTTAACAAAAGGAATGTTTCTAAAATGTCGCAGAGAGAGCATCCTGCTCTTCCATCCCCTACTCCTGTTAGCACGTGGCACTCTGATGGGAACAAATCCATATAAAACTTGCATGGCATGTTATGAAGTGGCAGAAATTATCAATTGCCTTAGAAATATCACCCAATTTCCACAAGTAGTGTTTTATCTATTAATTGAGAGATAAAAAGCAGGTCCAACAAACACAAATGGCCCATTCTGACCAAATGAGATCATTCATCTGGAAATGGGCAGCATAATCAAGGCCTTCATTTTCCATGTGGCATCCTGATATTTCAACTTGTCAAACAAACTGGAAAAACCACAGTGGAACCTTGGCCATCCTGGGTGCAGTATCAGCTCCACCATCAATCAGTTATCGTGTGTAGCCCTGAAATAAAAGTTATTTCATGTGCACTACTGCTCCTGGCAGTATCAGTTCTATAAACAATTATTTCAGATAGCTTTGTTTTTATTTAGGGCTGTAGCACAGAGATTATCTAGTGCCTAAACCCTCAACTTTCTTTCTGGTCTTTCAGCATTTGAAAGATGAGGTACTCAAGAAGGAATTGGTAGGGATGGATATAAACCTATATCTGACTGATGTACAGTGGGCTTCCAAAAAATCTGCTCTTCAGAGGGGAAAAAATGGATCTGAAGTTCTGGTCTGGTTGCAATTTTAGCAGAAATTTAAATTTCTAGTTTGAAATGCAAACATTCCTGAATGCTGTATGACTACAGACTATTGCTGTTTTGGACCCTTTCCTAGTTTAAATGATTTCTTGAGGCACCCAGGGAAAAAAAAAAAAAAAAGATTAGACAAGAGACCTGACACACCTTCTGGCAAGTAGTTGAAACACTTGTAAAATTATAGCAAAAATGTGAGAAATCAAACCAGCCAAAAGCTGCTAGAGAATGTCACAGCTCCAGGGGCAGGAGTTGCAAGCAGGTTGGGATCCTTCCCCCCAGCTCCCATTTGACCCCAAAATGATCATTACCCTGGAGCAACAGCCAGTTTTCTGGAGGTTTCTGTTCACCCACTTCACATCCACCCCGTTCCCAACTGCTTTAAGCCCACCAAGAGTCTCTTCAAGCTGGCTCTAAACTGGAAAAAGTTCTGGGGGATAAAATACATCAGATGGAAGAAAACGGAGCTGCTGAAGCTGTAGGGATGGGAAGCTGCCAACAGGAATGCAGTCCTAGGAAGGATGCAGTGGCATTCCTTGTCTCAGGGAAGGGGCAGTGGCCATGGTGGCAGCTGGTGACAGCCCTTTGCATCCTGGCATTTGCCACAGTGCAGGAGAAATCCGAGTGGAGTGTTTGCAATACAGAAAATGTGTAAAGGAAACCTCAGACCAAGAAGCTGGCTGGTTTTAACGGCTTTGCTGTAGACATGCAGGCAATGATTTGAAGAGTGCCATGTGTCTCCTGCTTACATTTACTGGGAGCTGTCCCCATGATCAGAGGCTGGAATTTGGCATTTTAACTTCTGAAAATCCTGACATAAAATTCACAGGAAAATGTTTGCAAGGGCTAATGTAACACTATTTGCTCCTGTGCCACACCACTGTTCCAAAATCAAAGACATTTAAAGTTCTTAAAATTAACAATTTGGCCAAGCAGTGTTGAATTAGGTAAATTTAAATCCCCTTAAGTAAGACTTTTGCAGTAGAAGCCCTTTTTTCACCCTCTACTTCTTACCTACTTAAAACAGAATTAAAGTAGTGCTGTAAATTAGTCTTTGAAAGAGTAAATAATCTTTACAATGACAGAAATATTATTATTTATATTAAAAGAGAAATAATATTTATAGGGATAATAATTACAGGAATAAATATTAATAATTTAAAAATATTTAAAAATAATTTTAAAATATTTAAAATTCCTATAAATAATATTTATAGGAATAATATTTACAGGAATAAATAATAATAATTTAAAAATATTTAGGAATAGTATTATTTTAATGATAATTATAATAATGATAATAATAATAATAATAATAATAATAATAATAATAATAATAATAATAATAATAATAATAATAATAATAATAATGATAATATAATGGTGATAGTAATAGTAATAATAACACAATAACAACAATAATAAAAAATAAGGTCCAGATCATGAGGATCTTACATCTCTGAGGAAAATTCAGAATCAGATTTTTAAAGTCAATGCAACTACACCTGCTGAAAGAAAGTCTCCAAGGAAAAAGGAGTTGGAAGTCTGGTCTGAAACCATCCTAGTGATAGAAGTAGTGCCACAGTACCACAGCCCGCTGCCATACCCTCTCTCATCTTTTGGGCATGCTTTACCCATGAGGATCCTATCCTATCCCATGAGGATAACTTCAGTTCAATGGAATAAAGTCCCACAGAACAAGGGGATGCAGGTCTCCCCCAGGGCTGGCAGTGAGGTGAAGAACGGGATGTTTGACAGAAATGTCCCCATGGAACTGTCCTACACAGAATCACAGTCCTTAGGGTTGGGAGGGACCTCTGGAGATTATCCAGGCCAACCCTTCTGTCAAGGCAAGTTACAAAGGAACACATCCAGGTGGGTTTGGAATATCTGCAAAAACACTTCAAGTCCATGTGGCCCAGCACTGCCACCTAAAAGAAGCCCTTCTGTCCTTCCCCATCTGCTCATTCCTTCTCCTGAGCAGCATTTCTTCATCCTGGCACAAGCCAGTGCAAAGGTAAAACAGATTAGGAAACTTGATCTGGCTGAAAACAAACCTGGCAGGGAAAAAAAATGTCTGTTTTCAGCCAAATTGATTCTCTGAATTATTTCAGTGTAGTCACTGAAGCAGTCATGCTCTGCCAGCTTAAGGGATGAAGTGCTATCGAGTGAGAACAGCCCAGGGGACAGGAAAGGATGACAAAATTCTTATGGTGTGGTTGCAGAGATGAAGAGTTCCTTCCCCCCTTCTGCAGACTTCCTACTTATACCCCCAGGGCACTGCCAGTGTTCCAGGGACTGAGATTCCTCAGGACATGGCAAAAGTAATCCCTGCTGCTGATGGTGATGGGAGAGGAGAGGGTAAATCAGACGAGGAAATTCTGCCAACCCCAGCCAGCTTTGTTGTTTTCAGATGCAATATTCTGTGATATAAACTGTGTGTAGCCACACTTCTTCAGAAACTTCTGCAGAGTTTCCTGCATTTTTCTGTGGCCAGAGTGGTGTCACAGTTCCCTTCAAATCTTTACAGCACATCCTCTTTCCCTTTGAATTCTGCCACTACCATTTCTCTGTCCTGCAGCATTTCAGTGTATTCACCACCTGGCTCTCTTACACTTATTTCAGAGTTGCTAAGCAGCAGTGGAATTCCCTAGAAGGGATTTGAGCTGGAGAAATGCCAAGAGTCATGGCAATAAAATAAAAATAACAACAAAAACAACAGGGTATTATAGATGTTCAACACCATTCAGAATCAGAATCTTGGTGTGTGAACTGTGGCAAGTTTGGGAGCCGCCTGCACAGTCTACAGCAACCCTACAAAAACTGTGTGTAATGCAATAAAATGGTTATTCTTATTAGCTGATGTAACAGCATAGGGATCTCTGCCAAGAGCTATGGACCTTACATGTGGTCCTTTGATAAATATCTTTGTATGCACTTGGTATGAACAAAAGCATTACCATCTGTTTACCTTGCACTAATATACCTCACATTTTTTGCACAAATCCTGGCTTGCATCGCCTAAGCCAAAGCTAGGCACTGTATCCATCAGAACGGGTGACAAAGGTTTAAATCAAGCAGGCCCTGTTTCAGCACGTTATTCACCAAACTAGGTCATGACATAAATGTACTGCTGGAACACAGCTTCATACTGATTTTCCCAGTAAGATGCATCATAAATATTAACTGTCCTGAACACATACACACAGGTTCATGGCCTTGGCTCCGGGCCCTTTGCATGGAAGCTGGGGAATGAGCGCTGACTTAAGGTAGGGAGAATGTGAGGAACTCTGAATTATCATCAGGAGCAGAGCCTTTGCTCCCTCCAGCTTTTCCAGCTGAGCAGTAACACAGGAGCTGAGCACCACGGGGCCTGGTCCCTCAACACCTCTCTGGTGGGAGCAGCATTTTTTTGGGTGGCCCAGAACTTGCCCTCGTGTGCTGCCCCTCCAGCAGCCCTGATCCCAGAGGTGCTTTCACAAACTCACACAAACTTGTGCCTCTTCCCTATTTTCTGCTCAGGGCCTCCCCTCCTCCCCCAAACACTCCCCATTTATGTCCCATTATCTCCCAGCACAGCTTCCAGCTTGCCCATGGTGCCAGGAGCAGGTACCCCTGCACACAGCCAGGCTGCGGGAACTCCCAGAAACACAAGTGTAGCAATATCTAATTATTTACAGCAGGGGTGAAAAGGAGGAGATTAAGATTATTTGTGATCATGGGTACGCATCCTTCTTTCCATTCTCATGGTATTTCCTGCCCAAGTGAAAGGAGGAAGAACCAGAAATCCACTGAGAATGTCTGTCTCTAAATTTTCTTTTTTTTTCTGCTTCAAGAAGTATAGCCAATAATAACAGTATTCAGAGTGCTTTTCCCTGATAATTTTCAATGTGCCTCACAAAGAGGGATAAGAATAATGATCCTTACTTTATAGACTATAACATGAGCAACAAAAGAGCCAAGAAAGGAACCCAGATAGCTTGCCCTTTCCTCTGGGCTTTGCTATTGTTTAAGGATTAGGACCCACATTCAGGATAACACCTCAGCCACATGCCTGACTTCAAGCATTTGCTTAAGTCCCATTGATTTAAGCACATGCTTAAAATTAGGCATATTCTTAAATATGTTCCCTAACTGGGGCTTAAATAACCATCCAGTCTTCTGGGTGCATACTGAGATAAGACCAGATTTTATTAAACTCAGGAAGAGGAGGAAGAGCAGACTGGGTGCAGCTGTTTTGCCCTGAAGTCATCCTGGTAGACGTCCCCATATTGCAGCTAAAAACCACGTAGTGTTCTTAGTTATTGCCAAGAGAGTAAGCAAAGTTATCTCACCAGAAGGAAAAACACATGATGCCAAATGTCACCCAAACTGACTGAACTTTCAAAATCCACAGCATTTCCTAATGTTGCTTTCCCAGATTTCCCTGTGAGAATTACAAAACCTTGCTGCTGAGAGAAGAGAGGCAGCAAAAGAAATCTCAGCGCAGGGCCAACTCCACCTGTGCCTCTGTGGAGCAGAGAAACCTCTTGCTTAGTCCAATATACAAGTGTATTGCTATTATCCCACTGTGACAATATTTATGTAAAGTAGCATAACAAATTCTTTATATTTATCTACACTGAATATTTCTCCTCTTCTGTTGCCTAATTTTGCTCTAAACATTACATACCTTATTTTCTATTGATCTAACAGCCAGATATTTCTACATATACCTCGATGAAGTACTTACAGAGGGTTTTTATTGAGGATGGGTGAAATGCCTCAATTTAAAACTTCCAAAACCATTTCACAAGGGAAAATCCTTCTCCCCATTTACTGTCCTGGAATTTTTAGTCTGGAACACTCCAGCTGAAGGAAGGGATGACCCAGACCAAGACACTGCTTTACACTCTGCCCATATGGAAAGAAAAGAATGTTTCACATTAGGGGTCTTTCTTTCTCAGCTTAGCAGCCCAAATGTACTGGAGTTGTAATTTAATACACCCAAAATTAGACAAGGTCAGGGCCAAATTAATAAAATATGGCCCTGAAAGTAAGATGATGATATGGCATACAGCAAACATGCATATATGTGTATAAATTATATGGTGGATGACTCTTATTATCTAGTCATAGATATTAATAATAAGCAAATATAAGAAAACAAAGTTAGAAAAAGATACTGTCCCCATAAAAGGAGAGACCCTCCATTCCCAGGAAGTTTCTCACTGTTCACCACCAATTCCATGAGATTTTCTGACTCATGTGGGATGTTTTTCTGGTCTCTCAGATACTGACTTCTCTGGGCTTTTTATAATCAATATATTGTGCTCTCTAAAGGTCACCACTGACACCCAAACACTCTGGCAGTGTTTTACTGGTGAAGAAAAAGATTTTCAGCTCTGAGACCAAGCTAAATTTATAGTGAAAAGTTTGCTTGGCTCTTAACTGACCACAGAAGTAACAAAGGGTTAAATCTTCTGTCTCATTTGGAAGACTTAAAACTGATGTAAAAGGAGGGACATTTAATTTATCAGCTGCAGAATGAGTAATAATTTGGAGTGCTCCATTAAAGATAAATCAAGGTTTTCAAACCTGTTTTTTTTTTCTTGGTGAAAACATCCCTTTTAGTTGATATGCATGACTTGGACATCACAACAGATTTTACAAATATTGCCAGTGTGAATGCAGAAAATAATGGTTTCAAAGCCATCTCTGCTGTAATAATGCAACACCAAGGGGGAGGTAAATGTGGTCATCTTATGGTGATGCCTGTGGTGAGTTGGCCCCCTAACATGAGGAAGTTCCTTTTCTTTTTTTCACTCTTCTCTGCACATAGGCAGACAGTGTGAAGCAAGACATAATGGAAGACCATACATAGGGCACCTAAATGAGTGTTGAGACATTCCCTTTTGCTATTAAGTGAAAAGAATTCCAGTTATCAAGACTTTTTTTGTAGAGACTTTGGATCAGCCTGTAGACATGGCAGTGCCTCCTTGGATGGTGCAGCTGAAATCATGGGAAATATTCACCATTTGAAAATTAGATCCAGCAAATTAAATCTTCTGCTGCCTTTGTAAAGAAATGTTTCTGGGAAATGTTTTGTCAATAGTAAACTCAGATTAGGATGGTCCAACCAAATAAGTGGGCAGGAATATATTAGCCCATGGCAAGAAATGACAGAAAGTTTTTAGCCAGATCCACAGCTAGAGAAATTCCAATACCTATAATAGAGCCATGCTGATTTCCACCAATTAAAGAGCTGGTCCTTTATTTTCTTTTTGATAAATTTTCCCCTAACACATATACAATATTTTCCCAAAGGTAAAACTTGCTTCAAAGCATTTTTAGGGAAACATTAAAGAAAAGGAAGTTGTAACACTGCCTATCATTATTTTATCTAGGACTTTACCGCAATTAAAAAGAATATAAAATGCTCTTGCTGCCCTGGACAGTTACTTTTGGATTTTTAGCCTTGGAAAAACACAGGGTACGACTCCTTGTGTCAGAGCTAGGGCCTCCACATATTGTCCCTGCATTAGGCTTTTTGATCCTGTTAAAAAATGTTACCCTGTGCAGCTCCACGTATCAAAGGAACGCTTGTACACACTGGGATCTGTTTCAGCCCTTAGGCAACGAGACCAAAAGACCCTTCTCATAAATTCCAATTCAAAAGTTTTTAGTTATCAAGAGGAAGTTTCCAATTGCTCTCTCACATGTGGGAAAATATGTAAGCTACTGAGAGGACCTTTTGTCTGCGAATTTAATGGGGGCAATTTGCAAGGGGGAGTGCAAAGGTTCTAATATGCAGTGTGCACAGACAGTAAGCAGGCACATACTTGGTATTTAATGAAGTTCCATGAATCATTAGCCATACAATAACCACTGGGTTCTATAAATCACCTGCAAAAAAGATTTTTTTTTTTTAATTTTATTTTTAAGGCCAATAAGTTGAGCAGCAGAGTGGAGCACCTCCAGGAGACCAGGAAGCAGGAGGAGGAAGGAAAAGAAAAAGATAAAAGTGGGGCAACATGATGTGTTATCTCTTAGCTGGCCTGCCAACCCAAAATTAAATATTGTTGGTTTAACTTGTTGACTTTACAGGAAAACAAGGCAATAAAATAAAACTTCTCCTAATAAAACCCACTATGATTTGCAAGAGGAAAATGTAGCTGGAAGATCACATATATTTCAGACATCTGAACTGGAAAATATGCGTGAGGAATTGTTCAATTTTTTATCATTATTTTTTATTTTGTCTTTTTCTTTATTAATTCACTCTCCTGATGAAACATCCCTTCAGGAATTCCTTTCCTTTAAAAACATCAAACCCTACTGGTACAGCTAAATAAAAGCTTAATTCTTTGCAATTAGGAAAAAATAGTAAATCTCATTTGCAAGGCAAACTCTCATAAGTGGAATTTTTTATACTGCAGAACATTCTGCATATAGCTCTGTACCTAACCTGAAAAGACCAAATTTTGGCTATAATTATGCAGGACACAAACTTCATGGTGTGTGATTAAAAGGCAGAATGACCACAATCCTCTGCTGAAAAATGCAAAATTCATTTTAGCTGCTCAGAAGGGCAGACAGCAGATTATCTCAGTTGCTCAAGTCCCTGCTAAATCTCCCTGAAGCAGAGCAGTGACATCTCACTCCTTCAGAACTCACATAGATTCTGAGATGCCACATAGTAAAAAGTCCCTAGGCTAATTTATTTTTATTTTTAGTTTCAGAAAGACATGGAAAGAGATCACATCAGAGCTGGCAATGCTATGTATTAGGACAAAGAAAAAAAAAAGTAATATTTGGGACTGATGCTGTGTCTTGTTCACCTCAGAGTACTTTAAAACTAGGAGCCAATTCCCACCCAGTGGAAGGAGAGTGGAAATAACATTTTACCCTGTCCCTTTCCTTTGCTCATCAGTGAAAATCAGAGCCCAAGCCACTCAGCCTAACACATCACAGCCCTCCCCAGCTAACAGGAGGAGTTAAAAACCAGGGACAGCTCTGCAGCTACAGCTGAACTCCCACATTTTGGCTGCTTTTCCCCTCTCACTCCCACTTGGAGATGGGTTATAAAATGCAAATGGCAGCAATCAGTCCCCGAGGTGGCATCCTGCCTGGTGGCATCCTGCCTGCCTGGCCCCAGGCTGCTGGTGGCTGAGATAAAAGGCGGTGGCAGCAGCCCTGTTAATGCATTTGCCTTTAAATACCCCTCCTGCCCCCAGTACATCCAAGGGTTTCCAGCCAGCCCCTAATGATCATTTGTCCCCACTGCCATAAAAGCACCACACAGCACACTGGCCTGGCCCTGCCCAAGAGAGGCCCCAGCACTAAAACAGCAGGGAGGTTGCAGGTAAAGAATCCAAATAAATTTGGGGAGCGGTTTGTCCAGAGCGCCTGGGCCCTGCCAGGATCCAGACTTTGCTCCAGCTTCCCATCCAATCCATCATGTCAGGAACCAGAGCAGGGCTAGAGCAGGGAAAGATGGGAACTGGAAGACAAAACAGAGCAGGGAGGCTGAAAGAGAGATGCTGCCATAACCATCTCAAGACACACCACAGGACATAAAAGAGCCTTTTACTGTGACCCTTTCTCCATCCTGAAAGTGATATGGCCAGCAATAAAACAACAAACTCACCAGTGTGACTCCTGAGCTAAGAGCAATGTAAAAAGCTTGGTTTGAAAGAATAATTGCCCAATTTTAATTCACACAAGATATTTCAAGTTAAAATGTAAAAATAGCATAACAACGCCTGCAAACACTTTTTATGGTGCAGCTGCAAACAACTGACTGCTAGGCAAACTCAATTTTTTTGCAGCTTTAAATAGCTATAATTCATCAACACAACTGCTATTTTTCCATCTTTAAGTTTATTCCCTGAAAATGATGCCCATTGAGAAAAGAAAGCTCTCTTCTTGGGCAGCTTTTAAAGTGGATATTCAAAGCTGAACTTTAACCTGAGAGAAAGAACTATTTCATTGACTCTGGGACAGTGGGGAGGGAAGGAAGGTCTGAAAGGAGGGGAAATATTTGAGTGGAACAACACCACCCAAATTGAAAGTTCACTGTATTTTCACATGAATTTCGATGGAAAATATTCAGCAGCTTTACCCAGTCCTAGTTCTGTCCACAGTTCATTCAGTCTTGTCCTGTGATAATCCTTTCTCCCTTCACTGAAAGAAGAGGCACTTAATCACTTAGTGCAGATAGATTGCCAGGAGGTTTAATTAAAACAACTCATTTTAAGTGATCTTAAACAAGAGGTAAATGTATTTATTGTTCTAACATTCGGAGTGGGACAGGGGAGAAAGGAGGAATAACAACCTCTTGGTACACGGTATCAGGTTGCTCCTTTTATGAGCCATACGGTAGTGATTAGGAAGCTTAGTCCCTAAAAGTTTGCAGCCCTGCTCTGAAGCACACTGTTGGGATTGTTTTCCCATGCTTCCAAGGCTCTGCTCCCCAACACCAATGAAGAAGGCAGCAGTGGGTTAGTGTGAAAATGGTGATGGCCGAAGACATGGCCAGGGCAATGGCAGCTCTGTGCTTCCTCACCCTTCTCTCCCAGACGAAGCTGTGTGGGCTCTTCCATGGCTTTCTACCCATGGCCTGAGATAATATCCTCATATCCAAACACTTCCAGCTGCCAAGGGGATTCTGATCCTTCTCCAAATGTCTTCAGCCATTATTCACAACCTGCAAGAAAGTGTAGAACAGAACGGGATGGCTTTTTCTGTTAAAACACAGAAAAGCAGAGCTCACAAGTCCAACTAGCAGCTATGCCTTGAGACACAAAGAAATAAGATGATTCTATTACACTACATATATATATATATATATAGTGGATTTATATTATAGATATATAAAAGTAGATCCCCCCCCCCCATGTTTCTAGGCTGATTTCTTGACATTCATCTATTTATTAAAAGTATTTCAGTGCTGTGCCTTGGATGTTTAAGAGATGTATTGGTGTTAGGAAATGAATAAAGGAATATACACAGCTTCCTCCCTGGGAGAACTTTAGCTGGGATGGTTGAATGAAATATAGGCCTCAAACCAGCCACTTGAAAGACTCCTACCAATTTCACTGGGCTTTGCCTTGTTAACTCATCTGGATGCTTCACTTCTTGCCAGCTCTACTGTGATAATCCTTGCAGATGAATGGAGGAACTCCAGTTTGCAGCATTTAATAGCATGGCAACACAGTAGCTGGAGCTAGACTCAGTGTCTGAGTCAGTTAAACCTAATTTAAACACTTAACCACTGTGTATTTTGAGTGTGGGCCAAGTCTTGTTCATGCTGAAATTATATGACACGTGCTGAGATGTCAGCTCAAGCTACGCGCCAGAATGCGGCGGGGCGCGAAGGGAGCCTGGGCTCGTGCTGCTCCTCAGCCCAAGCTCAGCTTTGTGCCTTCTTGGGGACATCATTCCCTGTGGCCAGCACTGGGCAAACAAGCCACCAGTCGGACCAGTGGGTCAGCAGGGCAGGGATGGCTAGGCTGATGCCACAGCCATGTTACCCAAGCACGGAGCCTGCTGTGCCCCACCAGGGTGTCTGTCCCAGGTGTTCCCTCGCCTAAGCATCCTTCCTTTCCCATCCTCCCTGTGGGATCCACGGGCTGCAAACAGCTGTGGAGGGACAAACCACAGCAGGGGCCAAGGGCACAGCCCCCTGGCCAGGTGCCATCCCCAGGAGACCCAAGCAGGGACATCAGCTTTAAGCAATCTCCCACTTACTGCTGGTTTTGCTTGAACCCAAGATAAAAGGGGCACTTCAGACCTGGGAGAAGTTAAAGGTTTGTATTAAAAATTGACTGTCTGGCTTGAAAATTATGGAGCTTGACAGATGGAGGATGAAAGGCTGCAACAGAAGAAAAACATAGGCCACCACCCTTGACACCGCTGACCACCCCGTTGCTGACAGCTTCTTCCCACAGCCCCGCTCTCTAAAGCACTTCCCACTTTAAGGAAATGTATCAGAACACAGGAGTTTATCTGCCCTGACCTCTACCCCCAAAGTGAACCCTCTTTCATGTTAATTCTCTTCACAAAACCCACCACATGTAAGGTCCCTGCAGTGCTCTGGCTTATTTGGTTCTCATTATTTGGTGGTGCTGGTGGTGCTGGTTGTTGCTGTTATCCTACAGCAGTTAAGCTCTGATCAAGAAATTCTGGAAGAGCATTAAATATGATGTCAGGTCTGCTGTTTTCCATGGGTTTAAGGTGGGGAGCACAAGCCAAGTGCTGTTATTAGAGAAGCTTTTAAGAAATAAGAACAGAGGAGAATTTTATATCAAAACATTTAAATCAAGACAAAAGAACAAACTTCTATGAAAGGAAGACTGACAATTTTCCTCTCTTATATTTGGGTGGCAGCTCTCCACAGTTATTGTTTAATAGTTCAGAAACAAAGAACTTCAGGGCCTGATCCTCTGATGCAAATATCACAAATCACAGCCTGCCTATTCAGCTTAGGCTCCCCAAAACAAGGCAGGCATCAGAAAAATGAGCTGAAATGAGGGAAATGTTATATTCACACACATAGTTATAGCTGGGATCATTTTTTCCAGCAGACCACAAGGACTCTGATGATGAAATATTTTAACTCCCTTCCATGTTCTGGCTGAACAAAATAATGTTCTGAACAAGACCCCAAAACTTTACAAGGCGACTTAAAAAGGATGCTCTAAAGTTCATCTAGCAGTTCTCCTAACAGTATAAAGTGAGGTCACAGCACAGCTGAAGAAAACTCATTCTTAAATATGAATGAATGAATGAATGAATGAATGCCCATAAGAGCTTTTTTCCCCCTCTTTTTTCCCAGAGTTGAATTTCTGCAGATGATTTTCCTCTGTTGCTGACACTTAGAAGAAACACACTAATATGGGAGAGGAGGGGAGGGACCCTCACACTGAACAGGAAGAGCTGAAATAATAATTAAGATACCAGACTGTAACACAGGAAAGGAGAATGTCACTCCTGGCTTTGCCCTGGTTTTCTGTGTGACCTGCAGCTACTCCTCAAAGGGGCTGGGAGCAGTAGCTGGCACCGTGGGAAGAAGCCACAAGCAGAGCGACCTGCACGGAGCCTGGGCTGAATTAAACATCTCAGTGTTCTTGAAATAGCCTGGGGGCCACTGGCAATTGTGATGTGCTGGACAGGGAAGCATTTTAAATCCAAATTTTGGGGGGGTTGGGGGGTCTAGAAATCCCTGTCCAAGCTGCTCTGAACAGATGTCAGACCAGGATGTTTGCCCAAAACCCTCTCCCAAATATATACAGCTACATTTCTTCCTATCAAAAACCAAAACAAACAAAGCATAAAGCAAGCAATAACAGAAAACAGAGCAGAATTTACTCTCACAGTCCAGACAGATGATATGGCTGAGCTAATCTAAAGCATCCCTACTGCCAGGAGGGCACAATTCTTCCTTTACTGCTTCCCCCTTATTTCCTCTTGCTCCAGTCCCTCCCCTCAGCTCTAAAGCTTATTTGACTGGATAGTGAGAGCCTCTAATCACAAACCCAATGAAAAACTGATCCATCAAAATACAGTTTTCCACAAGATTAGTGGGTTCAATTGCCTCAGCATGTGGTCAGAGGAAAGCAGGACCTGCATGAGACAGTGACTGGGGTCAGGGCTGGAGAGGGAGGGTTGGGGAAGGTAACCTGTGCCTCTGATACAGGAGATGCAAGCCAGATTTTATTCCCACCTTTAATTCATGTTTTTTACACCCAGGAATACGTAGAGGTGACCAAGACTCCTATGCTTTTATTTTTACTGCATTTTCTTGCAGCCCCAGTGCCAACACCCCCCTGTCACTCTCCAACTTCCCTGTGCCAGCCAAGGGAGAAGCTGTCACACTGCACATGGGAACATCAGTAATATTAAGTGCAGGAGATAATAAAAAAGAGGCCCCAGTGGCAGAAGTGGCTGTCACTGACACTGAGCTGGGAGCCCAGTCCCTCCTCATGACACAATGCCATGGTTTGTATTTCTCACAGGAGCTGATGGAGAGGCTGAGGAGCTCATCTTTCCCATCACAGATGTGTCCAAGCTGATGAACAAAATTACATCTTGAGTCTCTCTCACTCTCTGCTGGGATGGAGAGAGAACTTCTTCCTGCTATCCAACAATTGTATCTTTTCCAGCCCTTGGTGTGGGGACTGGAGCTCCAGTGCGTGCCCCCTCTCCTTCCCCCTCCCCAATAAATGCCACCACTACAAGGTTACACATACAACTCTTGTTTGAAACACATCTCCTACCTCCCAAATTAAAGATCAGCTCACTGGGCTATGGGCTGAAGGGACCTAAACTCTCTAAGCAGTTTAAGCCTGTCTGCAGATAAAGAGGGATTTTGAGAACCTAAGTTTTCAGCTGGTGGAGGGGACAGAGCCTTCAGGCACCTGGGCTGCCCCACTCTGTCAATCTCCCACTTTGTTAGACAGCAGAGGAGGAATCTGACTCTTTTGTTTCTCAGAGCAATAATTGTCACTGTGATTTTACACCCTAGAAGGACGCAGTGCTTAAGGAACAATGATTACACGTGCAATGGGATGTTTTTTCTTTAAAGAAGCAGCATATAAAAAAGCATTGCTCTTCAGTGTGGCATTTGGACACAGGACCACCAGGGTGATGGGGATGTTTTGCCTCTCCATTCATCCATTTTTAAATCCATAAGTTGGTATAAAATGAACAGATGCTATTAACACTCCAGTGGATTTGTGTGGAAACTGTGATTCATCCTCAGCAGCAAGTTAATATAAACACTTGAGATTGCCTTCAATCTGCTTCCCAAGCCCTGAGAAGGCTCACACAGTCAAAAAAGAGATTTCTGCAGAAGATTCTTCTGGTTGCACACACAGAATAATTGTCTAATTTAATCATGGATGCCAGTTGCTTGTAGCCAAATGCCACATGTGGCTTATGCTGTGGTATTTGCAGTGAAATAGATGTGAAATAATTGTACCAGGTAGGAATGAAGGTGGAATCCTTCGATCACTGAAGCCTGGAAGGGGTAGATGATTTTATATCTACATTCAGAGAAATAACTGAAGCATAAGCTCAGCCTGTGGCGGTGAAAGAGTGACACAAATGACCAGAAATCTCCTGAATCCCAAACACAGGACAATTTTATCACCAGCGTTTTCTAAACTGTAAAAAAACATAGGAAATAAAAAAAAGTAGAAGCTGTTATTCAGCTGGGCACTGGAACAAAAGGATCTTTTCTAAACCATTTCAACTTCTGTAATCATTCTAACGCCTAATTTATGCTCTGTAAAGGTCTACTTAGAGGACACCTTTATATGTGGTCAAAGCCTGGGACATCTCATCAATTCAGTTTAATCCCGGCACTGCAAAGTTTCCTGCATGGCCTTGGTGAAATGTGACATTATGGTTCAGCCTCCTGCCCCTGAAAATGAGCTTAATAACATCATTTACTCTCTCCATTGCGCCGTTCAAATTATTCATGAATTTTTCAGGGTAAGAAAACAGCAGCCATATGGCAGCAAATACCAAAGAGCCCTGCCTCTAACTGCAGGCTCTGGGCTTTTCTATGGCACAGATATCTCTGACTTAGAATAGCTGTTTTGGGGCAGGGATCATTGCTCTGCCACAGGGAATTACCAGAAGTGGAGACAACTGGTCCAAAAACGCAGATTAACGTAAACCCGTTTTTTGGTGTATTTGAGAAGATGCTGTTTGGAAAAGTCATTTTTAGAGATCTGCTGGATGCAGGGGCCGAAACCAACAGAAAAAGTTTCTAAAACAGGTGATAGCCTGGTGGCTGAGGCATTCCTCTGTTATGGTGGAAAACAACAGAGGGAAACTTGAGTCTGGATCACCCATTCCCTAAGTAACTGGTCCAACAAGCACCAGATCATTTTTCAACACCCTTTTGCCTTTTTCAGTAAAAAAAATCCAAGCCATCTTGATTCTGTCCTGCTAAAGAAAGGAATACTTTCTGAAGCTTTAAAACTTTGGCAGGACAGGAAAAACACCTTGTCTCCCCTCTTAATTACAACTACAACTCCCTAACACAGTCCAAGCTGAAAATCCCTTGGTTTTGTGCCTGGCCACTGGAAATATCACAGGTATGAAAAAATTTCATGCAATTATGTGATTAGGGGCACTTCCCAGACTTTTGCTCTTTTCTCTTAATTGTCAGGTTCTGTTCAAATACATGAAGTCTGTAGCTCTTTCCTTTGTGTGAATAGCTTTCTCAATCCCTATACAACTTAATATTCTGTTGCCCTATTAAGCTAGCCATGCAGAAAACGGTTTCTAGCCAAATAATAGGAATAGAAAACGTATGAACTCTATACCTCAATGAGGTGTTAACTTCAAAGCCTTGTTATTTGGGAGTTGGGGCCATTTAAATGCTGACATTATTAGGCAAGGAAGTCTAAGAAACAAGCACTCAGTGGGAGTCAAAGATCTTTTTAAAAAGCATTTTCTTTATGCTCATCACACCCCAATTCATTTAGGATGGGCTCCTGTTCTATGCCTACACGTTTCCTAATTAAGACTTCTTTCCTTGCCACAATGTTTAGGTTGGAAGGAATCTGAGGCTCTCCCTGTACCCCCTTCATGATTGGCATATTTTTTTCTTTCCCCTCTCCCATCTCCCCGGTTGTAATTACATTACAGTGGCTTATCTCTCCATCAAAGGATGGGTAAGTGGTCCCTTTATAAACCTGCTCGGAGCAGCTGTTGGCCAGTCAGGGAACACTGAGGCCTGACCAGAGCTACACTTTCCCCAAAGGGCTTATCTATATTGTGCTGCACTGAATACCATGTGAATCGGTGTAGACAAGAACAAATAGCATTCAGCACATGTCAGCTAAGTGCAGTTTTAGCCTGGCCTCATCAGTGTTTAATCATGATTAGCTGACATGCACAGTTTATTGTGGTCTTCACCAGCCAACATATTGTGACCAGTATTACGTCAATTACTCAGTTCCCCAAAATTGCATCCAGACATGATTAAATCCTTTCATTCCTATGGCTTTGTGAACACAAATTTGGCTCTTTGGGACCTGGGCAGCCAAGGCTCACATCTAGGTTTGGGCCAGCTCTTGCTCAGAATGATGCAAAGCCTCTGGACTATCCCCTCAGTGATAGCAAGGCACAGCTGCAACCCAGGCAGGGATCTCAGGCTGGCTGCAAGCTTGGTCTAAATGCTCAAAGCAATGAGGTCAGAGCATCACAGGCTTCAGCTGGCAAAGAGACAAACAATTGCTCCTGGTTTCAGGTAGGGAATGCCATTTGTGTCTTACCCAAAGCCCAAGGTGCTGCAGCTTTCCTGCTGCAAAAGCCACGCCGGCTCTGGAGAGCATCCTGCAATGCCAACACCTGACTGCAGCTTGGGAGGACGGTGCTGACTGAGGCACTGCCAGAAATTCAGTCCTGTTGGGAGAAAAATGGGATTGATATTCTAAATATTATGAAATAATACTCCTTTATTCCTCAGATTCTTGCATGGCTAGCATTTAAATGAGTTTTGTGCAGATGCACTGAAAGAGCCCCACATTTGCTGCAGCAGCAGCTCCACACAGGCTCCTCCTCAGGTCTCATTGGAGCTGCCCATTCATATGCACGAGATCAGCTCCGTGTTTACCCCATTCAAGCCTAATTCCAGCTTCAGTTCCAAAAGCAATACACCCTTGGCAAGACACTCTGCTGATACTAATGGACTCAGAAATTTTCAGTACACTCAGCATCTTGCCATAACTCCATATCCACATCCAATTCATCAACAATTGTCTTTTTAAATTTTTTTTTTTTTTACTTTGAATTCTTTCTAGAAATCCTGCAGATGTATGGCACCAGGTGAATGGCAGAAATCATAATATATGTTTTTCTGGTCCAAATCACTTGCAGGGATTTCACAGAAGAATAGTAGGCAGTCGATACCTTTTCAGCTGGAGTCCCCATTCTACTTTTGCACCCAACAAAGGCACAGCCAATGTATGTATTATCCTTTAAAAAAAAAAATTATTTCCAGAAAGGAAAATGTCCTATGGGCCCTTCTGCTAAGCTTGCATGTTGTGGGGTCAGGATCACATCTTCTAATGGTTCCCGCTCCTGCTAGTGCAGAGGCACCAGGTTTGGGAACAAAAGGCATTATTCAGCTCCTGGGAGCAGAACACTGGCATCTATGTTTCATGGACTATTTGAAGCCTGAGATTTTTAGGGGTCAGCAGCCTCCCCAACCCCTGTGCTTGTTTTGCTGGCACCCCTTGGGCAGGACAGCTGCAACAAGAGTCTTTCTGAAACCTAGGGATCCTCAGGCTCCCAGAACTGGCAGCTACTGTGTGCAGGGAAATTCTGAGCTGTGTACTGCTGAGGCCACATCTGGTGTGAAATGTATTTACCATAAGCACCCCGACCACACTGAGGCAATGTTTAAAAGCTACAACGTTTTCAACTAAATCACCATGAATCAGTCATCTGCCCTCTACATTTTTTCCTTCCTAACACAGCAGATTGCTGAAATATTCATGCATACGTTTTCTTTCCTAATCTTCTTCCTCCCAGCCTGAATCTGAGGAGCAGGGAAGTGTAACATGCAAACCCAGAAATATTTGTTATATTTGGATGTCTGGCCATAGCTCCCAGTTGTGGTATGATTCCAGGCAAAGAGAAGCAAGCTTTGCTCGCCAAAGTTAAAATCTGGCACCAATTCTGCTTTTGCTTATTTTGGTATAAAGCAGGAATTTCTCCTCTTTGGTCAGTAGGCTTGTACCATGAGGGTAAATTAGAGGGGAGGCAACTCAGCATGTAATAAACAGGAGTGAGAAAAGAGAACCCTGCGGGAGGCGAATATGAATTGGGTAATTTGAGAAAAATCAAATAATCTAAGGGGATAAACTGAAGCTACTTTGCTAAAAACAAAACAAAACAAAACAAAAAAAACCAAAATTGCCCTTACTCAGTCTAGGACTATGAGGTTTAAAGCCTGATGAATCCTACAAACTTTTGAATTACTAGGTAAGCAACCTAACAAGATTTTCCTGCCAATGTGATGAGCAGCTTCATCCTCTTCTGTCATTGCCATTCCTGCGCCTGACCCAGGCAGGATTCCTAGAACCTGGGCATGGATAAGGTGCCAGTTGTTCCAACAGTTTTGGAGAGTAGAGGTTAGGAAAAAACCCACAAGATGAGCTGAAAAGTAACAAAATCAGGAAAGTGCACTATCAACCTAACAAGGAGAAGGTTAGAGGAAAATAAATGTGGGAAACAGAAAAAGCAACAGGCAGATCATCAATGTAACTGCCATAGGCATTCCTGGAACTGGAAATGAAACACCAGTAGACTAAAAAGCCTACATTTCAATTATTAAGTATTAGGTCCTCTCTCCCCACCTCAGTATTGACAGCTGGGATATTATATCAATTATATGATATTAATTATATGATATTAATTATATTATATTGTGTCACAGGCTGCTTCTTTTAGACAAGGTTTATACTCATTATTACTTTAGATATTGTCAAGGTCTCAACTGTTCAAGCAGAAATGCTAAAATCAGTAAAATACATTGCTCCTAAATATTTCTGACAGGAGCTAATCCAAGGAAGCTCTGCAGCTTGCACTAGAAAGTGGGTAGCAAAGGTGAGCACTAAGTGTCATCTCATGAAGGATTTCTGGATTTATAAACTGTGGTTTGATTATTCCCATTCTATAGAGGAGTCACTGAGGCAAAGGGAGTGGTTTTGTCCCATAGCTGTGAATGGAGGCTCCAAGAAGTCCTCGTTAAGCACATGGAAACTCTGCTAATCCATAGCTCAGGCTTCCTTCCCAAAGGGTGGAAGTGTTTAAGCAGCCCCTTGGGGTCTGACTGCTCTCATTTGAGCTGTGTTTTGAAAGGTGCCCGTCCCCCTCTCCGTGCCACCATGACCACATGGACGCCACTATGGTTATTCACTGCAGGACTGATTTTAATAGCTAATTTTAATAGTTACCTTTTCATAGTTACAATTGCACCCAAACCATGAGCTGTGGTAGCCAGCCTTACTGGGAGAGTCAAGTAAGTGGGGGGAAAAAAAATAATTAAGGATATGCTTGGCCTTAGTTTTAGGGGCTGTCTCATCCTGGTGTTACCTGATTTTTCCCCCTGCAGAGTCCCATCCCCAACAGTGCCTCCTGTCGTCAAGGGCTGCTCTGGACTGTGCTATCAGCAAACCTCCAACCCTTCCAAAGGAAAAAGAGAACATGAATTAGCTGAATCAAAAGACCTTAGCCAGATTGCTTTGTTGGATAAAGCACCTTTGTTGTAAGAATGTGGGAAAGGAGAGTCCAACCACAGCTCATCCAGATTCCTTAGGCACACACACCCAGTGATATGTATTTGTGAATATTTTCCACATTTATGTTTGCTAACCAAACTAACCAGTTTTTACTTGTTTAATTACTGCCGAAGAAAGAGGAACTGTCAGTGCTTTAAGAGTTATGCCAAAGCACAGGGTGGGTTCTCTCTGATTCATATGCTGCATGTCTACAGAAACCAAGACCCAGCATCAGGAATGCCAAGCACTTAAAAAAGCAGTAGTCCAGCTCTATGGAGTATTTTTTAATCTAACTCCCTCATTAAATTAATGTTATTCCTAACTTTCCCAGCAATTTAACAGCCTATCAGCCATTTTATCAAAACACAAGGAAACACAAAGACCTTTGGGGGGTAAAAGTATGGGACCTAACAGAGTGTGCTATGCTAATGAAGTTTTATTCCTCTTATTTGCCAAGTGAATGAAAGTCATCCCCGCTCTGACTCCCTCTTTAGCTTCATTGGTACACGACATTACCACAGGAAGCAGATGAAATAAATGCATATGATTTTTCTTTTTTTTACCAAAGTGGAAAAAAATCTCTTGAGCTTTGCACACAGAAAGACATGGAGGTGACCTATGTGATGCCTTTCTGAAAATCACCACCACCATTAAAAACCCAAAATCCTCATAATCCAGAGAATTTTCAAGAAACTTGGCAGATTTTGGTCTTTCCATTCCCAGTGAAGATAAAAGTTAGTGGAAGTGTAAGGTGAGGATGCCAGATACCTCCTCTATATCCCAAAAACTGGTCCTAAATCTCCCAGGAAGAGAGGGGCATGATACACAACAAGAAAGAAACTTTGGGGTAATATTCCAAGGACATTGGAGTGGGTTAGAATCAGGATGGAAAATGTGCTCTAATAAAGCCCTGTAACATTATTACCATAATGCCATCTGCACATGGCTTTGTGAGGATTTATTTCAGGTTTTAAGGAGACACACAGGGAAGCAGGTACTTCTGGATGCACAGGAATGCAGTGTCCAGCCTGGAGGTGAATTTGCAAGGCGAGCCTGAACCCTTCCAGAGGCCTAAAATTTCTGTCCATCCATGTAGTTCCCATGCTTCTTATCTCTGTTATTAAACTACAGGATTTGACCTCCCTGCTCAGTCTTTTCATCTGCAAATTGCAAAAAGCAACATTCACACCTTTCTTGCAGAAAAGGATTTTAGAATTAGAGAGATGAGGGCGCTGCCTCTCACCATGGAAAAACCCCAGAAAAAATGCACAAAAAGAGTCAAGGTTTTGATGTAGGGTGGCCACTACTCCATGCACTGTGGACTGAAGGAATGGTGAGCAGGAAAAGGTAGGCACTCCTCCTGGGACCTACAAAAGTAGCTGTCTAAACCTGGACACTTCACATCTAGAACCACACATGTGATACCCCTTCATAAGCCCTCCTGCAATTTACTCGTCACGGTGTCCACGACAGGTAAATTAACTTAATTACAACCATCACACACTCGAGAAAACTGGGACACAGCAAAGAAGCAGCTCATTGTCACCACTGGCACTACAGCCCAGACCTTTCTGATGGGTAAATCACTTGTCAGAAAACACCAATTCAAGCTTTCATTCCCTAACATAGGCTACAACCTAACACCCTGAGATTAGCCAAGGGTCCTTGAGGTTATGCAGAGGCAAACCAGGGTTTGTTCTATTTGTTTTGAGTGAAATTACACTGCTGAAATGGTGCTGAAGAGAGAAGGGTTTTAGTTCTACAAATCTTGCACCTTGCAAGTTCAAGTAGCCCTCCTAGAGAGTGTATTTCATGCTGTGCTGACATGTATATAGAGGAACAGTTGAAGCAAGAAGCCTCACATCCATGATTTTAGCAGGAACAAGAAGGATTCTGTTCAGGTATGTTTGTTATACCCTCAGATATGCTGGTGGTGGTGTCAATATGAGTTTCCCAGGACCAGGTTCCAAGTGCCCAAATGGAAAGTGACTCCCCTGGACTCAATTAGCCCAGGTGTCCCCTTTCAGTGTCCAATTGACTGTCCCTGACTCTGCAGGGGCAAAAATCAGGTAAAACCAGGATGAGACAGCCCCTAAGACTAAGGCCAAGCATATCCTTAATTTTTTTTTTTTTCCCCACTTACTTGACTCTCCCAGTAAGCCTGGCTACCACAGCTCATGGTTTGGGTGCAATTGTAACTATGAAAAGGTGCCCCTTATTAAAATCAGTCCTGGAGTGAATAACCAAAGGATCTTGTCACAGTTGTGTTCAGAGCCAGTGAGTGGCTGTGTCCACCACAATGTCATTCATTGCCATGGTAAATGCAGTTTTTGGAGGTGTTTTGGGGAGAAATTTGGGGCTGAAATTTGGGGAGAATGTTGGGGCTGTATCACCTGCTGTGCAGGAGACAGGTGATAAATTCACTGTCAAGAAATATACAGCAACAAGTGAAGGCACAGACAAACCGACGTAAGAGAAGCAAAACAAGTTTTGAAAGTGACTTTTGCTTAACAACAACTCCCACCCAATAGAAAAACTGCACTGTCAGTGGTAAGGAGAGATTAGGCAAAACTTGCATCACCAGAAAGGTTGTCCCAGAGAAAATTGCTGTCTAGAGAACTGCAAAGGAGAATCCAGTCCTTTTCCTGCCCTGAGCAGATCAGGTTTTGAGGACTTTGTGCAAGGCTTGAAGCTATTTCCAATGCTAAAAGTTAACAAGGCTTTCAGATAGTCCTGGGATGTTGGGATGTAAAGGCCAAACGAGATCCGTTTACACAAGCAAAATGGATATTTAAATAGAAAGCAGACACCATGAAAAATGTTTTTAAAAATGCTGTTTTGGTTAATGCAACTTGCTGTACTTCTGCCAACAAAGGCAGTTTCTGATCAGGACATGCCGTGCTTTCCTCTGGAGATTTTGCAGGCAGGGTGGTCTTCCATGAGGGAGGGGAAAGAGCTTAGTTAACATTACACATCCTTCATATATGCAGGCTGGTAAATGTAAGGCATTGCAGCTGTGCAGTTTGTCACCAAAAACCAAGCTGAAAGGAGCTTAAAAGCAGGAGACCAACAGGAAAATGACCCAGTCACTCTCAACACCTTTGATTCTCCCCCTTCAAAATAAAACAACTTCTCCCACATTTGTGCAGCCTTGGTCTTTAGAGAGAATGGTCAGATGGTAAAGACAGGGGAAAAAAAGGGACAGTTCAAAAATGCCCTAATAAGTGATTTATTATGTTCACATAGAAAGCCTGCAGTCCCTTTATGTTGCATTAAGTTTATTTTGATAGGAAAAGGCTTTGACTGCACTTTGTACCACAGAGATCTACATCCATTCTGGAGGCACGAGCTGCTCTAAAGACCTCAGCTTCCCTTGCCTTTACAGATGCCTGTAGAAATCACCTCTGTGCAAAGGAGCGGTGTAGCTGGCAAATCAAGAGCATTTCAGTGGGATAACATATTGCTTCCATTTAAGAAAGCATCCTCAACCAGTGCATGTTTAAACCCAGTGAGACCTGAGCACAGCTAAGGCTAAACATGTGCTGAAGTCTTTTTGTGAAACAGATACATGTGAGGAAACACCGATCAGTTGGAATACGGGATTCATTCTCTGGTTCATCCCCTCTTTTCCTCCTAGAATTTCCAGAGTTTGAAATGTAAAGAATCCATCTAAGTTAACAGGGAGATGTTTATGTAATTATATGTGTATAGCAGGTACAAAGAACTCATTTTAATATCATAAACATGGTGGTCACTTTCCAGGCTAAACAATTTACTAAGATCACTTGTTTTTATATTGGCAGATCTTTAAAAAAATCTGCAAGTTGAAAATTTTGTGTCTCTCTTTGAGAGGTGAAGAAAAGTAATCAAGACATACTATCTGGCAGGTACTAATTCCAAGAAAATAGATTTTATACCAATTATCCATATCATTAATGTTGCTATTATTAGTAGTAGTAGTAGTTGCAGTGTTATTCATCCTGTGCAAGGCAAGCCTTTGAAACAGGGCATGAATATAAGATTATTATACCATCAGAACCACTCTCCTTTACCTCTGTGATTAAGATTAGGAAGGCTTGGGAAACCTGTTTATCAGATTTCTTAAATTCCAAAGGTTTTAGCTGTAAAAATTCAGCTCCAGCAAAAAGGAATAATTTAGGAAAAGATGCCATCACTTTTTCTAATCTCAGCCAAAGCTTATCCTGAAAGAATTTCCACTGAAATAGATGGGATTGTTCACAAAGCGGAGCCTCTCAGCATACATACAGGAGAAGGAATGCTGCGCCCAATTTTGAGTCATTTTCCTATTCCCTTATTCCCAAATCACAATATAGTCAAGATGGCCACTTCAGCTTTCAGGTTCACAGCTTGGAGTGCTGCTCCAAAAGTGTATTCCCAGCTGAGATGGGGTCACCAGTGAGTGGGACCAGCAAATGGCTGAGCACGTGCAAGAGCACAGTTGGACGTGCAGCCGCGGCCATGGCTGCACCCAGTTGGGAGTTTGTGACCCGTCACATTCCTGCAGAGATGGCGCCACCATCCCTCTTCCCTCCCACTTCCTCGGATTTGCCATCTCTTTTGGCAGAGCCTCCTTGCAGCTGCAGGTTTTAGGGCATGAGTGAAGTGGTTGGGGTGGATCAGCAGAACATCTGCCCATGCACAGAACCTGGGCAGCAGGGCTGGAAATCTCCTGTGTGGGACCCAGCTGAGGGCACCTTCAAAGCTGCTTTTCCCACATCTTAGCAGCTATAAGGAGGAGGAATACACAGCCCCATTCCAAGCTAGGATGATCCCATTTAAGGCTGAGGCATCCCTGCAGTGTAGTCACAAATACACAGAGAGAGTAAGGATTTATAGTTTTTACACAACAGCAGGACCATCAGTAGGGTTATAAACCAAGTGCTCATCAGTAGCACCATGATTTTGCTCATTTAATTCAACCTAATTCAGGTCCTTCATGGCAGCCTTTGAGACATGATGAAATTTTATTTTCTAGCTCCCATTCACCCAAACTCCATGAGATACATACCAGGCTCACAATGAACTCCACAATCACACTTGGCTCTTTGCACCTCAGGCTGCAAATCTTTCAAATCTTTCAGTTGTATCTTCTGCACACAGGACAGAAAAGCCCCAAATCTTGTCACTGCACAAGAATAACCTGCTTTTAGACCTTTATCAGGCATATACTTATACCAGATGGCCTACTTAATACCACAAACCATGAAAATCTATCTTGAATTTCTTTATAAAACACCTAAATTGCTGGGGCTAGTACCAAGCAATCGGTCCCAAAATTCTGAAATTAAACAATTGCAAAATCTATGTCACAAATATAGCATGTGGTAATACCAGTTTTGGAAGATTAGAGAAATGGGGCACAGCTACAACCTACTCACCTTGGGCTGTCTTGATGAAGCACTCCTATAAACACAAGGACACTCAAAAGGAACATGTTCATTACAATTTCCTGGAGGAAAATTCTCAGACTGATACAGAAAACACCAAGATTTTGGGATACTCATCCAAAACATGAGATAGAGGATATGAAGAGATGTTACAGTGCAGAAAAGTTGCACTTGGAAATCCTTGGTATTTTACAAGCCCTAACCAGACATCCCCAAAAACAGAGGAGGAACTTGAAGGAAGAAGAAAGTCATGCTTAACAACAGGTCCTTGGTACTTAATAAACCATTAGCTTTTGAGACATATGCATCTCATGTACATATTCACATATTTCATGAGCCATAAATATTTACTATACAGGGATTTCCTCTTTGGGTTTTTTTTCCCCACATAATACTATTTCAGAAAACTAAATTAAAAAAAACCCAAAAATAAAATTTTCCCCTCTAAGTTGTATATTGAAAAGAAGAAAAGAACTAAGAGGTCTGACTCTCCAACTTTCTGAGACTACTGTCATTACTAAATGAATGAAGTAATTTAGTGATGACAACCATTTATAGAAGAAAAATATCCAAATATTAATATCTCCCTACCTTTTAGTAGGAATGGGTAATGTTAAATTTCTGCTGCACTGACTGTTCTGAAATACCAATGTAAATTGATAAAACCAACCCAAACTGATCTGATTTGGTTCCCCCTTTTTTTTTCTAGAGGGTGGAAATTATTTTTTGCTTTTTTTCTGACTTGTGAAAGACACCAGGCAGTATGTGAATGATGTGGTGAAAGCTCTGAAGAAAAAAAAAATCTACTTAAGTCAAGGAATAGGGGAAGTGGTCACTCGGCGAGGTCATTTTCCTGTGAGACTCTGTGACAGCTGGAGAAAATTAACCAAAATATCTGCATTCCAGAGAGGTATAAAAAGAAGAAAGAAAGGGAGGGGAGGGGTCAAATATCTTGTGGAAACCTGTAGGAACAGCAATAGCATTTTCTATATGGGCTCGCTCAATCTGGTTTCCTGACAAAATTCTACAAAAATAGGAGGAGATTTTTAAAGTCTCAGAGGGTAGTCAGGCAGCCAGCTCCCTTAAAAGTCAGCAGGACATTCATTAAACTTGAACAGATTAGCTGCATTGGATCTTTTCTCTGATGCTGGCACAGGGGCCACACAGAAATCTTATTCCCAACACTTTATTACCACTTAAAGCCTTACAGATCAGTCACACTTCCAGAGTGGAAGAGCTTGGAAGACAGCAATAACACCAAGGTATCAGCTGGGTTCTTTTGTTTCCATGTTTATATTTCAAGGAAATAGCCAGTGAATGCCAAATTTGTTTCTACACTATTTCTGAATCCCCAGCGTTGTTTTTGTTTCATGATAAAGTGAAACCAAAATTTTTTCAAACATTTTAAAAACTGATTTTTATTATTTTAAAAAATCCCACAGGGTTTCGTGCCATATTTCTTCCAGGCCAAAACCAAAATTGAACTTTAAAGCCGGAATCCTGTCAAAATTAGTGCATTTTTTTGTGAAACGTTTTGACTCTGCCAAAGTTGAATATTAATTGAAAGCATACCTTCCTACCTTCAGAGCACATCCATCCCTGGATGGATCCTCTGGTCATTTCAGATTACTCTGCAAAGAAAAAGAAAGAAAACAAAGTTTCTTTGAGATGAAGCAGCTCACTGTTGTAATTTCAAGCAACGAAATCCATTCACGCAGGAGGGATTCTGAGGTAACAAAACTCTGCCCAAGTCCCTCTGCAGAACCAGGCTCAGCCACTCCCTCAGTGGGAGCAAGACAGACAGAGGGACACAGGCAGGACTCAGGACATGACACCCACGAGTAGAGGCAAATTAGAGGGACTCAAAAGCAGAATTAAGATATTTTTTTCAGATTCCCAGGCATTACTGTTGAGGTGAGGATTTCAAAACAACACAGCTCTCATTTGAGAGCAATTAATAAAATTAACTAAATTTTACCGACCACTCTGTATCTGTGACCTCCCACTGCAAGATTTCCAGATTTCCCTCTGAAAATTCATCTACCTCTTGAGGTTGTTTTCAGGAAGCTGAGCCTTTCCAAAAGCCCTGTGCTAAAATCATAAGCCCTTCTAAAACTGCTGAAAGGAGGCAGAAAGACAAACAAATACTACATAGAACTTTGAGACATCTCAACCCATACCAGACTATCTACAAATGGAGAAGTAACCACTCCACATCTGCAGCAAGGCTGTGTTTTGTGGTGAGAACTGGACATTCCTGCTCACTGTTGGTTTCACATTCATTACACCCAGGGTATAATACCATGACTTTTAGTTAGCAAAAGCAGAACCTGCAGAGAAAGTTGCAGAAAGATTTCACGTGGTCTCCAAAACCTAACTCAGCAACTCTGTATTCTCTCCATTGCAAAACACCACCAAGGGTCTTTCCCTCATAGCTTGACCACTTTGTTTGAAGCCTCTGTCCACAGTTATCACAATGTCACTGCTCTTCACTTAACCTGATTTTCTCAGGCAGTTTATCTATTTCGTGGAGCAAAAAGAGTGTCTGATTAGGGAAGACAGATTGGTTTGGTTTTGTTTTCTCAAAATTTATTTTGATTTGCCCATTCTCTATTTTCCTTTATCCTTCAAATGATAAATAGCTGTGAAGGAAATAAGAGAGCTCCAAAAGGAGAAAAAAAAATTAAAGCATGTGGAAGTTTGCATTACTAACTCCACTTAATACTAACCTCATGTTGTGTTTGGAATCTGATATAGGTATTGTCCAGGTAGCTACAAAAATTTCCCCGACCATTTACAGAACAAATAATGGTTAAAAATAAGCATTAAATGGTCCAAAATCTGAACTTTACCAATTCAAAACTCAGGTAACTATAAAACACATTGAATTCACATATTTTTTTTTTAAGGAAGTATTTAATTTGTGCACTTCTTGTTTAATTTTTAAATGGAGCAGAAGCAGAAGTTCAAAATGTCACATTAAGCCTTGCTTTCATAAGATTGCTGCCTGAGCTTTACCTCAATGAGATTCAGAAAACTCCAGATAAACTGTTCAGCTTGTTATCTGAACCAAAAAGCTGATCATCTGAGGATTACTCAGCTCCCTATCTTTACCAGACCCCTTTTTTTACCCATTAGTGCCTCTAAGCCACCATAAAACCTCTCCCCACACAGGGGCCTTCCCTGACCTGGTCATGGCTATGTTTATTCCTGCCATGGAAGTGGCAGATTTGCCAGAGCAGCTTTCCTGGCTACTCTAACTACTTATTGCTCAGAAGGAAGGAGAAGGGAAGTAGTTCATGAGCACCTCACTCGTACTTGTCATATTTCTCCCTCAGTGCTTTTCTGCGGTTAATTTGATTAATTTTTAAGAGGTAAATATTGAAATACATTCATTGACATCCCGTTATCTGTGGTTGTTTACATATAGGGGACAAATCCTCTCCTCCACTCGAAGCCAAAATAAACAGATCTTGTATAGGCGAGTTCCAAGCTGTCTGGGGGTGTTGGATTTATCACCACAGGCTGCAGAGCTGTTTGATGCCTGTTCCTGCGCCCCAGGTATGCTTTTTTGCAAAGTTGCTGTCCTTCCTAGAGAATCTTCAGGCACAGTTAGTAGCTTTCAGCCTTGACCAAAGCAATGTCAACTTAGCAACCTTTTATTTTTACATTCTTAATTAATAAAGAGAAGAAAGACGAGACAATGTTAAAAGATATTTGGCCTATTTACCTACCTTGACTGTGAGCCTGAAAAGCAATGTAAAAGGCTGAGTGATCTGACTTCTTAACCTAATTTTCAAATTAGCTAATTTTAATGAGAGAATGAAGGATGCAAAAGCCCTTCACACCTTTCTGCTAAGGTGTGCAGTATCTTCATACCAGACAATTGCAAGGACAAAAGGATACTAAATTCTTTTTTAAAAAGTCACAGCATAATTCACTAACCAGTCTCCTAATTCTTCACTGAATTCTGTGTTTGAAAATCTAGCAAGTCTTCCTCAAACAAAAAGAATTTGTAGTGAATTAGTTATCAGTACATATACCAAATAATAGTGTCCTATTCGGGAAAATTCCACCATTTTAATGCTTCAAATTATTATATTTATAACCAAATATATCAATCTGAAAACATGTATTTGATAGAAGCATGGAGAGTGATGTTGAACTCATATTAATCTGTGAATCTGTCTGCAGCAGAGCTGAAAACCAAAATAAACATACAATTAAATGTTACCAGTACTTACCATACAGGGTGATGTTCTGGTATTTGCTTTCAGGTAAGAACATTCCTCATCAAAAACTTATTTCCCCTGTATTATTATTTTTAAAAGAGATAAGAAGCTTTTGAATTATTTTCTACCATGAGGAAGGTGAGTAGATTATAACTATTTTTGTTCCATGGATCAATCTCCATTGCTTTGCATACAAGGTAGACTTAAAATCTTGCCATTAACAATTTACACCCACTTGCTGGCCATAAATGACTTTCCAGGTCCAAGGCAGTGGATTGTAAAACTGCTGACTTCACTGCTGGAGCACTGCAGAAGAGAAGAAACTGGATGAGACAGAGCAAGTCCTAAATGCCTTCCATAATTAACAAACATGGCAAGACAAGTTATGAAAAACAAAAGCAGACTGGACAGATTTATGCTTGAAGTCTGGTACTTTTGAAGGACTGTCCAACTACAAAAGCCTCTTTTGATCTACATTAATGGAAAGCAGTTAAAATTCAATCACACGTTTACAGCCACAGGTTTAAAACCCGACTCCTAATCTTGCATCAGTCTGTAACTCACTGGTCAGACAGGAATGCCTTCCTTCTGCATGCAAGTCCAATGGCAGCTGTCCTCAGTTCCAGCTGGATTTTCACAGCTGTGGCCTCAGAATTCCCTGCTCTCAATCCTGAGTGCATCCACAACGAGGATCTTCATCACTCGTGGAAGTGATGGGGCCTCTGCAGATGAAGCCGCTGGTTCCTGGGTTGGTTTCATCAGGTAATAAGAGAAGAGGATTCAGCTGGGTCTGACACACTGCTTCCTGAGCTGGCCTGAGACAGAGAGAGCAGCATCTCCCATCTTTTTTTGGGAGGCAGGAGATGGAGTTCACAGTTTGCAGCGGGACTGGCCAGCAGAGTGAAACCACCATGAGCATGCCTGTAGGGGGACGCAGCCAGCCTCGCCTTTGGCCAGCTAAAGCAAGGAGTAAGGAATCAAGAAACCACATTTATTCCCAAGGTTGCTTTGAGATTAAAACCTGCAGGGAAAACCTGAAATGCCACCAGACAACAGGAATCCATCTCACACAACAGGGAACTGCTTGCCCAGATCCAGCAATCTGCACCAACACTGACTGCAGGAGCAACACTCAAGCCCAGCTCTGAATCTTCTCACAAGCCACTTCTGTATGTCATATTCAAGATTCATGAACCCCTTCCCTTTCAGATCCCCCCAAAAACACTGAGAGGTAAAGAAATTCTGCTTGAATATTTCATTACATTATGTACGAGGAGAGCTCTGCTAAACAGCTTGCACTATTGTGCTGTCTTGACTAATAGTTTGTGTGACATGCATAAGGAAGACCAGATATTTGCAAATTTAAGGAATTTTTTTTGCCCTAGGACAGCTTGTAAAACCCATTAACATGAATTGTGTCTGAGCTGATGAAGAAAAAAGAAAACACTGAATCCAGACCTTCAATATTTTATTGGTGTTTCTGAACTTTTATTAGCTGTACTTTCTTCCATAAAATCAATTTAATAAGGGGAGCAGTGTTTTGGTAATGTATCAAAAGCAGTTCTTCTCTTCAAAGGGCATCTTTTTCACTCAATCTCTCCTCTAAAGACAGTGACATTAGTTTTGTAAATTAATAAACAGGCCAGCATCTGAGGACTGCATGAAGCCTCCATCACCCCTTATTGTGCTTTCTCTTCTGACCCCACTTTCCAGTGCAGGGCCCTCATCTCGACAACAATACCCTGAAAGCCTGTGTGGCACTCTGGGATCACACTTGAAAAGGCCTTTGGCTGAAGCTGGCTTTCAAGGAGGGGGGACAATTGGCAAGAGGCCTGTGGCTATTCATGCAGAACAGGCAGTGAAAAATGCCTGAAGTCAGATTCAGGGGTGGGCAATGCCCAAAAAAGAAAGCCCACATAACATGAATGGCTGCTGCTAGGAGACTAAAACCAAAGGCATGCCACTAGCAGGCCTCCATGTGCCGACATCAATGGGTTCATCCTATCCCTATTAGGGGCCTAAAATGATGGAGAAACATGAGAAGTGACTACAAGCAGGAAAGGAAAATAATACCAAAGTACACAACGGTCAATGCTTATATTGTTATACTAAACACTCGGGAGAAGGAAATAATATTTTCGATGTTCTGCCCCTTTTCTGCTGGCAGGGGTTGCATGGGTTGCAAAATCTGATAAGCAAAGGAACCATGGCACGTTTTCTTGGAGGAAGAAAGCCATGCGCTTCGGTAATTAGTTATTTCTCATGCCCATAATTAAGCATGATTATAAAAACATATTGGAAAAGCCAGGCCTGAGTTAGAATGGCTCCAGACTAAGTGCTGGAGCAGCTCCAGTCCCCTGGCTGTGCACACACAAGTCCAGTTTGGTTCCAAACGCAGCAGTGCTGGTCAGAGTGGAACTGGAGGTCTACACATTTATTAAAGGAAACCACTTTAATGCACCACAAAAGCATTTCAGCAGCATACAAATGACCCAAACCTCAACTGTGCTCAGGGTTAGGGAGGCTGAGAGGTGCTGTCTGCAGTGCCAAAGGCCTCCAGTCCAAAAAAAGCCCATTGTGAAGAGTATACATTGCTTTAATTCACCAGGTATCCAGGCTTTTCCTCTTATAAAATACAGCTAACCCCTCATATTTATATCCTTACATTTTACACTGGAAAGCACAGACTGATGATCTCTTTTGCAATAAAGGATGCTGTGCACACCTTCATTAATTTCAGCATCATTCTGAAAATGACACAACAGTTTCTGTAGGAACAACCCATCATCTCTAAAATCCTTTCCACTTCAGTACTGATGTTGGCTCCTGGCTAGCAAAAACCTTGAAAAAATGAATTACAATGTCTAGTCATGTTTGGACCAATTTCTAGGCATTATCTCAGCTCTTAAAAAATGATCATATTATTTAGTTTATGAGTAATAATGTCTGACTAAAAAAGATAGAAAATACAATGTGATACTATAATCAAGTGATTTCTTTCAAGGGGTGATGTTTATTATTTGGTGTGGAAGAAACCTCCCTGTATCTTGCTTTTTCAATTATCTATTCCTGCAGTCTGAATTTCCAACCCTTTCTAAGTTTGTTAACAATCTTTTTCCTTCCTGCACTTGTGGTACAGCTGCTGGAAGGAGAGCAAGACCCTCATTATTGCTGTATGCTGCCCTACATGAGGGGTAGGAAGGAAATAGCAGCTCCCAGCCAGGGAGAGGGGAGAGCAGTGGGAGTCAGCCTGGGATTTCCCTCATTTGGTTGCTGGTTTGGGTACAAAACTGGGTGGGCAAGTGACGAATCTGATGCTCCTCTGGAGGCAATGAAGTAATCTGCTGTCCTGCTGTGGGAGTCGCGCTGCAGCTGCAGAGAAGGCTCTAAAGCAACAATTCAGTGCTGTGTGTCTGTCCATTTGGATTGAAAATTTCTACATCCACGATGGAATCAATCTTAGCTCCAAGTGTGATCTCTTGTGTGTGTTCCTCTTGTATCTAAAATTGCTCTTGCAAATAACTATTTTAACTCGTGTAAATTTCTACTCCCAGCAGAAAATCTGTGCCCATTTTGTATCTTCTCATGTATTGACAAGCAACAATGCCTGACTGCTTTAATGTTTGAAAAAGCCTCAAGAACACCAAAAGCCTTATATAGAGAGACTTTACAGATTAAATATATATATATATAGGTCTTATAGATTGAACAAATGGACATGAGTAAGGCTAAATGCTGCTACACTGCTACTCTGCCAGAGGAACTCCGTCTCTTGGGTGGTTGTGATTCCTGTGGCCTCTCAAGGCTGAGTATTTGGGACTTGGTATTCAATCTGTTCAGGGGAGAAAGTAGAGGTGTTTATGACAGGTGGCCAAGCCCAATCCTGTGATCCAAGAAATTGAAAACTCTCATACTTTGAGGCCACTGCTTCTCTTCCTCTCTTCTTCATGGATGAACAAATAATTTTCCCCAATAAACAGATGAATCATTACAAGAATTTGTAAAGCACAGAATTAAAAACGTTTGTAAAGCACAGAATTGTATTTGAGAGATTTAAGTTTACTTTTGGATATGAATCATCCCGTGAAGTAAAGAAGAGTCAAGACCTGTAAGATCCAGTCTTGCCTCCTTTAGTGAACAGCATATCTACATTTCTAAGGCTGGAAATTTAAAAACTCTGTTCATATCTCATGATGGGCAATTACAGGGGTTTTCTGTGAATTTAATGTAGACATATCTATATATCTATATATCTATCTCTCTCTATATATATCTATATATCTATATATCTATATATCTATATATCTATATATCTATATATCTATATATCTATATATCTATATATCTATATCTAATCTCTCCTCACAAATCCTATGGCAGGACAAGCTAACTTTCTAGATATGTCTTTCTCTCTCCAGGAATTAAAGTTGTATTAGGTACCATGGGTAAGTTCCTAACATTCTCTAGACAAAAAAGTTAGACTGAATCTCTTCCTCTCCAAACAACAGGAATTTTACTATCTTGGATTTCAGTTTAACTTTCATAGCCCTTTGAATATCCTTACCAGTTGCAAAGGGCATTTTTATAGTTTCCCTTATCTAGTTATATTGGCACACACAAAGTAATATATTCAGCACACATCAGATTTGACAAGAAAAAATACTTGAATGTTTCAGGTTTTTCAGGATTCCTCAATGGATTTTGGATATAATTTGTGTCATTCGAAGGAGGACCTTCCCAGCTTTGGGAGTTGGGAAAATAACTTTCCAAAGCCTGAAGAAATATATCTTTTTAAAATTTGTGAGATCTGAAAGGAGAAGGGTGGGTGGTCTGAGCCCTTCAGAAGGTCTCTGATCCTTTGACCCATTAGACCATTAGTTCACCTAACCCAACCAATAGCTATTCGAGTCTAAGGGTTTAAAGAAAGGTGGCAATAAAAATAAATTACTAAACAAAAGGAATAAAAATAAGCAGTTCAAGAGGTTTTTTTCTCCTGTGAAATCTGAAAAGTTTGTAGGTTGCTCCATTCTATCTATTCAGTCAAGACACCTTCTTGATCTTGCCAAGATTAAACTACCATGGGTGCCCAACTACAGAAACAGGGAAAGTTACTGACATTAGGTCTGTGCTCTGTGTGCTGCTCCTCAGTTTGATGTTTAGCCACTGCTTCCTGCTCAGACCAAGGGGTTTTGCATACAGAAGCAGCAAATCCTACTTAATAATCATTGAACGGCAAACACCAAGGCTGTTGGGACAGAGCAGAAGTCACACATGGATGCCCTGGGTGGAGCTGCCCATATACACATCTCCAGCTCCAGCCCCTCACTGAACAAATTGTAGCTCTCAGACTTCTGGCCAAGGGGCTCTAAAAAGTCAAGATCTCATGTAACTTGTTGCTTCCTTGCGATTGAAAACATTGAGGAAAAGCCATTCATCACCCTGGGTCTTACTTATCATCAGGTTTAGCCCCCTGTGATCCTTCTTCTTCCTTTTTTTTTTTTTTTTCATTTCAAAGAGCACTCTCTAAACATTTCACAACAGCAAGCAGAACCAGACAGCATGTGGAAAACAAGAATATCCTCCTAATACAAAAACCATTAGGCAGCACTTGCTCTCTATTTGAAAACCAGAAATCAGATGATTTTTCAGTGAAATAGCAAACATCCACAGTGGAGACTTTCCTGGGGTTTTGAGGCTGGGGAAAGACTTCCAAGTCTGATTATAAATAAAGCATAGATGCTAAGGAAAAAATATAATGGCTGAAGCATTGGACTGGAGATTCTGCCCATGATTTCAGATGTTCTTCATGGTTTTGGGTCTCTCTGCTCTTAATCTCTCTGCTAAACCCATAGTTCCCCTGTGTAGAATAGATATCATAATTGTCTTTGTTTGCCTTCTAAGCAGCCAGTGAGGGAATATGTCTTAATATGCGTTTGTAAAGCACTTTGCACAAGAAGCTACTAAAAAACACAGCCTGAGTATTGCACATTCTCACCAACACTGATTTCCTCCACTTTCAATTCATCATTTTGAGTTGTTTGTTCCATTTTCCCAGTTGCTAGATAAGAGGCTGATCTCTGGGATCTTTGTGTGAGCAACTGAATTAATGCCAATGCTGCCCATGAACAGGGAGCCTTCTGCAGTGTCCCCACAGAGATGGCACAAACAGACAGAGCCCTGTGCCTGCCACCAGCTCAGCCATGGAAAAGATGCAGTAGAAACACCCAAGGATGGTGTTGGCTCTGGTGATGCTAGCAATGGGCTGCATTTCACCTACCCTGGCACTAAGAACATTTCCAAATTGCCTTCATCTTTAATTTATAGCCACAGCCACACAGTGGCTTTATTTAGAAGATGGAGACCTGAAATATGAACCTCTGCTCCCCTTTGGATTCAGCATGGATCCAAGCACCACAGCATATTTCCCTGAGTGTAGTCATAGGACTCCCCACATTTCCTAGGTTGTCTGGTCATTTTTTGGAGAGTCTCATTGCTATAATTCTTTTTTACAGCTGGATACAGGCCTGGAAAAAAAGCCCTGAGCTTCACGCCAAGATAAAATATTACAAAAAATAAGCTGAGTGTTGTCTGCCCTCTGAATCTATTCCAGTGGTCCTTTACTTAATAAAATGTGCTTCACTGGTGTCAGTGGGTATTACCTCAGCAATGAAGGCAGGACTGGGCTTACATAGTCAATAATTGCTTAAAACCTCATTCTTGATGAATAATAATCAGTGCTACGAGGACTGAAATTCCAAAGGCATGGAAAAAATGTTATCACCTGAGTAAGAGATTGCAATAAAAGTGTGAACAAAACTGGATTATAGGACATACTTGGAGAGGGCTTGATAAACAGCCATATAGAAACATTCTGGGTACAGTGGAAGCACACTTAGATAGGGGTAAAACTTGAGATGCAGTATTGCTAATTATTGCTAAGCACCAGTACCACTGTTTCCCAAAGCAGACATTCTTAACAGTTCTCTTGTCCACTGATCCCTTTAGTGAAGTCTGAAGGTAACCAAGCACATCTAAGCATTCAACTGAAGCAACAAACTCAACTGCACTGCCCACAAGCTTGAAAAAAATATTCTGAAATAACATTGGGAACCCTGAGCCCAGGACAGGAGGAGCAGTGGATTCCTAAGCCTGAAGATGAGGTCAGTCCTTCCTCTTTTCCTCTCCCCTGCACATCCTTTCCCTGGGTAAGTGGCAGTCCCTGCACTGACAAGGAGAGGCACAATCCATCCAATCCCTTCCCGGTTTGATTTCATGGCAAACTAGTGGGAAACTACATAGGGGGTTCCATAACAACAGAAATACTGAAAAATAAAAATCTTCTCATGACTTGTCTCGTTGCAGTTGTTCACTTTTCCTTTGTGTAATTTTGAGGGCTGGTAAAATTCTGCTTTTGTATCTACAGTAAGTGGCTGTGATACCACAGCAATGTCAGGTTTTTATGAGCTGAGCTCACATCTGAAGTTAGGAGGAATTCACATTCCCTTTCTCTAAAGAGGAAGCTCTCATTCACCTGCTTTTAAAAGACTTTTATTATGTCTTACAATAAATCTACTGAATACCTACACTGGGTTTATCTGCTTCTCATAACATGAAAAACTTAATGCACTCAAAATCTAAAATCTGACATTTTTAAATTGTCTGCATGAAACACAGTCCCCCTTATTTTTCCAGACTCAAGCCATCTAAAGCTGATCATGAAACCTTGCTGGAGATCAGTCCAGTGAAGGTTGCAGATTTCAACTGCTATTTTTAATTCAAGCATTTTAATATATTCAAATCTTCTAAAGAACAGATAATGTATATATTATAACCCCTTTCATTTATGACCTTTTTTAAAATTTAATTTTATCCCTGAAGATTAAACACATCAGACGCCAAAATCAACTAAATCCAAATGTTAAAGTCACAGTACAATAGTTTGCCTTCCCAGCATTGCTATTTTCTTAAAATATAACCAATGACACCTATCTTCCTGTGGTTATAGACCAAAATATTGTGTGTTGAGGCAGGCTTTGACTAATCCATCCCCTGGTCATTAAGAAGGACTGACTGTTTCTAAACACCCAGAGAGATGGCACATTCAGTGTACCTGGAGGCTTGTTTGTCTTCAGTCTCAGTGATTACAAAAGTATTGCCCCTGGTTAACTCTGAAGCCTCTGTCAGTAATTCTGGCTACATCATAATTCACTTTCTGACCCTCTTTTCAGTTTAAGTTGCTCTCTGGGGGTATTTCTAGTTCTGCTGTTGCTGGGTAAATAGCTGCAGTGAGGGGAAAAAAAGATGGGGTTTGCATATTTAATTTCATGCCTTTGCTTCGAATTTGTGTACATATTCCATTTATGATGGGGTAGGAGGTATAGTTCATGTGTTCAGCACCAGTTCAACAATCATGACTCCTGCAAGCGACGTGCAGGCAGAGATTGATGTTCTCCACATCACAGGAGGTGGAGAACATTCCTTTCCCAACATGGAATTTGAATTCAATATATTTGAATATTTATCTGAAATATTTATTCAATTTATTGGAATATATGTGAATATTTGGATTCAATATTTGAGATATTTAAATTCAGTATTTGAGATATTCGTTGCTTGGTCATGGAAAACCAAAATGAGGGAGGTGGGAGGCTGAAGGGGGGTTCTGGTACTTTGCCCCCCAATGTCTGCAGCCAAACTGGTACCCAACCTTTCCTTTTTAAAATGGTGTTGTGTTTAGTTTTGGGAAAAAGCAAATAACACACTAGAAATTATTGCTTTATGTGAACCCATACCCTGGGAAAATCATATAGGGTTATAACCAATAAACCAACAAAATGCTTGAAATGATTGTAGCAGAGTTCTGTGTGCTGCAAGAGATCAGTTCACGCTGGGTGAAAAGCAAAGAGCACCTCTTTTTGGGGGAGTAAGAAATTGTCTTTAAGTACCAAAAGGTGTTCCAGACAGCACTCTCAAAAGATACCTGTGTGTCAAATGTGAAAATGTGGTCACTGGCGAACAGACCAGTCAAGATGCAGAAAAACAGATTTAGGAAAAAAACCCCAACCAAACAAAAAAATTGGAAATCAAGAGAAGCATTTGCATTTCTAGTTAACAACATTCTCAAAAAGTAAGCGTTACAGGAGGTGGTTATTTTTTCCCTCTTTTCTATTTTAATTTAAAATAGCACAAGCTGAGCATGGCTGTTTGGGAATTTGGTGGCACTCCCTCTCTGGTCCCACACAAATTTGATTTGCCTGTAGCAGATCTGGGACAAATTTTGCTCTGATGTAATACTTTATGCCAGGTGACTCAGTTTATGTCATATCCTTCCTTACTGCAAACTGGGAGACACCAGAATCAAGGAGGCACTGGGCAAGGCAGGTGGGTGAGAGCCAAGGTATCCCAGGACAGCTCTGAGGCCAAGCAGGGGACAGACAGAGACACTCTGGGCAGTGGCAGGCTGTGCACAGCCACATTCCCAGGCTCTGGAAAGCAAAAGAAACACAGCCCAAATGCTGTGGAACAATCCTGGGCCCGTAAGTCCAGGCTGAATGAAACAGAGCTCAGTGCAAACACAGTCCAAAGGCAGTGGAAAGCAAACTTAGGCAAATAAACTCCAGGCTCTGTGAAACAGAGCACAGATAGATACACTCCAAGCACAAGTAGGAAAGCAAACAGAGACAAATATAGTCTAAACTTAATGAAGCAGATACATGAAACAGTAGCTGTCTCACTCTCCAAGCAAAATCCAAGTAACTTAGTCCAAAATCACTAAGCTGAAACATTTGTGGCTCTCTGACAGGCAAGCTGGAGTGTTAACCTTCCCTCCTCATATCCTTCGTGCCTTCCACTCACGTTCAGCATGGGAGGCTTATTCTCCATCCCTCAATGGCCCACAGTGACTGCTGTGGATCAAAAGCTTCACAATTTCTGCATGCCTTCAGCAAAATGTGAAAACTTGCAGTGTTTCAATGCAATATTCAAATGGGGCAAGGACACCTTACTCAAATATATATATATATATATATATATATATATACACACACATATATATATACACACACATATATATACATATATACATATACATAAATATATATGTATGTATGTACATGTATATGTATATATGTGTATATATACACATATGTATAAATGTATATATAAATATATATGTATACACATTTATATATATGTATATGTAGATATGTGTGTGTGTACAGTTTCTTTTGGATATTTATAGTGTAGCTTCCAAAGGAATGAAATAATGAAATAAAGGAAACAGAGATTAGATAGCAATCAACACATATCTTTTAAAAAATGAAAACCAGGGAAAAAGGGAAGCTAAGAGCATCAGAGACATTTCTTTACCTGAGAGAAATAGGACTAAAATGGAAAAAAATTCTGAAGTATTTCAGAAACTGAGAAAGCTTCCAATGGTTAATTTTTTTTTTAAGAAGATAACATGATTAGTGATGGAGAGGAGGTAAACAATTAGTAAATACTGGAATAAAAAAGGCTAAAGTACTTTTCTCACTTGAGGATGGCAAAGTACTTCCCAGTCTGACAGTAACTGTAAAGGAGGGTAAAAAACATCAATTACTGATAAGTACTTTAAACCTGGCAGGCTGTAGATTTTGTCCCAAACAGTCCGAAAGACCTGTCTGAAGAAAATCTCTGGCACATTTTTGATGTCTATTGGAAGACCAGGGAGATTCCCATGAAACACAAGAGCACTATGTTTAAAAAGGGCAGGCAGGATGACACAGGCAGCACCAGGTCAGTGAGGCTGACCTAGGTCTTGGGGGAAAGAATGATTCACTTGCTGCAGGAGTCAGCTAATAAAGACAGGAAAGAGAATTCTTGTCATTCAGTGTGTTTAACAGGAAACAGGTTGTGTCAGACAAACCTGATTTCATTCTCAATGTAGATTGCTATAATTCTGCAGATGTGATGTCCAGTACAACACTGTGGTTAAAAACAGTGCCACATGATGACAATAAAGTACATGTTAAAAGCATTAAGAATGAGATGAGTGCTTTTTTTAAAAACCCATCAGTGGGGAATCACAATTGGCTTGATAGCATTTTAGGGGGTTCTCCCAAATCAAAGCTTTTCAGTATTTTATCAATGGTTTTAAATAATTTTAACGTATGAGCAAATGCAGCCACCTTATATCACCAATAAAGGCTAACAGAATAAAATGAAGGTCATTTGCACTGAAAAACTCCAGGGCAAGAGTTAATTGTGTTCTTTTGATCCATTAATATATTACATCTCTATGATTCTATAGTAGGCAAACCAGTGATCTGCAATAAGGAAAAGAGAATAAATGGCTGGGACATGAACCTTGCTCATGTTCCTCTCTGGGCCAGCCCTCTCAGGAATCAGAGCCATTGGCAGAGCCCCTAGAGAGGTCTCACATCCTGCCTTAAGGCTGAGCAGCCCTTGCACGGTGGCACAAGTACTGTGCCACTAAAAACACCCATTGTTTTACATGCAACTCAATTACCAGCCTCATCTACCAGCCTCATCTGCTTTCAGGAGTCTCCTCCCATGCTCACTTTGCCAGTTTCCACTGGATTCAGAATGCTTTAGTTGCTCTGAAGTAGCAGAGTAAATGCAATCTATCCTAAGGGATTTATTCTGCCTTTCACCTACTAGAGCAAAAGAAATGCAAAGCCAAAGCAACTAAAAACCACCAATGTTCCCAAATAATGATGACAGTGATGATAATAACAACAACATTTTAGTGCTTTCTAATACTTTCTAAGTTAGCTAGATACCATTTTCCTTATTCTAGGAGGTGCTTAAGCAGAAAATTTGAAGGAAATTTATTTTCTACTTCAACTTTTATTACCTGCGGTCTCTTTTTGAGTGCAGCTCCTGGCCACCCCTTCTTTTTTCTTTGTAAGTGCTCTGCTCAT
Organism: Camarhynchus parvulus; assembly: GCF_901933205.1. Lineage (NCBI taxonomy): Eukaryota > Metazoa > Chordata > Aves > Passeriformes > Thraupidae > Camarhynchus > Camarhynchus parvulus. Next base: position 6,974,323 of record NC_044575.1, on the reverse strand, counting down.
ATTTTGCATTTTTGCCACAGTTATGTGGCAAACTGAAAAAAAAAATAAAATTTTTGTTCAGTTAAAGTTATAATTATAATGCAAGTCGTATGTTACTTGATAAAATGTGATAAGCCAGGTCCTCAGCTGATAGAAATTGGGACAGCTTCACTCTTGAGCTGTGTCATTTATATGCCTTGAAAGATTGACCCATCAATGAAAATTAAAAGGTAGTGCTGCTTGTTTTATATTAATAATCAGCTTACTTTCATTTTCTCTTAAAATAATCATTAGCTAGCACACAATTTTGTTTCCTCTACATGAGAAAATACAATAGAAAAGAAATCTGGTAGCAGAGCTACTAACACAGATATAAAACTCAAGGTTTGTTGACTGAGTAATCTTTACATTCACTGATTAATCTTCCAATTTCATCTCCCTGCATAAATACAGGATGGCTGAATGATGTAGATGATTGGAAATACATTTCATAATCTCTCATAAAAAGTGTGGAAAACATATTCCCTTTTGTATAATCCAAATGCCTGGGTGTTATTGAAAACAGAGAAAAAGAACTGCTAACTTCCTCCTTATGGCAAAAGGCATCTTAGACATTAATCTTCAAGTTAGGGAAAAATCAATGCAATGGATGCCCCAGTGAATTTTCCAGGTGAGTTCCTGCCTATGCAGTCAGTTGTCACATACAAACAATATTCACAAACAATTGTCACATACAAACGATATTCACATACAATTGTCACATACAATAAGCAACAGAGGCACATGTTGCTCCCAGCCTTGAATTCTCAAAAAACAACAATGAAGGAAAAAATTTCACAACTTCTCCACACTCACTTGTCTCACACATTTTGTATTTGATCTTAACTTCATATTTATGAACTATAATGATAAATAATCATTTTATGGACACTTCAGAGTTTCTTTAGAAAGGGGAGAATAACTGGAAGTGTTACCTCTTACAAACAGACCTCAGGGCTCAAACTTATTAAGCACAAATGCAGAATTTCACAAGAGCAAAGGTAAAAGGTAAAAGATGGTAAGGATGAGGTAAAAGGTAAAAGATGAGGTAAAGGTAAAAGATGAGCTCTTTCATGGCCTTTCTTGTCGTCGGGGCCTTGTACCAAGTTTTGTGTGTCAAAACTCTAGAGGTTTCTATTGAGACTATTTCATGAGGCCAAAATATGGAGACAGAGTCTCCTGCAGGATTAGGACACTGCCCAAGAGAAAAGTGGACAATAATTCAGTGAATTCCCATCCAACAACTATTCATTATGAGCTGTGGGAACCAGTGCAGGAGCAGGAACCTGTGTTGGCATTGACCACTGACAATGCAGGACTCACTTTCACCATTGGCATGCCTTCTCTTGGCTTATCTAGTCCAGAAAATTCATCAGGCTTTTCTGCAGAGCAGAATGGCTTCAACAGAAGGGATCAAAACTGCTCCAAGTGTGGTTTAGTGGTTAGGGGATCCTCAGAGCACTTCAGCCATATGGGCCTGAAATCCAGCAAGGAGAGCAGGGAATGGCCCATTCATATTCTGGGGTTGTGAACATGGCCTGAAAGGGTTTGGCAGCACTTTCTTGGCTATACTTTAAAAGAAAGGAATGATCTCCGTGGTAGTTTCCAAGAAAATGACATAAGTACCTTATTCCCAGAAAGGTTTCAGGGAAATACCTCGCTGCAGCTCCCAGGCAAACACTTAAATGCAGGAGAAGGAGCTGCAGAATTGAAGTCATTTCCTGCTGACCAGCAAAGGAGTCTCTCTGCTCAGGGATCTCACCACCATGAGGCCCAGGCTGAGGCAGCTCACTTTCCTCACTCGTTTTACAAGGAGCAGGGATGCCTCATTCAGAGTCCTGGATCACAGACTCACAATTAGATGCGTAAAATCTGCCTAAAAATAGAAGCAAATAAACCAGCAAGCTCCAAAATCTGAAAGACCTGGCTCTGAGGAGGAAGACACCCAGATACAGACAAGGGACTATATTCAGGAAATGCGCCAGCAAAGGTGTAACTGAGTGCACAATTTGAGATGAACAAAGGGTGCTGGATTTTGGAGAGCTCAGAAATGCAAAGAACACAGGCAGAAGTGTCAGAGCAAGTCTATGCTCCATTCCCATGGGGCATATTATCACCATCTGGGAGATGATTGATATTTATTTGTCTAGCTTATGCACACACACAGGCACTGCATTTGAGATGGAGTCTCTCAAGTTAAATAGCAAAACGAACAATAAGACAACCTGCTGACAACTCCAGCTCAGACTAAAAGAATCAGTCGGGGATCTCACAGCTTAGGAGTAACTCAAAACAGTTATTCCCCCATATATTTTCACTTCAGTGATAAAATGGTGTGTTTCTCTGTTTATAAACTAATTAACTTGGTAGGGATGTGGTGCACTTTCATTCTGAAGACTCTGAGTGCATCAGGCAAAGAGAAAGGCTCCATACATTATCTGAGAAAAGGAAGGGTCAGACTGAGCCCCTGTGTTGACCTTCATGTTTTTGGTCCCACTTAAACCAAAAGAGTTTGTCCCACAAAATTTTGCAGCAGCTGTGAGGTTCTGTAGTTAGTTTTAGTTTATATAAGCTTTGCTGAGTTTATGCTTGGAGAGTGCTGAGTGGTTAGGGGGATACTACATACTAAACCCTTGCCTCTTTAGGGAAAAAATGTATTAAGCTGTCATTTTTGTGTGCATAAATAGGAAATGTTGAATCAACTTCTGGCTTTCTAGACATCTAATTTGTTTTTCAGCTGTCCATTCTTTTTTCCTTTTTTTTTTTTTTTGAGGTTCAAGAATTCTCTTGGGAACTTTGGACATTTGCAGGAAGCCACTGAAATGCCATTCTGCCCATTTACTTGGGAGCAAATACAGATGGCACCCACATGTAAAGAAACTGGGAGACACAAAGTTTTGTGGGAACATACTCCTCTTCTGCTTGCCAAAAACAAGCAAAATGTTACTCATCAGAACTTGAACTGGAATTATTACATAAAATTATGTCTCTTGCCTGTTAACTTCTGCTTCTAAAAGTCACAAAACAAGAAACTATATCATCATGCTTTCTAACACCTTGTTCATGTTTATTTCCACAGCTACCTTCAGACCTGTCTCAATCCTGAATTCCAGATGCTGACCAGGAGAGACATGTTGGAAAATACCTGGACTTCTCTGAGAAATCCTAGTCCATCTCCATCAGTAAATACCACTTTCAGACAACAGATTACCCTCCAGCAGCTCCAGCATCCGACAGAGATGGTGGGATGAGTTCTCTGCTGCCAACCACACTGAGGAGCCTTTTAAAGTACCACAAACATCTACCCACATCCCACAGTCCAAACCAGACACAGAGCTCTGGGCAGCTCCCTGGTGTGCTGCAAATGGCTGAGCAGGGCACGAGGCAATGCAGAGCTGTCTTGGTGGGCAAAGCATTCCATTTTATGCTGGTGTGACTGCAGCTTTTTTCATCTGAGTTGCACTTGAATAAAGTCAGACTAATGCAGTGGTGAGGCAGACCTGATGCTTCTACTGTGCTTTGTATCTATGATTACAGCCTAAAAGATCTGCTTCAAGTAAAAAAGATGTTTTGATTACATATGCCAGCACAGGAAACCACCATTTTTTTTTCACATGGATGGCAATTATTTCATTCTTGGAGGTTGCTGCGATGCACCTATCCAAATGAATATATAGCATTTAAATATCAGCAGTGACTCACGGACCACTAACAACTACAGAACCCCAGATGATGGAAAGTTGGAAACATGTATTTTTACAGATCCTTTTTGTGGCTGCTATCTTTAATAATGCCAAATGATCTACCAGCGTCTCTTAAGGGTAAAACAGTAAAGACTCCCATCTGTTAGAGGGTTGATCCAGCTTGTTCTCAACTTTTTTGAGTCAGTTTATTATCATCTGGGAGTAGTTCTGCACCTACTTGCTCTTCTTGTCCTCTTTTTTTCTTGTTTTAAGAAGATAGCACAAAAAAAAGTCTTAACTGGAATGGGGCTTAAGTGCTTGGTTTGTTTTTTTTTTTTTCACATAGGAATAGTTCTTTCAAGAATGGTTAGGTCATAAGCAAAAGCTTCAGACACTTCCTTCTTTTTCTATCTTATTTTTTTTTCTCTCTAAAATTTTAACAGCTTGGGAAAACTGGGAAAATTGGAAACCTGTACATAGAAGATTTAAACCAATCAGAATCTAGCCTTTCTTGCCCAATCATTCACCTTCCGCTTTTGTTTTCAAAAGGCCATACAATTTTGGCTTTCCAAATGTACAAAGCAAGCAACTTTGTCAAATTCCACCAGGTAGCATGACTGATCCCCAAGAGGGCTTAATTTTAGCCTTGGAAAACAGGAATCCACTTTCTCCACCACCAGCAGCCTCTACCAGGCAGGATTTTGGCCTGGACATCACTTTCCCACCACCATCAGCAGGTTGTTTTTTCCTGAGACAAACTGCCCCAGCAGCTTAACCCAACATCACCAATGTCTGCAAAGTTGGGATTATTTTCACAGGAGCAGATCTGAGATAGAAAGTAGGTAAAGGAGAATGAAGAGATGAAAGAGTTGGATAGGGAAGGCAAATGGGAGGATGTGAAAGAATTTTATGAGGTGGATAGAGGGCTCCCAACAGTGAGAAGAAATGGGAGATGAGTCTGGTCAACGGATTTTCGCACAAAAAAAAAAAGTAATTTGCATAGACTAAGTTTATTGATTTCTTCAATAATAGCTTGGAACAGCACCTGTGAGGAATTTCTGAATAAACATGTAAATGTTTATTCAGAAAATATCATCCTGTTCATTCCTCTATTCTTTATCTCTGAATTCTCATCAGCTGCATCCTTCCTTCACATTTGCCATTTCAAAGTTACATTGGGTTCAAACGAATGTCCTGCCCTGTTAGACTGCTAAATATCCAACTGCAGAGAGCAAAGCTTCTGTGCCTGAGCCTGAAAGCCAAGGCAGGTACCTGGATGTGTCAGCCACAGCTCTGGTTCAGGGCCAGCCAGCTGTTTCAACTGACAGAGAATCAAGCTATCATTTCCCAAACCACAAACATACTACATCTTATTCAGAGTGAAATAAGAGACGCGTTTCCTTTTGACAGTTTGGGCAACAGGTGGAGAAAATTACAGTGTCACACCAAGCATTTTCCTTTGGGCTGTTACACACTGCCTGTGCTCTTGCAGCTTTTGTGAACACTATCAACATGGAATTTCTCTTATTAACCATGAAGAACACAGTCTTTACATGCAAAAACAGAAGCCTTGACTCTCCTTGTGTGGAGCAATTGCACATGCTATCTTAGCACCAATTCCAGATTTTACCCATTTTCCATTTTCCAGTTCCTGGGGCACTTTGGAGATGCAAGACTGAAAAACACAGCAGAGTTTAGATGATGGAGAATATCATAGCCTGTCCTTAAAGCAGCTTGGCAGCAAACAAAATAAAAGTATCAGCCTGGCCTTAAAGCAGGTAGGCAGCAAACTTCATCCTGCTGACAGAAGAATATCTGTGTGCAACTGGCAAGAATGTCTGTCTTGTTCCAAAGTTTACTTCCTCTCTGAAAAAAAATCAAAAAATCAAAATCTTCAGCTTGAAGAAAACACCAGAAACCACAAAACTTACTTGATATGGGCCAGGCAATACAGGGTAAGAATCTAGCCAATAAAATTATTAACTTAGTCAAGTATTTGCTCATTATTAAAATGATGCTGTCTCACTGCTACTGCTCCAGTCCCTTCTGTTCTCATCAAAATCTCACAACATATTTCCACAAGAAAATGTAAAGCATGAAAGTACAGTGTAAAACATCACTGATGCACCCAAAACAAGCCTTAATTTCAAGATTTGAATCTTTCTTCCTAGGGCATGATTTTGCTCATCTTCCCAGTGCTCAGCCTGTGTCCTTTTTTCCCTGTCTGCTCCAAGCCTCAGTCCTCACCCCTAATTGCTTGGTGCTAAAAAGCCCACTCGGTGCCTTGCAGAAGGTGTGTTTGGTAGGCTGCCAGGTCAGCTCTTTACACTGCAGAGACCTTGGGGTTGGGGCCGTATCTCCATTTATGTTTGTGAATAATCCAACACATGTACAGCACTGCGGGTCTGATCCCGTATATCATAACATCACTGATGTGGGACCAGATGCTGTATGAACAAATGGGAATCTGTTGCATTCATGTAGTGCCTCTTTTTTTTTTTTTTTTTTCCAAGGAACTCAAAGCACTTTACAATCTTTAAGCCTCACCACATGCCCGTGGGGTACAGCGGGGTAAGTAGGCCCTGTAGCATTCTTTACAGAGCCAAGTACATTTATTCAAATGTAGCTGAATAATAATAATGCAACCATGACCTCCCATGACACTTACGTTCCTCGGGAACAATGAAACTGTCAGGCACAAGGGTGAGACTCATGAGTCTGGGTGACAAAACTTTTTCGGCAGCTGGCCCACGGCTGCAGGCCTCACTTCCGTAATAGATTAGGATGACCACCAGCTCCCCCGTGCAAAATGCAAAACTCTGCTTCTTCACACTCCTTTTCCCACCCCATCAACAAATACCAAAACAACCTCACTGGAAAACAAGAAGCCCTCTATGGGGTTTTGTGAGCCGTGCTACAGATTCTAATAGACAATTGCTGCTCTGCTAATAGGTCTGTGTGCTTTGGGAATGACCCTCTTCTCAATAATTTAATCCTTTAATAGCTTCTGGAGATCATTGACTGATTTAAATGAAGCATGGTTATGTCCTTAAATTTGCTTTTACAGAATTACTTTTGCAGGGGTGAAGAGGTGGCGAAGAAAGAAATTAACCTTAATTTCATCAAAATAGGGTTTCTACACTGTTATGAACCTATGTATACTGAAAAGTTGCACTTTTTTTCCAATTCCATTCCAATCCAATAAGGAAAGTAGAAGAGACATTTAGCAAATGCCATTCTCGTCAGAAAAATGAAAACAAATTAAAACCAATCTGCAGGAAATCTTTGGAAGTTAAGACCCCAGACTCCTCCTCTGGGAGTAGAATGAACTTTGGAAATCTGTGAGTCAGAGGCACAATTATCTATGTAAAAAAAAAAAAATAAATCTATGCACTATTGATTAACCTTGGCACTTCAGACAGCAGTGTCACCTCATGCATTGGAATGACATGCCACCACGTGACAAACTTCAAACTGGCCATCTCTCAGAGATGGCTGCTAAAATAAAAACTGCATTTAGTGTACCAATGCCTGTGTCATGTGCAGCACTTTGCTTTCTAACTGGTTTGCTGTCTTCCAGAAACAACCCAGAGTGTTAAACTGGGCAGAAAGTGTTACTTTTAATCACACAAACCTCTTTGTCACCCACTCTGGTTTTGCTGAGATGCCATTTCCCCCCCTTGTTTCTCAGCCTCCTTCCTCTTTAGTGGGAGCTCCTCCATCCCCTTATGTTCCCCCTGTGCACCGAGTGAGGCTGGAGTTGCCACAGTCTCCTTAATGTCTAATCCTTTAACACTGGGAGAGCATTGTATTGCAGCCCTAATGCAAGGATGAATTCTGGAATGTGCAGCCTGGAGAGAGGCTTATAGAATAAGAAAGAAAGAAAAAGGGAAGAGGAAAAAGGAATTGAAAAGAGAAAGAAGTCAAAACCACACATGGGACAGAAGGAAAAAAAGGGGATTAGGTGACAATATCCGACTGCACTGAAGGGTCAGGAGAATTAAGCTTCAGAGCAGCTTGCTCAATGTGTGCTGGGATAAAAAGACTCTGATATGAATGGAGGTGGTTCAAGTGCAGGCACATTGTGGAATGCAATAGGAGTCTGCTAGGGAACATTTAAGAGAGTTGTGCACCACTTTCATGTAGCAAATAATATATATTGTTTGCTGGGCAAAGATCTGAGCCTCCCTGTCACATTTACAAGGTTGTTACAGAGGAACGAGAAACACAAGAATGGAATGAAATGGAATGGAATGAAATTAAATGGAATAGCTTTACACTAAATGAAATTATAAATCAAATAATCTGAGCATGTGCTCCTAAGATTTATTATTGCATATGATGTTTATATTGAATATAAACTTAAAGCAATAGATCCTTGTCCAAAGAAAACCAGTGCATTTGACATCCATGGAGTTAGATCTGCTTTTAACAAATATTCCAGCCTGATTTTTAATACCTAGTTGTACTGCATGTGCAACTGAGTGCATAACGTTTTCATCAGGCCAGCTTTGTGATCTTTCTAATCGACGTAGGTGCTGCATCTTGAAGGACACTGAGTCATTATGATTTTCATACATGCTGGGAGTACTTCTACACAGCTCAACAGTTTAACTGAAAATATTACAGATACTTTAAATTCCCATGCAGTTTATTTTCAATTTCCTATTCCCTTCTTGCAGACAAAAAAAAATTTACTTCTTGCAGACAGCCTCAAAGTGACAGTATGGTTACTTTATGGAAACCAGCTCTCTACATTTTCTTACAAGACAGGCACTGGGAGTTAAACATAGCTGGAATCTGAGAAAATGCCCTATGTCATTCTGACACGCTTTTTTGCCCCAACATGGCTTCCTAATATAAGATGAAATAACAGCCTGATCTCAATCTGGCATGACTGCCCGTCTATGAAGCAGAGAGAAAACTGAGAAACATGAGAGATGGAAGAAACAAGTCATGAATAATAAAAGAAAGTGATTTTTAACTATGTAAAGAGAATTCATTCAAGTCAACCATCTGGCACAGGGCACATCCTGCAGAGAGAGCAGCCATGGAAAAATTACAAAGTCAGTTCAGTTAATATTTCCCAAGATGACACCACAGGAGACAAAGCTGGAGTAGAGTGCCACATCCAAGTGACTGATACTAAAACTATTTTGATATTGGTTATGAAACACACCAATCCCTAGAGTCTGGTTCAGGAAGATCCAAAGAACTCAGGTATTTACAAAAAAACCCCAAAATACCATTTGTTTGTTTGTAATACTATTGCCTTTCCTCTGCTGCAGATAGCATCAGTAAAGCTGAAGGTGACTGTGTATGCAACCCACATGCACTTTGCTTTGCTTCTAAAATAGAATAGAAAACACAAATCATTGCAAAAAAAACCACCAGGCCAACAAAACAAAGAGAGAAGAGAAGAGAAGAGAAGAGAAGAGAAGAGAAGAGAAGAGAAGAGAAGAGAAGAGAAGAGAAGAGAAGAGAAGAGAAGAGAAGAGAAGAGAAGAGAAGAGAAGAGAAGAGAAGAGAAGAGAAGAGAAGAGAAGAGAAGAGAAGAGAAGAGAAGAGAAGAGAAGAGAAGAGAAGCCCAAAACACTCCACTCTTACACAAAAACTTGCTTGGATTGGAGTGAGGACACGTTTCCTTCCTCCTCCCCAGCAGTAACACCTATGACCTGACCCAGGACTTGACCTGGAAGCTGAGAAAAGAAGAAAAAAGACAGGGCTTTCAGGGTTCACGACAGCATCTTTAGAAAGCTGTGTGCCTGTACGTGGGCATTATGGAAGTACAGTGTCATTTATTCTCTGGGGACACAGATGTGAAAGCACTGCTGGTGTATATTTTCAACTAATACTTTCCTGTGACAGAGGACAGAAGAATTGTTTCCAGCGAATTCAGCAACAATATTTCTACTGACTTCAGTGAACTGGAGCTTTACTCCAAGGTTCTAAGTATATCACAAGAGTTCACAGCCATATCAGCAATTCCTCCCCCATCATCCATATCCTTAAAAATACATATATGTCCTTTATTTCCTGCATCCTCTGAGTTATCTGGGTTTGTTGTTTGTCCCTTTTCAGTCCAAGGCAGCTGAGAGCTGGGCCCCAGAGCCTTGAAATCAAAACAACAGCAACACATGAGGCAGTCTGCTGTCTGCAGGGTATGTCTGACTAAGCTGGGAGTGATGTAGGAGCTGAAGAATCCACTCTCTCGTGCAAGCAGGCACCAGGGCTGGGCAAGGTCTCTGTGCTGCTACGTAATGTACTCCCCTGATCTGTGTACACACACAGACACAGACTATCCTGCCCAAACAGAGCCAAAACATTCATCTGAAATCCTACAAAAAGCCCCAAGAGAAACAAAGGCAGTGTTTTGCATGTGTTTTTTTTAAAAATGTTTTCTCACAAGCCCCTCCAAAAAAGATAGCCATCTTAGAGTTGGATTTTTGCATCACACATTCTTCTACCCACATCCCTTCTCCTGCATCTTTTTCCTTAATAGCAAGAAGGGAGAAGAGAGGGAAGGAAAGAAAAAGGCCCTCTTTAAAGAAAAAGAAAACCAAAAAAACAATAGAAATCAAGGGCACGATTACTCATACTCATTAGGAATCATGCTATAGCTAGAGGTTGGGAGGAAAGAACAGAAATCACTTTCTTTCCTACCTTTGGGCTTCCTAGTCTGGCCTTGCACAAAATGTTAGTCTTTACAGCTGGGGTGGAAGAGGAACTGCTCCTCCAACCATTCCAGAATCTTATTCCTCAGAGAGGCTGAGCTGGTCAGCACAGCTGGACCAAGGACTGTGAAGGGATGCAAGAGGTGTAAATCAGTCTCTACAAGGGCAGGACCTCAGAAAGGAAATGTCTCTCCTCAGCAGCCATGTGCTAGCAGGGTGCAGCTCCTTTCCACCCCGTGTTTCTTGTCCGTGTCTGGAACAAACAATCGAGCCTTAAATAACTTGACTTGCCATTGAACTTGACCCAAACGAAACCTGGAAGAGTCCAAATAAAGTTCATGTAGGATTTTGCTCTCATTTTTGGTATATCACAATGCCAGATGGAGCCAAAGGTTGTGGCTCCATGAGAAGATTAGTCTTATATCACTCTTATCAGGAGGAAGACACTATTGGAATCTCAAGACACAGCCCATCATTAGCTACCTGAGCCCATTCTGCTGGTGAGAGGCTGCCTGGGCAGTGCAAATCAGTTCTGACAATATTCACACTGTTGTGTTCAAGTCTGAGCCAGAGAAAAATCACATCTAGATCTTGTAAAATCATTTCCACCACAAGAGGTTTTCCCCCACCAATATAAAATTGCCATAACTTCAAATTATTTTGAGATGTTAGAAAACAAAACCTGGTTTTGCGCGATCTTTCCCCAAGTGAACCACAACCCATCCCTCAGAATCAAGCTTGTTTATCTGAGAAATGGAAGTATTGGGAAATGGAAGAGAAGAGCAGATGAAAACCTTGCCTGCTGTCAGGCAGAGGTGGGCAGGGATTATTTTTGGGGCAGAACCATTGGGTGCTGTTGCCTGCAGCGTGGAGCGGATGCTTGCCCCTGCATTTTTCCGAAGCAGTTATCTGCAATTCAGGCCTCTTGATCACAGCTGGTAAGGAGAGAAGGCAGCCTGGTGCTCAGGTGGTTTGTGGTGCAACTACCAGCAAGCTGATTACATGTGTTTCCTCTGCAGTGGAGCCTGTGTCTTCTTGTGACAATGCTCTGGGTTTTGGGTTTGTTTTTTTTTTTGAGTGCATGAAAGTGAGTGCAACGTGCACTTCCAGCACTTCAGATGAAATGAAGGCTGTCATTTGAGAAGAGAACACGTCATCCTGACAGCCGAGTGTTGAGCCTTATCTTGAAAATTATTCAGAGGTAGAAAAACCTATTTCCCTGAAAACTCAGAGGATGAAATTCAGGACAGAGCTCTAACTGCAACACCACTTTCCAATCGGTTCCCAAATGCCCCACAGGTATACCAGCCACTGGCAGCAGTACCTGTGAGAATCACGGGTCTGCACTCACTCCCCAAGCAGCCCCTGCCCAGGGGAATGCCTGGATTCAGACCAGCTATTGTTTCCCTCAGATTCAGCACCACTGCTGAAGCATGAAGGAAACTCCCACCCTTGTCCTGCTCTCCTCACCCTCCTTGCCCTCCCCCTTGCCCCACACACGGAGATGTGAGAAAGGAAGCAGATCAAATGAAAGCAGTGAGAAATGGGGTTTCTTCCTCCCACTTTGCACTGCCATCCATCTCCCAGCACAGAGAGCCAGCCCAGGGCTTCTCTCCTGAGAGCTGCTGCTCATCTGCCACAGCCTCTCATCCCTGCATGGTTTTCCACCTTTGAGCATCCAAGAGTCAGAGAAATTAAAGATGAAAGTGGTGGTTGATAAATAATCTTGTATCAGCCCCTCCTTCAGAGTAGAGCACATTTTCCAAAGGTGTTACTGGACTCAGCCTTTCAAACCTCTGACCACAAATGAATCTGAAGATCAAGAGGCACTATCACAGGGCAGGAAAAAAGGAGTAATATCTGCTATCAATATTTGCTATCAATTTTGACCTGAACTACATGTTGGAGCCTTCACAAAAGATGTCCCATACAGGTAAAAGTCTAAGTAGAAATACAGACAGAAAAAAACCTGAAATTCTCAAAGAGACTTCCTGGTATCTTAAGGATACCAGGTATCCTTAAAAAAAAAAACAAAAAAATTCAGTTCCTGGTATTTTAAGGATCTTAAAAACACTGGTTTTTGGAAAGAGCTGTTCCAAACAGTAGTTTGTTAAAATAACATTCCTTGTGAAGCATCCATCACTTAATTGGAGTGAATGACCACATGACAACTGCACTCACATTAGAACAATTCAAATAAAAGTGATTTAGAAGGAGAATCCTAATCCATTTACCACAGAGCATCATGCAGACAGCCTTGCAAAGTGGCACATATCAGTCATTTCCCAGAGCCTGGCTTTCCTATAGGCTTCAGAATTCCTTCACCAAGTGTTCTGTGGTAGAGCTATAAAGAAGAGAAGGTAGAAAGTTGTGTTAGACTGGCAAAAACTGGAAAAGTCAGTGTCTTTTAAACAAAAGAACCAATCAATGGGACATTTAGACAAGACACAAGAAAAGAACTCTGTACCATAGGGGTGGTCATACACCAGAGCCCAGAAAGGCTGGCAGCTCTCCACCCTTGGAGAGGTTAAAAACTCCACAAGTCCTTGGGCATCTCCTTGTGACTGCACCTGCTCTGAGGAGGAGGTGGGATGAGACAACCAGAGGGGCTTTCCCACAGCATCCTCTGTCCCTCTCAGACTCTGTCCCTGAAGGTTTTCATTGGCTCTGCTGCACTGACTGCACCTGGAATGTTGTTCTAGTTGCAAATGAAGTAATGAATTAGTAATAAATGAATTAATGAGTAATAATATGGACAAATAATAACTAATCTAGTTTATAATACAAAATAAATAATAATTAATGTGCAATAGATTATTGGAGAGTTTGCAAATTACTAGTTTGCTTCCAACTCTTGCACATAATCATCCTACTCATGTGCTTGGAACCCTGCTACTCAGGTTTTGCATGTTCCTGGAATCTACTGAGCTACCTGTTCACAAAATTCAATGTGAATGCTTTAGTCATTTTTATCTTTGTAACAGAGCAAGGTTTGTTTGGGGCTTGCTGGTTTTTTTTTTTTTTTTCCACAGCATAACCCAAAATGAACCTCAGATCAAAGCCATTCTATTCTCCACTCTGAATGCTGTGCCCTTTGCTGCAGTGTCTCAGAGCCTCCCAGTGATGTATTACAGAATGTGATTAGCAACTGTCACGTGCTGTTTGTTTCTCACCATCTCCCCAGGGATAAGCTCAGCCTAAGGGTTTCACTGGCAGGACTTTATGCTCGGTTTTGTTTTGAAATACGTAAGAACGATCTGGCAAAGGAGTATTGCCAGGTCATTTTCATGAAGCACAAGATTGATCCTGAACACTCTTCCACCTTTCTGTTTCACAGGGAGATAAGGAGATGAGATACACGCTATTTAATATAAAAATTGAGGAAAAACTGCCATGGTGAGGTTTCACTGGCAGCTCACAAAGGAATCAAACCTATGATCCAATATGCCCAGAGGCATTGATACTGCAGTGTGTTGAGGATCTTTTGACTGGTGTAACTTATCCTCACCTCTTGCTGGCCCAAGAGGTGTCGAGGCCACTGCAGAGCCAATCAGGATCTCCTAGCATTTCACTGACTTGGGAGAACAGGCTGGAATCAACAGGTGGACTTGGCTGGAAGATTTCCCCATGAATAAAAGACCCCTCCCCAAAAAGGTAACCCCCCCAGAAAACATCATGAGCAAAACCTGCTAAATGCACTCACTTTGCTTATCAGCACCATCCCAAAACAACAAGCAGCTCTCTCTGGACAAGAGATGTGGTGAAAATGACTCCATGGCTTCAGCTCACAGGCAGTTCAAGTCAGCACGGGTTATGTGTGCTCATTGGACCCCAGAGGAATCTTGGCAGAACAAATGAAAACATCAATTCAGGCATTTTCAGCACAACTTTAATGTATATTTTTCTCAGTCTTGGCATATACCCCCTGTCACCTCCCCACCATCCTCTCTATGTAGCCCCAAGGGCCATTAATCCAGTTTTGAAGACAGCAATTTCTTTCACAACCCGAACAACTGCCTCAACATGTCTAGATAAATAGTGCTTTTATTTTTTTTTAGAGGAATATTGTATTCCACACTAGTTTAAATCTTTCATTCACATTATTTACATGAAATTTATCACTTATAAACCCCCAAAATCCAGGACTACAAAAGACTGGGAGCTCTCCTGGTTTCACATATGGGAAGAACAGGAGCTGATGCTAAAGGAGAGTCCTTCCATGTTAATGCAACAAGTCCTGACAGAAAATAACCAGGGCATGCATACCTGAATGCCTCAGGTGCCTCTGCACAGTGTGACTGAAAGGAAAACTCTCCTGGCTCAGTTAGCTCCTTTAAAATCTAGGGCAAAATCTAATCACAATAATCTGGAAGTTGCTCTACCGAGGTAAATCTGACCCATGAAATCCATGGGGCTTTTATCAGCTTGTGCAGAGCAACTGGGCTTTGAGACTCCAGCCTGGCACTGCAAGGCAAAAAAGATAATTCAGGGCAGGCTCAGTGTCAGGCTCAGTCTCCTGAGCTACTTGAGTCATTGCCTAATGCAAATCTGTGAAAGAAAATCAACAGGACTGGGTGAAGCTTTACATCTTTACATGAAACCCAGCTTCAAATGTAGAAATTCTGTTTTCAAGCTCATATTTAATCAGACTCACCTTTCCTGCAGCTTTTACAGCAGATATCACTGATGAGAAAATCTGGGTTATGCTCTGGGAGAGCAAATGTACATCATTTTTTGCCTGATATTCTCATCTCAGATATACATCCTCCTCACTTCACCTCATCCAGCTCCCAGACTGCTTGGAAATTATGGGAACAGATCCTGATGTAGAAAAACTGACTCTCTGATGTGCAGCTTGGGATGAGAACCAAATTATTCAAAGTACTAATAGTAGGATGAAAAGCCTACTGTCACAACACAAATATTAAAGCTTTCATCCCGTCATGATACAAAGGTAAATTTAGGAGTACATGAGGGACTCATCTGTCATGAGGTGGCAACAGTTTGAAACAAACTCAGATTTTCTTTTTTCAATTGTATCAGAATTATTTTTTACCAGATGAGTAAGAAACCAGTGTAAGAATTTCATTCAATATTTTGTGCTCCAAATTACAAACTTACCTTAAACTGGAATAGATCTGGCTCCAAGCAATTTTTCTGACATTTTAAACGAATGCTTTTTATATAATTTAATTTTTAATTTTTCTATGGTTCTCTGCATGGCTAACAATTTGTGTTTATACCCTAACAGGAATATTTGATGCTCTGTCAAAGCAAATCAATCTTCCCTCTCTCCTTCGATTCTAATGACGCCATCAATAAAAGCCCTCATCAGAAATGAATGTTCTGCACAAAATGCTATGCATAATGGCATGACCCCTCAGGATGCAGGGCATGTCATTTTGAATTTATTCAATCTCTGGGAGCCCTGCACAGAGCTAACTTTTGAGTCTTTGGAGTCTCCAGTAAAACAAGATCATCGTGCCCCACACAGAGTCAGGAACAGAAGAGCTTGCAGCTGCAGGAGCCTCTTCACCCTGCTGTTGGAGGGGCTGCTTGTTTCGGTGTTTGCTCCCCACAGCCCTGCAGATCTCAGTCTGCGAGGTGGGCTGGGGATCAGCTCCATCCCTCTCTCCTCCTGCTGCCAAAACATGCAGAGCTGTGCTCCTCGTGCTCCCAAGACTAAGGCAACGTGTTCCATACACACCACAGGGTTTATATTTCATAAATCACTTAAATCCCACTAGGCTCCTTGCATTTTTCAATGCTGATCACCAGGGAACAGGAGCGGTTGGATATCCATGGATGCTTTTACACTTGAGGGAACCCAAAGTGCTTTAACACAGAATAATTCACACCCTGGCACACACAGTGACCAAGAAGTTAAACACAATTATCTGCAGAAATGCAGATTTTTCAGTGATTCCCTTTTGACCTGAACTACATGTTGAAGCCTTAACAAAAGATGTCCCACACAGGTAAAGGTCTAAGTAGAAATATAGACAGAAAAAACATATCCATGAAAGCAAAGAGAAGAAATGGATTTGTTTGTTGGTTTGTTTAGGTTTTTTCCTCCTTCTGGCCCAGAAAAATTTCATTCTTTGGTTTCTTAGTTTTTCATGTGAAAGATGAAGCCATGCAGATTTCACAACATTTTCTACAAAAAATGTCAGTAGTCAAAAACTTCATTATCCACTGAAAACCAATTCTGACCACCCATTTGTGTGATACTGGGGAATTCAAAGGAAGGTTTGGGCTCCTGGTACATATTTGCATTCCAGATGAAGCAGCAAGAAAATACAAGAGAATGAGTGGGAAGAATCACTTTTATGATAAGCCAAGAGGGAAGAGTATCTCCAAGTCATGCAGGGTCTCCAAAGTAAAAGACTAGGTTGAAGGTAGAGCCTCTGAAGGGCTCAAAGGCAGTAGCTGTGGGCAGGCTGGGGAGTTAGGCTTGCGCATACTACTGAGGGAACCAAGAAATTCAGTACTCAAAGATTAAAGAGAGAGCACGGGCAGATATTAGTTTTCATTTCAAGAGACCTCTGTGCAGAGAGGAGGGGGGAAAGATCAGTATTTTAGGTGCATTGTTTAATATCATCCTTGAATTCATTTTTTCCACAGTCAGAAGCAGGAAAAAAGGAAGCACAGGAACCACTTGAAAATGCCAGATCTATTGAACACTGAATGTACCCATGAGGGTATAACAGAGCATTCTTCCTGCAATTAATTTCTGATGAGAGACCAGTGTATCAAAAATATATGTGGTAGGTACCCCCAAAAGAGAAGAACAGAATGACTTCTCAATGCCTCCTCAATTCCAAAGAGACCCAGTGTAATATTATGAGAAATGTGCTTTTCAGAGAGATTTCCCACCATTTCAGTGTCCTGGTGGTAAACTGAGGTTCACAAGTGCAGCGAGTCCCTCTAACCCCCAGCCAGCCCAGCAGCAGGATCAGACCACAGGCATTCTGGATCCCAGCCACTCCAGTGGGTATCAGCAATTAAGAGACCAAAACTCTCCAGGCTGGTGAGGCCTTTCTGCATGATGGGCTCTGTTTTCCAGGAGCTGGCTCCCAGAGCACAGCTGCTGAGGGTTTAATTGCACAGGCATTTGCAAACACTGCAATTACACTGCGAAACATGGGGACAGTTATAAATAGCACAGAGGGAAATTCAGCTCACAGAAAACTGGTGTCTCACAGGCTTCCACAGGCCTTCTCCTGGACGGAGAATTTGGCAACTGAACTAGTTCAGGGTCAAATGTTTCAGGTTGACCCCTGTAGCAATGCCCCTTTTGAACACTTTTCCTCCTGCCTGCTACAAAGGTTACAGAGTAGGAAATGCCCATTATTGTTTGACCTTGTGTCACGGAGACATTTTAAGGCCCAAATGTGAGGTTATTTTTAGTTGGGCTGTTATTTCAAAGCCAGGCTGGGGAGAGCAAAATCAGCAAAACTTCACAAAGAGAAACAATACAAAATGGCAACCAGCATTATCTTCCCTTTCAGCTTGACAGGGATATTTGTCTTGATACTGAGCTGTGCTGGTGCTGCGCTTCCTCAAGGAATGTTGAACAACTTCCACTCACGTTACACAAGCGCCTGCCCCTGGATCACTTTCCTGTGTTGCCACTTGGCTGCAATGCCTGCAAAGGTTTTGTAATCCCCAGTTCTATTCTTGTTTCCTAAGGGTGCATCCTGCCTGGAAAACAGCAAAGGAAGGGAAACTGTATTTAACATTACTTCCTAATTAAACTGTTTGCATCATTCAAAGCCTGTGATGAATTCCTTCCTTTTCTCTCCTTCCCCTCTTGTTTACTAAAATCAGGAGATACAAAAAGACAGCAGGAGAGAGACACAGTAAACCAGATCCTAATCTCCAGCACAAAAGGTATTGGAGCTATTCCAGGTTTCTACCAGCATCCTGAGGATCAAATTCTCTGACAACTTGCCACTGTAACCTTGCAGAGGACAATCTTCTGTGCTGATGTGTAAGCTTTGCCAGAAAAATTTAATTTCTGGAGTTATGTAACTGGAGATGTCGGAAATCTATTTGTAGTGGTTGTGACAGCTTGGAATGTGGCTCAGCTCTGGATTCAGTCTCTATCTATCTATCTAATCTATCTATCTATCTATCTATCTATCTATCTATCTATCTATCTATCTATCTATCTATCTATCTATCTTTATGATTTTCCCCAAAACCATTTGTATGTGTTCCTGTCTCTGGTGTTTATAGAGATGGGAATGAGCTCACACCCAAATCTGAATTCAGAATTGAGCTTCCCTAGGGCTCAGGTATGTTTGATCCAGTGTCTAGATTTGGGCTCACCTCCAATAAACAGGTCACAGTCCTGAGGAATGACCATCCCTCTTGGCTTTATAATCTGTGCCTCTCAGAATATGGGATTTCATATTTTCCAAACACTCAAACAGCATTACCTGCTGAACTCTGAATGATCAGCCCAAAATGTAAAGACTAGCACTCCCCAAATCAACAACAGCAATTCTGAGAGGAAGAGGCATGAGACAAAACTCTGAGGTTGCAGAGCAGGGAAAAGCCTGGGACTCCTGACCTCTGACTGCTGACTGGGCAATCTCTCCAAAAACAAACTAACGCAAAATCAAACCTCTCCACAGACTCCAGGTATGAGAGTCAGAAGAGCAGCAAATTTGGTGTATCAATTATACACAGAGGCACTTTTCCAAAAACTCAAGCCTTTGCACCAGACTACTTCCAGAAATTGGAGCCTGCTTACGAGTTATGTTGATGCATAATTGATTTATCAATTATTCCAGAAAAATAGCAAGATAACCTTGGGAGCTACACGGTAGGAAGATTGTTTCTACAGGCCACAGTGCCCCAACAGGAGCTCTGTTAACAATGTACCACGTGGAACAGTCAAATTCTCTGTGTGGTCAGTGCCCAGATGTTGCACTGGAGTTAACAGGATGATGTCACTAATGCAGGCAGTATTTCAAAGCAGGAATGTGCTGCAGGTTCCCACAGATCAGCAAACCATGCAGGTCACTAAAAATCACCCTGGTGACCCAGGTAAATGAGGTGAGTCAGAGGGAGGTGTTCAATCCTTGCCAGGCACCCTGGAGGACTCCCAGCCTCTCCTAAACCTCTCTAGGGGCCTCCTTCAGCCAGAATAGTCCTCCTGAACTGCTCCTGATTCACATTCACCCAGCTGGGTGCAGCACCAGGCACTCATCCCTGCAAGCATCATTCACAAACCACAGCCAAGTGGCAATTGCCTGAAGAAGGAAACAAAATACTGAGGTGTCTCTACAGGGAGAGAGAGAGAAAGGCCACAGTCAGCTTCTGCTCTGTTGGTCCCTGGGTGTGAAATAGTCCAACCTTTCTCCTTCAGCTACAGCCAGATTTGCAGCTGCATATTTTCCTTTTCTCTGCAGTACCTGCTGACTTGGAGCTCCTTTCAACAAGAAAACCAAGATGTGCTCTGGACAAACATGCTGTTCTGTGAAGGACAAACAGCTCATCTGTGTGCATTTACACAGAACCACCACTGAAAATGGGGAAAATGGGTCACCTTTTCATCGGGGCCAAAAGCCACATGGCTGTGCAACTGTTGCTTTTATTAAGCTGTGCTTCAGACACCCTTCAGAGCTATCAATGTGTAGGATGGGACAGAACATGAAATTTCTGTAGCCTCAGTGTATGGAAATTGTTATTTGCGGGTAGAGGCCTTCTGGGAAGAAACGTGCTATTGTATGAAATGATAAACTCTAAAATCTAATGGACTGTATTGCAAAGATGCACATATTCCATATTCTGTTTTTCCATATTCCAAGGATTTCCTGACAGCTTGGGAGTCTACAGCTGTTGTTTGCATTTTAAAAGAAGGTCAAGTTTCTCTGCTGCAATACATACAAGCATTGGCATTGTCTCTGCATTCACCCATGTGGGCATTTCAAAGGATCACCTATAAACCATTGCTTCTGCTCCAGTGAATGTTGTTGAAAAAACACACACAGAGGTTTTGTCCATAAAAGAAGCTAAAATGAATGTAGAAGAAAGAAATCAGAAATGTAAAGTCATTTAATGCCCTAATGGAAAGGCAGAGTTGAACTAATAGGAATTATTAACTACAAACTCTCTTCCATAATGAAAAATACATGATTATTGTTATTCTCTTTACTATACTTAGTAGCAGTAACTTTCCACAGACTTGGCCAAAAGGCAGTGGTGTGGGAGATCTGTGTCATCCAGGTGCAATGTACCAACAAGATGCAAAACAAAGATCCTGATGACCACCAGAGGTCCAGAGATATTTTTGGTAAAGAAACCCTTATTGAGAGCTAAATAATATTCACCTGATTACATTCTACATTTCCTCATGCATACACTGAGCATCACATTCCAAGCTAGGCTGCTGCATCTCTACAGAAACAAATGCATTTCTGTAATAGATCACTTCCATGTCAGATCATGTTGAAAAATATTGTCTTTGAAATATCTGAGTGTCTGCGTGGTTCCCAAAGGTTAGAACCTCTTTCTCTGCTGAAAGAATAGCACCACTGCAATAATCAATTATCACCAAATCAGGGCAAGATCAGAAAATGGATACAATTAAAACAACGGGGAAAAAGAAATAGTCTGTGCAATGCCACTGAAAAATCTGCAAAGGGATGTCCAGAAAGCTGCCCTTCTCACAGACCCTCTTAACAGTCAGCTGCTCACAGCTCGGGTGGGCACCTCCACACTGCCAGTCAGTGGCTGCAGGCAGGAACTGGGTCTGCACAAAGGCACGGAATCACCTCCAGGATCTGCGTGGAAACGCTCACCACGGAGCGTTACAAGCAGCTTCACACAGGAGTGGAGGAGCTGCCTTCCTCTGCCATCTGGAAGTGGTTTGTGTCCCACCAGTGGTGTGCACATCACAGCTTGGAGAGCCCTGCCTTGGGCCAGGAGCCTTGCTCAGGGCTCCTCTGGCTGCTGTGGAGGCTCCTCTGGCTGCTCTGCACCCAGAGAGGATGAAAACCCTGCAGAGCAGCTGCATCACTGTCTGTGAAGCCTCATATCTCATGAGCAGCAATTTAAACCTGCCTTAAACTCCTCTGGCTTGAAGGCTGATCTGGCTGATTTATATCTCAGTAAGAGAAAAGACAAACAGATTTTCCCAGCCTTTCTAGTCTCTTCTCAGGAAGGAAAATAATTTCCTCTGAGGCATGCTGAAGAAGAAATCCATTAGCAGTTACAAAGCAGGGCTGAATGTTATTGTTACATCCAAATAGCTGTAACAGCCTTTGATTCCACTCCTATTACTTTGAGAGGGAAACATGGGATTTTATGTGCATGCAACCAGAGTGTCTCCTAATTGCTACCTCCTTACCACAATTCCATTGCATTAGATTTAAAAATTAATAAAACAAGCGCTTTGTTTCTTTTTTATTAACAATCACAAAGCAGCCCACTTGTATCAGTTTCTCTGAAGTGCATCCATTTGCTGCCTGCTCACAAACATAACATTAAGTGAGTATCAGGACAGTAATTTGGAGCAAATTCATTCCTTTAGGGATCACCTTGAGCGTAACCAGGGTGGGTAAAGAAGCACGTGAAGTATTTAAGCTGAAGGGAGAGCTACAGGAAGCAGGTGATTCATGCAGGAAACTGCACATCAGGGATGTTGCCATGACTGCATGGCTTGGGCGCACTGTGACACACCAGGCTCAAGGCAAGGTGTCCCCAGCCACCCAGGGGCTGGCCTGCAGTGGTCCTCCGGACAAATATTTGTCTGTCTGGGTATTTCTGAAGGAAAAACACATTAAAAACAAGTGCTTGTTCTTGCACTCAATTTCTATTGAATATTTCCTCTCGTTTGGGATTTAGGATTTTTTTTCCCTCATTTCACATGTAAGTTTCTCTTCTCATTTTTAGAGGAGGGCAAAAGAATGGATTAAAGGAGAGCTTTAGGGCTTTCCAAGGTAGGCAAAGTTATAAAATAAAATAAAGGTATCTAACAAATTTGAATTTGAAGACTGACCCATTAAAGAATTACATGCAAAGGTGAGAAGGAAGAGAAAAGAATTCTTGTCAATCAGACAAAAAGTCATTTACTACCATTTCTCTTGCTGGCAAGGAAAAACACACACATACATGAAGCAAAAAGAAAAAGGGAAGGAGAAGTAAATGAATTAAAGTTCATTAATCATGGACCTGAAGCTATAAAGCTCTTACAGAATGAGGAGGGATAGAGCTTGGGTTATATTAAAATGAGCTGGAGCTCTGCATGAGTCACAGAATCTTTCTAAAGATTTTAATAAAAATCTATATATATAGCAAAGCATCAGGAAAGAAAGCATGTGGCTTGTGAACAGAAATCTGTGGCTCATGACTGTAAATATAAACACTGGTTCTGAACATCTGCAACTATTATTAGACAAAGTCTGTTTGTTTACATGGCCTGCTGTAGCAGGTGAAGAAATGAAGAGGGTATTTTTAGTGTCAGCAGGTTTTAAACTTCAAGACTTTGGGTCTTGGGTGATTTTGATTAACCTGTTTAGTTACTGGGCTTTTTTGATGACATGCATATGAGGGTAGCACAAAATTTTTAAACAAATTCAGATTAGCTACAATAATTAATGTCTTATTATTTTGCAACTATTTATGATGCATATCATCCCCGCTTCTAGCTCGGGTGTAAAAATCTTTGTTGCCTGTATTCAAAATCATGAAAGTAATGTTCCACGGGAGAAAAGTAATGCAGGTATTTTGCATGAAGATTAATTATTATAATAATAACAAATAAACTCCTTCTTTTAAATAGATTTTTCATTCTGGTTTTTCAACTTGAAAGAAGATTTTGGGAACCCTTGATTTTCTGCTCCTTTTTCTCCCCCTTCTGCAGTCTTGAGCAGGTCACTTCAATGTTCATTGCCCTTCATCTGTCTCAGAGAGATGTGCAGAGACTGCCCGTTTTAGGGGTTTTAACTCAATGCTAAGAAGAGTGACAGTGACTGTGCAAATGAAACAGTAAGAAAAGCAAAATAATTGCTGAGATTAAGAGTTGGAAGTGCCAAAACATCACCTTTTTGAGTCAACTTGAATTATATTTAATCCACAGAGTTATGACTTCATGTATTCACTGTATACACTTTCCTAAAAATAATATTAACACAAGAAAAGTCCACCACACCCAACAAAAAGCAAAGGCATTTGGGTTTTGGGTTTTTTTTTTTTTTAGTCTATGGAAGTTTGGTATTTCTCATTGTGTCCTGCTCTGGGTTCTCTCTAGAAGGAGCAGTGCCAAGGCACTCTGAGAAAGGCTATTCTTGTTCCACTCGCAGCCCAGTGAGAGGCAGGAAGCTCCATAAATCTCACAAGAAAGTCTGTTTTGCCAGCAGGGCTGATTCTGAAGTTAACCCAAGTTGTGTCATAGCCTTCAACAAGGATCCAGCCAGGCTGAATTATCGCATTTACAGGAATCAAAGAGCTCCAGAAGGGTTTGGATAGAGACCAGGAAAGTATCTTAGCACCAAGCATCTAAGTGGATCCCAAAATCAGATTCACCAAGCAGTTGCACAACAGGGGCGAGAGAAGCACCAGCAGCACTGAAATCCAGCTCCTGATCAAGGAAGGTGTCAGAGGCAAAGCACCAGGGATTACAGAGAGAAATGACACAAGCCAAACGTAGGTCTGAGCCTCATTTTCTGGTAGATTTGCTTAGATTTTTGGCTAGTTTTTTTCTTTCCTGGATTAAAAAAAAATTTTAAAAATCTCCCCTCCTGTAGAGATCAATTACGCCATGTGCAAGATTGCCTAGCTGCATTTGCAGAGTTATACATGTTGTTCCCCACTCCATAGCTTGTTTCCCATGTGTTGGCCTACCAAGGATTGAATTAAAGAGCAATCAGGCCCTCAGTGGTGAAGGAAAGTTTTGTTTCCAGAAGTGTATGCTCCTTTTGGCCAAGGCAGCCTGCTCCTCGTGGCTCTGTTCTTATTACACGTATTAACTGTGGCCCATTTGACATGCTATGTGAGTGCATGGGCTTGGAAGGATATTCCCAGTCAATGTGATGAAAATTTCCACTATGTTAACACAGAAGGAACAATTGAGGTATCATTTACATGCTTCTGAATTCAAGATAAATGTAAATGAAAGAAAATCAATGCAGCTTTTGGCTGGAAATGAACATGAGGTCCCACTGGCAGGGCCTCGGGGTAGAAATAAGCAGCAAATTGTTCCTCTGCCCTTGAAAACATCATCAAAACCCCATCAAGGAAAAACTCCAGTAATCTCTTGATGCATTTTTTCCCAGAAAGAGAAAATTACCACCTCTGGGACATCTACCTCCAAACACCATAAAACCAGAAAAATAACCATACAGCAAGTGGTTCCAAGGTTGGGTGTTATCCTAAACTGTAAGAGATTCAGGTTCAAGTAGTTACTTCCTGATCCTCCCTCCCTTCCTCTCTGAAATGTAAAGCCCAGCAGTATTCCAGAAAAAGAATTATTTACCTATAGAAATCTAATGCTGCAAAGTTTCTCCTGGATAAAACATCAGAACTGGAACATTCCCACAACTCCACCAAAGACTGCTGGGTTAGCTGCCATTACATCACAGGATGTACATAACCCAGACCCTCCTAAACCACCCAGAGGTAGAACAGTGAAACACAGCAGATCCCAAAGATTCCACCACACTCCCTGTGAAGAGTTCTCAGGGAAAGCTAAACACCCTGCACAGGCCCTGTCTGCATTGATAAATGATAAGGAGCAGAGCACAAGCCTGGTCAGTGCTGCCCACACCATTGTCAGCCTGCTCACAAACGTGGGCTTGGCTCTTGCCAGCTTCTCCTCTCTCAGATTTGCTTCAGCATGATCTGAGAGATAGCAAAGGTCAGTTGTTTCCACCAGGCAGCATGGCCAAGGTGTCCTGGCTCTTTGGGAGGGGAGGAGGGTGAGCTCAGCCCCATGGCTGAGTCATGCCATGCTCTTTAATCTCCAGGCCAAAGAACCGTCCCTGGCTCATTGTGTTCTGCTACAGACACAATCCTGACAGTCTGAGTTAAAAAGAAAACTGCCTGCTTCACTATCTCTCCATAAATCACTCAGGACTTCTCCAGAACATGTTGGTGGGATTTCTGGGGTGATTTGGAATATCCTAGTTTGAAGAACACTGGAAGTAGCCCGTTTTTCTTGAGTTAGAAAATGGTTCACCAAGAGTTCTTCTGTAAATCTAATTCAGGCAGTGAGACAAGGGGATATTTCCACAACTCTGACCTTCAGTTTTGGATGAAGAAGCAATGCATTGTCTTTCCAATAACTAAGACTCCAAAGGACTTGTAAACACTGGAGCCAGAGAACACCTCTGTGAGACAGTTTGGCCCATGACATTATTCCCTTTCTGTGGGGAGGAAAGTTGGGTCACAACTTTGCTGAAACACTTTTCCAGGGCTTTTTCAGCATGCAAGTGGCACTGCTGAAAACAGGATGCATGAGTCACAAACCCTGGGCTCCCGATTAACTCTGCAGGGAAGGCAGATGGTTATTTGGATTTTGGGTGGCAGCAGGTTGCAGCCACAGAAAGGGATGTGCTTCCTGGAGTCACCTGAGCTCCATATCATTTATCACCTGAACCAGGGGTGATAAATGGCACCATGGAGCCAGGCTGGAGAGCTGGCCCCACTCTGCCACAGCTGCAGCAGCACACCTGGGCCATAAACTCTACCTCTCAACACCAGGCAGCAGGGGGCTGAGAAGTCAGATCCTTCAGCACACAAGGTCACCAGGCCAAAGCCTTTTTATGGATTTAGCCCTCAAAACAGGATTTAATAGCACACGGTAAATAAGACCTTGGGCCACACATGAAACAATGAAGATGAAACAAACTGCTGAATAGCTGCTCATTAAGAGGCCTCTGAACATCCTGTGCACAGAGGTAAGAGGCGTCTGCGGAAAAAATAGTATAGGATCAGATAATTAAAAAATGAATCATAATGAATTACACAGGCAGCTTTAATTAGGGCATTTCCTAACTTCTCCATGCTTTTCTCTGCGACATCAAAATGTCCTTCCAACGCCATCTTTTTGTGTGCACAGCGTAGAGCTCTGTTCAGTTGTGCTCTGAAGGCCACAGCAATAGTTATGCTGCAAAGGCACTTAGGTTTTCCTCACAGGTATGTTATCTCCAAGTCACTTGGATCTGCTCCCATCCACACCAGCTCTGCTTGGAGGAGACCCTGACACTTTCACAAAGAACTGCCCCAATAACTGAAGAGCAAGGACAGACTCAAGCCCTGTGTCTTTAAGAAGTGTCAGAAGGAAAAGACAGAGCAGTAGAAATACTCGTTGTACAACTCAGCTCTTCCAGCTACATCAGCTTATAACCATACCGGATTCCAGGGCATCCGTGGGAAAGTATTTATTTTACCTGTAGGTATAATTGTAAGCAATAAAAACAGCTCAGACCTTGCCAGAAAGGGTGTGAATTTCTAAAAAGAAGGAAAAACTCTGAATTCCAATACCTGAGCAAACAAGTTAGTATAACAGGAAAAAAAAAAAGTAAATGAAACAGCGTTGCCAAAACAATGAGCTTATGGTTTGCCAACAGCTGGAATGCACTTTCACTTACAAATGCTACAAAAAGAGGCTCTGACTTCTTAGCACATTTTCTTTTGAATCCAATAATTTTGTTTCTGAGTACAAAAGATGCACAGAGAAGGAAAAAGTAATATTAGCAGAAGCTTTGAAAACCAAAATAATCCCCCCATATCTTTTCCTTTGGAAGAAATGTCACCAGTTTGCATGTCTTGCCAGCTTAAAAACTGTTGGCAACACAAATACTGCTGTGGCCTTCAGGAGGTAGGAAGAGAGAATGGACCTCCCCAAAATGCACACGCACAGAGTTAAAAACATGATCTGCAATGTTTTGATCCACCTTGCCAACTAAAAGCTCCACAGTTTGCTGTCAAACCAGGGGTGCAAAGGCTGGAAAGGCTGCCTGTCTCCCAGCCAGCTGGTGACAATGCAGCCTGACTGCAATCTCCCCCTGTGCCATGCCCAGGTTGTCTTGTCACAGCTTCACTGTCACAAAATGAATGAGGAGTTGGACTTGCCCAGCCCAGCACTTGAATTTGCATGGACAAGCTTTTCTGAGCAAAATCTCACCAGACAAAGGTTTCCACTGGCAAGCTCTTGTGCTTCCTCGTGCGCCACGAAATTCCCATTGCCTTCCTGACAAGACTCATTTCCAGCCCTGAGTGAAACCAGAACGTTCGTGAAAAGCAAACTAGGTGGGAGAACAAAGTTAATCAACTTCAGAAGCCCTTCCAGAAGCCTGTTTTATAGGATGGCTTAAGACAGGAGTTATTTCAACTAAGCTTGTTCGACCAAGCCCCAGCATCGTGTCTTGAGAGGGAATTAGAATACCTAAAATTGTTACTAATTTTCACCTGCCAAATCTTGGCCTTCAAGCTGACAATGACACTTCTTGATCAGGTCTTTACACCTCTGTACTCACCTCCACCTTCCTTTGGCTGCTCAGCCCTGCTGAGTTTTTCACACAGAGTTACTTCTCCATTTTGGTCTCTGCTAAATCTCTTCTACTCCTTTTCACAATCTAGTTTGCAGCTATTTTGCAGCTCTGCTTGGAGGGCTTTTTAGACAATTTTGAAAATCCTAGAGAAGCTGCACCTCTCTGATACAGTCTCTGCATTGTTGCACGTGCACCTGCTCCTTTCTCCTGTGCACTAGACAAATGCAAGGTTTCTGTTTTATGCCAGTCAGATCCTTACATATGAAGGCAGAAAATTGTGCTATTTTAGCCCAGAAGGTCTTGCAATGGTGGAACTCACAATGGCAGCCACAATAACATCTGGCCAAAATCCTCCTTTCGCTAGATTTGACAGAGTTGGCCATCTTTGAAAGGTATCATGCAGCAGTCTCTGTGTAGAATTCATCACATAAGGCAAAAAACCCCAGCTGAACCTTAAAAATGAGATGCATTTGTACTTGGCAACACTGGTTTACTGATTGTTTTCTAATGGCAAAGACTAAACAAGATGGCTGTGGCAAAGCAAAGGAGACAAGTGAAAATGAAGGCAAAAACAAAAAACCTATAGACAACCCCACAATAAAGACAATTTCCATGCAAACTGCAACTGTTGAATTTCAGGCCTTTCAGCTGTCTGTCTGCTTAAAAGCTTTTTATTCAGCAAACAATTTACTTTGTAACAAACCTAGGTCTGGAAAATTTCTGCCCAAAACATGCTTCTTTCACAGAATCAGAAATTAGCTGATGACTTAATAGCAACACTTACTACTAAGCATTATAATAAGGAAGTATTTTATGTACTTGCCTTGCATTCTACCAAAGACAAAGATGAGAGACTTGCACTGTTCTTGTACCACACGTATTGTGGATCAAAAGTTTGCCAGTAAGGGTCCCAGTGGTGGTGTTCTCTGGCTTTTGTGGAAGGCTGAAACATCCCAGAAAAACCAACAACCAAAACTGGTGGTTAGCACTTGTGATAAAATAACGAAATGAAATTTGGCTAGGAAGCTGAGGCTTGTACATTCAGAGAAAGATAGTTGAAGAGATATGTTTGGGGATGAGTAGCAGAGCAATGTGTGGATAACAGCCAATACAGCAAGCCCACAGTTCTTTACAGCATATTTGGGAACTTACTGCCACAGAAATAACAGATGGAAACAAAGGAAGATGCAGTCATTTCCATAATAATACTTGGAGGGTGGAAAACAGACTGAAGCCCTCTGAATTTCAGTTTCAAAAGTCTTGTTTCAATCATACTAAAATCCACAGCATTAATTCTCCAGATAGCACGAGGAAGATGATGTGAACCATGTCTGGACTGAATTTGGGACCTGAAAGCCTGACCAAGTAAGAAAAAAAACCCAAACCATCAATGTCTTGTATACCAAGTGTTAAAATATCTTGGCAAGACCTATCTATAGCAGATACAGGAGCTGCAGAATGGCCATCTGGCCCAGCATCCTGTCTTCAACAATGGCCATAAGCAAACCTCATGTCTAAGTTAAGAACAGCAGCAAATGTATATGACACCTTCTTTGAGCACATTCCCAGTCCTGGAATTATTTTATGCTCCAATGTTTCCTGAGCCTGGTGTGGCCTCTTGGGAACACCCAGCAGAGCTGTCCCTTCCAGGTGCTTGCCTGGTCTCCCCTTAGAGCCATGCAGGCACTTTTTGCATCCAAAGCATCTGCTGGCAGGAAGTCTGCTTCTAGAAGTTTGTTTTGAACATGATTCCTGCCAAGATCATTTGACAGCCCGCATTTCTTGCACCCTAAGAGATAGCAAGGTATCCACCCACCCATGCCACTAGAGGTTTGTAGACTTCTATCAGATCCCACCTTGCTCCCTTATTCCCTGAACTGAAGCATCCCAAGAGGTGCAGCCACTCCTTGCTCAGATTTTTGGTCATTCTTTCTGCCCTTTCCATGGCCTTTGGTAGTTTTGGGGTTTGTTTCTTTTGCAGCAGAGGGGCCAGCACTGTACATGGGTGGAGTATGGGCTTGCAGAATGACACGGTGGCAGCTCTCCATTATTCCAGGGCCACAGCCCACACAGTTTGGGACAACAAGTGAGGAGAAACCTCTTCAAGCTGCAGGAGAAAGGGAACAGTACAATTCTTATGATGATTGTGGCTGCAGAAGTATCTGTCTATTCATACTGCAAGGATCTGAACCTCACATGGGCAACAGCCTGAATATTTACCAGTTACCAATCTTATTTACCAATAATATTACAAAATACCTTTTGGAACTTGGTGAGCAAAACCAGATCTATTCAAAGGTATCATCTACCCACAGAAAGTGACCATTTCTATATAAATATTTTGCAGTGGCAGTACTTACACTTTTTTGTTACTTAAAAACGTTCAGAAGCTGACTGGATTGCCAATATGTGCACAGTTCTACCTGTCATGGCCATCCTTAGAAGGTTCTCTGGATTTCAGGTCAGGTTTTAGGCTTGTGCTGTCTTACACACAAAACTACTAAAAATTTGAAATTTCCCTTGACCTTTCTCACCTCCTGACTACAATTTCGTTTTCTGCTTGGCACTTTTTTGATTGTGGTGTTGTGGTCTGATGGACTGACCAACAGCAAGCACAAAGAAGAACTCAGGAACAAGAATTAAGTTTGTGAATGGCTTTTTAGGCGCTTGAAAGCATCCCCCTAAAGAGCCCATATTCCTGTGAGCTTTCTGCAGAATGGTTGTCTGCAATTATTTTTCTCATCTTTAAGTGCATTTGTGTAAAGGCTGCAGCAACAATTGGCACATATGAACAGCAGATTGTCTGTGTTTTTCATTAGTGTGGCAGTAACATATCCTTTGTTTTTCAGTCCTGGGCTGAACGAAACATCTTCCACAGAGACAAATCTCCACGATGATTAATCATGAAGCATTCCATATGGATGCTGATATCCCACATGCTTTAAATGAGGCTGGGTGGGAAATCTGCTTCACTTACCTCTCAACCCAGAAAAATGCTGAAAGGTACCCACAGGTCCATTCCACTGTGATTTTTAACATCACCAAAGATTTGATTGAGACCAGGTTAACCGTGGGAGCCTTTGCTGTTACAGCACTGATCATTTAGTGGTGCCATTTTTTAGTTTAGTTTTTCCATAAGGACAAAAATAGGGTTATGCTCACACAAAACTATTTTTTTGCTGAAGTGACTTATTTCACTGACAGACCTGATGTAAAGCCACACCACTCAAAAGTGTTTTCCAATAGCATTAAATTCACTTTCACTGTGAGAGATGAGCATGGGACAGAAGGCTTTGGCTGCTCTGCCTGCAGACCCATTTGGTGTTCCTGCAGTGTGGAACCTTCCTGGGATGCAACTGAACCACATGTGGGTTTATACTTCTAATGTATTAATATATTTATACATTAATAACTTCCCCACATACTGCAGAGCAGTAACCTAAAGCACAGTCAAATTGTTCCATAATGCAATATATTCAGCACAATACTCTAGCCAAAATCAGCTCTAAAATAAATAGCCACAACTTAATTGACGTAATAGAGGTCTATTTGCTAGCTTGGCACTTTTCACTTATTTGACTTCAACTCAGAAAGTGCATTAAGAGTCTAATGTCCATTTTCCAAGTGGAAACAGGAGCAACTTCTTCCTATCTACACACATAAATTAAAACACCAGAAGTACAGCGCAGTATTCTTTGCTTTATGAGTGTACCTCAGTCTGAAGTACAGGTTCAGTCCTGAGTTAATTTTTCCTTCTCCCAGACATATTTACTGTCCCACTTCCTCAGAATCCATTATTGATGGCAGACTGCTTCATCAGTCAGTGGCTCTCACAACATTTCTTTCATCTCTTGACCTGCAGTGGTTTCAGTGTCTATAAGTGGGTCTCTGCTGTCACAGCATATGATAAAATCCCCAGGATTCTGAGCTTCAGCAGGCAGAGAATACAAGCTACATCTTTAAAACACTTTGTACCCCTTCCTGAAGCCCCCTGGAACAAAGCTGGCTCCTGGAATGGCTTCTTTTGCTGTTGTTTTCTGCCATTCAGATAGAGGTTCAACAAACAAAGGTCTAACAATTGCATATCCAGATGCAAATTTTGGTAAAAATGAATCCACATCCTAATGTCCCTCCAGAATCAGGGATAATTCGCTCATAGTATCACAATGTTGACCTTTGCTGGGACATTTGAGTCATGACCCTCATAATCCAATCAGCTCCTGATACACTCATGTTTCCAGGTGCCAGAATCACTAACAAACAAGAAAACCCTGAACCATAATCTTTTTCTTTCCCTGTAAGATTCCCATTGCAGCATCACTCCATCTGAAAAGCCCAAAGGGCTTGGTAGGAAGACGGGTAAGATTGTTTCAACAAAAAACTTTTGAAGGACCAGCTCTTGCAGTGATTCATCTCTGAAGAAAAAGGCTCCTACCAACTCAAAGCAGCTTGAATGGAGGTGTATGTAAAATGAAACATATTTGTGCTGATATTCAATTTTCATTTACAAACAAATATGTAGAAGATATAAAACTGCCAGCTTAAACCTTTGAAAATGATGAAGACATTTGAACCAGCATTCAGAAATGTTAAGTTTTTCTAGTTATTTTTTAAAAAAGATAACTGGCTTCCTACCTAGCTTGTGGGCTAGGTTTTAAGCTGCATGAGCATAATTCAAGAAACACCCTACTGAACTGAACTATGCTAAATGAGAGGATGAGAAAAGCAGCAACGTGCATTAATACGTTATTCAGAGGCTTCACAGAGCTCCTGACGTAAAGAATCAGTCAAATGCTCACCCAGCCAGGCCTCTGGAGAGCCAAGTGGCCTGCAGTTCTTTATGCAGTGTTCTCCACGCCATCCCAATTATTAGTCTTGAGCTAATGGTGCTTTGCTATGAATAAATATGCAAAGTGGAGCCGATTGAATGAAATCCAAAAAGCCAAGGCACAAAGCTCCTCTGCTGTGTGCCAGTACCTCGCAGCTGCTGAGGCATGAGCTAGAAGACAGCTCTATTTCCCTGCTTCACTACAAGGCTCTGGTGTGGGCTCCATTATAAGCCAATATAAGATTAAAGAAAAGGGAAATCAAATCTTTCCATAAATCCATCTGAAAGCAAATGCAGCGATGCTGCAGAGACAGTGATTTACACTAGCATTCAATTTTAGGGACTAAAACATCCCATCTGAGCAACAAACAAAAAATTAACCTATTGTTAACAATTTTCTCGTTCATGATTTAAAACAGAAGCATTCACATAACTCAAAAGCGTATAAAACGTGCTATTTTTCTAATCACTGAGAACAGCAAAAATAGGACTTTTAACCATGCTGAAACCACAGCAGGGGCTTTACCACTGCTCATTGAAAACAACAGTCCAGCCCACACAGTAAAATTTTAACATATCTGTGATTTGTTTTGCATTTCACTGGAGCTCTGAAAAATTATACCAGTAAACAGCATTAAATCTTCTGTCTTACGTGGAAGTCTGCCTGGATCAGTGGCTTTATTTTAGATTTATCACTCTCCTTTGGTCCACATTTGAACTCCCCTCTCTTCCTGGCCCCACAGTGTATTCCAACAATTTTTCTGGAGCTGTGCAAAGGTAGCAGCTTCTGGCAGACAAAGGTCCATCTAAGACATGAATCAAAGTCACCACCAAGCATTTCAAAGTGAATGCTACTTTCATCTGAAGAGGAAACCGTGCCTTTTAATCTTAATTATTTTGCCATGGCTCTTCCCACTGTTTAAAGGCTAACAGGAAAAGTACGAAGTCTTATGAATTATTAAGCAAACAGAATTTCTGAATCACTGCATTCCTTCAGACACCACAAGAGTCCCAAGAAAGGTGACCTTCCCACTTCTGGACTTTCTGGAGTATAGCTGGAAGGCATCAGGCAATTTTGCCAGGGGAGTTAAAATCTAGAAATGTGATGAGCATTGAAGGGAAATTCCTAGCACAATGATCAGTTAGATACTCAACTGCAGTTGCTATCCTGACAAAAAGTTGTCAGCCATGGTGTTCCTGGAGACCCATTTGCCACACACATCCTGACCCTCACATATTCTCAAGGCATGAGCCACATAACCAGGCAGGTCTATGAAGGGTAAAGTGATGAAAGACCAGACCAGAAGGGATCTTTCACCCTGATGTCCTATATAAGAAAAATTGTAGACCTTAATCCACTTAATTTTGAAGTGTAAAGAATTGCTTTTCCCTAGGAAAGCATAATCAGGCCTTGTTTAAGTAGTAATCACATTATTATTTACTAATGCTACTGATCAGCCAACTGAAGGCAGCTTTATATGTCTGCACCAACCAAAAATTCTGTTGATTTTATTTTCTCTCTAAACAACAACTTCACCTGCGTGTCACTAGAGCACAGGGGCCTTAGGACAGAACTGCAGTTGCTGGTAGCACCACACCAGCAGAGATCAGGGCAGTGCATTTGGCAGCCTTTTGGGAGCTATCAGTTTCCACGCCTCCAGCACAGACCAGACCACCAAGGAAGTGTAGATAAACATGGCAGGAGGCTGAGGACTGTGCTGGAAGCTTTGCATCCAAGTGTTCCAAATAAGATGTTGTTTAGGTACAACAAGACACAGTTTTGCACAGAAAATACTCTTTGCAATGGCTGCAAACAGGACCTGAAAGCTTTCTGCTGCTGCAGGACAGCAAAATCCATCAAACACAAAGAGAGATTCCATAGATCCTAACAAATAAACCATGGTACAAATTCAGATGCAAGGCTAACTTCAGATCTCACTGTGAGCTCGTAAGGCTTTATGCAACCTTGCATTACAGCGGCACTTACTTTAGGTTTGCTCCTTTGTTAAAACAACCACTGGCTGCAAAATGCACTATAAAATTTGCTCCAGCCAAATCATGGTAGAATTCTTTCCCATTCCTTGTCCTTCTTTCCTAATTTCTCTCTGCCACCCCTCTTTATCCTGATGTCCCTTAGGTACTTTCCTGACGTTGCCAGTCTGAATGTTCAGCCCCCCCGTTATGGATGTCATAAAAACCTTTTGCATTTCATAGAATCAGAGATGGATTTAGGCAATTTTTGTAACAGCATTAAATATACTCAATATGTCAATATACTTACACATGTCTCAACAGCACAAATTGAAAAGGATGGTCAGCTAGAGCAGGAAGCAACTGAGAAAACCACATGTCAAACAAGCTCTGTCCATTTTCTTAGATGACACTGACCTGCTCACAATTACCCTAAATACCCAGCTTGACCTGCTGACAGGAAAGAAAAACAACAAAAAACCCTGACCTCTGAGCTTTGTAGCAGCCACAAACAACAAGGATGAGCCACAGCATAACTTCATTTTGTCCACATAATTGTTGCAGTTCGTTTGTGATAAAATATAACACCACAGATAGTTATATACGTTCCTCTTCACATCAAGTCCTACCTTATTCTAGAACGGAAAAATGAGGTCTGGTGGCTGTAATTTAAAGAGAAATGGAGCACCATTGACTGGGAGTTGCAGAGATCATTTTGCTGGAAATACAGAAACACTATTAATCACACCATTCAAATGCCACTGACCCTTCCCTTCAGTGTACAGCTAAAAGCAGAAGAAAGAGAGAGAGAGACCAAAGAAAGCAAGGGTGTTGATACACTGAAGAAAATTTCTGGAGTGTTTACAGGTCTTTCATTATCTGAATCAAAGGTTCTGTCTTGTCAAGAGGTGATTTCAGGGAGAGAGAGTTTTATTACAGAAGTATGCCCACATGTGGGATATTCTTCCTATTCTTCAAACTCACTTTCCTAAAAGTAATTTGCATGACTAGCCAAGTCCCTTAACACAGAGTCCCCATAAACACTGGGTTTGCTCCTGAATTCCTGGAGGATATTTTCATGTTACCCCCACCTTTTGCACCCTAACAAAAGGTAAAGTTTGGCCGAGGATCTGGCTGAAAGAAGACAAAGGGCCATGCTAAGAACTAGAACCACTAAATTAATGTGAGAATTCAGCCATACCTAAGAAATATGAATATGTCTCCCTGGGAAAGGTATAATGCACACAGAGGGGGCATCAGCCTCAGGGAACCCGACAATTCCCAGCACTCAAATGTTTGCTTTTAGCAAAGGCTGCAGAAGGAGCTGGGTACTGAGTGCTACCTGCCTCTTGGCAAGGAGCTAGCCCACCACTGCCTCTCTCTCACTGGTGTGCTAAAAGGCAAATCTGTGTTCTCACACATCATAAGTCTATTTTTTCCATTGGAACTGTCTTTAAAAATAATAGCGGGAAGAGTGGGAACAAACACCAACAAGAGGCAGGGAAAACGATTTAGTCCTCGTGGCATTAATTCCTTCACTAATAAACCACAACTGCAAATTCAGTTACTCTTAATAGCAAAATTAGGTTCTTACCTGTTACTTTTTGCCATTCACATGACCTTTAGTCATTGGAACTGGAATTGACTTGTGTGGGTGTAGTTTGGTATGAGAATTGAAGGCTCTCATAATTCTCAAACACACCTACATTGATGTAAGAGCTGCTTAGTGTTTCAATGGAAAAAAAGAAAAGATAAGTAAATCTTGATAATGTAAATAGTGTTCAAGCTTTAGAGATCATTTCCTGAATAAGCAGAGTAGGCTGGGTCAGGGGGTGGGAGGGAAGACTCAGAACAGATTTGCTATCAGGATTTCACAAAGCAGTTGAAAAATATGAGCAGATTGACAAAAATTGTTGTTTAAGATATAGGATGAAAATGGGAATCAACTGAGCCATCCTGTCATGACCTGTGACAGTGCTTGGAGCTGATCATGGAAACAGTCCAACTTATGCTTTCTGTTTCAACACAATGTAAACTGGATTAAAATATGATATCCTCTCTCTGAACATTCTCAAAAATCTCACCACCTCTGCTTACTCCCAGACCAACAAGATTTTGCATTTCTCATCAGAGACTGACTTTTTTTTTTAACTTTCCTCTGTGAGGCTTGTTTGTTATCACAGGCTGAGAGAGCACACTGAGATTGCCCCAAGGCCTCCCCAGCAGACCTGAGTTAATACAGGAGCTCTGGAGCACTTCTCCATCCATATAATTTCCCCATTATGAGGGATAGTTTAATATGTGCCTTTAAATCAGGCTCAGAACAGTTTCTTGTTTTTGCTGTTGTTGGTTTTGGTTGGTTTTTTTTGTTAAAACTAACCTCATTAAAGATAATGCTACATCAGTAGGCTCCCCTGATGATAACTGCAATGAAGTGAACCTTTTCTAACTTTTCACATGTAACTTTTCTTGATACATTTTGGGCTTTTTTAGGACTGAAATCTGAAAGGAAAAAAAAAGTCAACAATCAACTTGATCTAAATCTCATTTTCTTCCCGTTCCTGCTATTGAAATGAGAAAGGATCTCCCCACCCATATACAAACTTAAAACTGAAAATAAAAGGAACATATTTTTACTCTTCCCTCGAGTGCCCATGTATGATAGAATATTTGGAGGTGACCTGGATGACTCTCAGAGATGTTATTCATTCAGCAGGTGGTCAGCTCATATTCAGGTCCCTCATCTGTGTGAGGGGTTTGACTCCACAATTCCCACCTGGGCACCCAAAGTTACATGAGCCACTTTTTTTGCTAAGAGAGTAAACCTGAAGGGTTCAAACTCCTGCTCAGAATTTGAGTCTGTGGTCTACTCATTGCTTCATTCAGCCTAAGCTCTGGCTCAGAGCAAGACTCACAGGGAGGGATTAGAAAACCACAGCTGATTTCTTAATGAGATTTCATCTCCCTGATGCCATGGCTTGTTTTAATCCCACCAGTTCCCTAACCTTCCAAAGAGTCTCCAGAAGAAAACAAGCTAGGACAAGGGAGAGAGAGGACAAATAATAACTTAGACATCTGAATAACTTGGGCATCTACATTTCATTTTCAAAATCCAGTTGGACTGTAAGTGAAGTGAGCAGTACGAAAAAGGAACTTTCAGATTGAAAAAAGAACTGCAGATGCCAGCAGGGAGGAGAACACCACGTGTCTAATGCTGTCCCATGTTGATTCCTCTTTCCATAGTTCCTTTCCAGTCAATGGAGAGAGGATGACTTTTCCTAAGTTTCCCACTTTTCCCAACGCACTTTGGTGAGGTGGTCAAAAGACTACTTCTCTTCTGTATTTTTGAAAATTACTTCTTTTTTACTTTAAAACCTAAACCTCTTAAAAATGCACACTAAATCCCCCCCAATGTCCTCATTAATTAGCAAACTCCACCTTTTTATTTTATCTTTGCTTATCCTCTTTAATGTTCAAGCATCCCCTTTAAGACTTTTGCATCCAGTAACGAAAATGTGAAGCAAAACACTGAAGGCTTTGAATTTGGCCTGTGTAGACTTCAACTGTCCTCAGCTTTAAGGAGGAATCTGTCATAATAATGCACACAAGTGGCAAGCAAAATTTATCAGCAATGATGAGATATTTCTGGAATGCTGTAATACTTTTCCATGTTAGTGTTCCTTCTAAGGTGCAGTATATTACCTACAGAGAGTCTACATAATCTCTTTGAGATGAGAAATGTGCTCACAAATCAGCGTGTTGGCTGCACTTCCTGCCACCGACACCGGATTTTGAAAAAGAGATTTTGGTAACAGGGTAAATACACAGCAGTTTTCTCCCAGAGACTCGGGTTCAAGTTCTTACTTAACAACGAGGAAAACCAACTGTGATAGCCTCCATCCCAGTCAGCACAAGTTATTTATCATCACCCACCCTTCACAGGCTCTGTGCAGCAGCCAGCACTGGTCTGGCAGGAAAAGCTTTAGTCTGGAGTGACTGAAGACTTGCCTGTCAGCAAGAGGATCACAAACCCTGCCTGTTGCACCAGCATGGGCTCTTTTTCAGAGCATCAGTGCCACTGATGATATTCATAAAAGGATATGGGACTGGTAGAAGTTGAAATTATCAAAATAGAGCTGCCTAACCCAGGAAGGGTTGTTGATTTTTTTTTCTTCTCTTTTTTCCAGTACAGAAAACAATGCATTTTTAGTCACAAAGAAAAACTGATATTTCAGACACTGTGGAAGTAGTCCTTGGAACAGAGGTCTGGGACAGATCTCCTGGCACACCTGGCCAGGGAGGATGATGCAGGGATCCAAGGAGCACTGTGTGTCTTTAGAAATGACACATCCTGGGCAGTGTCACCCCTGAGGGGTACTGAGGTGAGACCCAGCAGAACCTCTAACTCTTTTACAGCACCTACAGTGCTTGAATGCAGGGCCCCCAGCACTTCCGCTTTCAGAATTCCTTCTTCAACAGAATTGAAAATGCATTTCTCTCTGAAAAAATTCCTTTCTCCAAAGCCTAACAAGAGTTCCAACAACAAAAAAGTTCACTTTGATTTAATTGCTTCACCAACTTGGGAGAGTCTCAAGTTCCATTTCAACCCTGTCACTGGTGCTGCAAAGGCAGACCCCAAGGAGAAACACCTTTATAAATCAATATATATGATTTATATATGATTTCTCCTTGGAAGCTGCTTTCATTTCTGGTGAAATGCTGCCATGGGATTTATCCCTCAGCCTTATCTTAAATGGGTAACGTGTGACTGGCAACACTACGAAAATAATTCTAGCTATTGTCCTCAGACAGGCACTCTTCTGGCAGCCACAAAATAAATTTAGCTTCACCATAAACTCCAGTAACTATCAGGAATATGCATTCTCTCTGCTGAAAATGTACTGTTGCTCTGCAAGTATATTAATGAGCAGACATTTTCAATCCTAACCGTCCAGGCTTCAGAGAAGTGAAAGGGAGTTTATAGGCATAAAAAGCAGAAAAAAAACCAATCTGACTTCATCTGCTGGGCTTTTATCAAATGTATATAGCCAAAGAGCTTAAGAAAAGCTGGAAATTGCTGTTTTCACCTTCTTTGCTTGGATAGCTATCAAATATTTTTTATTTTTAGCATCAAAGTAGCTGAAAGGGCATTGTTAGAAAGAATGGTCTCCCTCTCTTGGCTCATGCAATAAACTTCAGGGAGGGGGCTTAACTTCAGAGACTGCTTGAAAAAATGGGGTGTTTTTAATTCCCAATCTAGCTGAGCAAACGAAGTGTCAGTTTTGCTCCTCAAAGCTCATGGACTTATTTACTTGTAGGATAGGTTTCCATATCTATGATTTTGTTCCTGTGGGTGGAACCAGAGGAGGACAGTGACAGTATCTTCCAAGAACAGAAACACCACTCTGTGTCAGACCAAAGCCATAAGCAGCCCCACATCCAGTTGCCACTAGTGTACTCAGGAAAATATCTTTTTCTCAAATGACTGTTGTGAAACATGACTAAAAACACAGCAGAGTGGGCTTAAGCTTAGAAAAAAGGGAAAAAAAACTTTATCAAGCTACACCATAATAAAAGGAACACACAAAAATTAGAATGAAAACTTTCTAAAGCATCCTTCCTCCCCCCACTTAATTTCTACTAAAGTACAGTGAGACAAAACTTTGGATTCTCAGTCAAGTTACTACTTCTCAGATAGTCAATTTTTACTTTATTAAGGGAGAGAGGAGTTTCTTTTGTATTATAGTTTACTACAGGAAACACAGTTGAAACTTCTTATGTTTTTATGTTACACATGGAGAAAAATCTGCCATTGTGACATCTTTTTTTTAATGTAGAGTGCTCTTACTACTGTTTATGGACTAAAATTTTATGCGGTTCTTTTCAAGGCTGCTTTATGAAATACTAAGAAACAACAATTTCTCATTTTGGGACATTTAAGAACTGACACCTAGATTATTTATTTTCCATTTTAACCCAATAACTGATCCCAAAGATCTGCAATGGGGACTTTTCTGCCCAATTACAAAATGCCACCCAAACCCATGAAGAAGAAGGAAGAAGCAGCATGAAGGAGAAACCCAGGATGACACCCTGTGCCCTCCATCTTGCTTCCATCCACAACGTACTAAAAATCCCAAAACCTCAATTTCTCACCCAGTGATACACCTACACTGCTCTCTATAATCTATTGCACACTTTTGTGGATTCTAGCCTATCAAACAGTCTAGGAAATTTTCTTCATGGATGAGGGTCAAAGTCAGTGCTCCCCTGGGGGTCAGGGCACCCCAGAGCAGACAGAGAAATATTCCCTGTGGTGCCCTGGGTTTCCACAGGCACAGGCTCTCTTTCCCTCTGAAGGGGGCTGCCCAAGGCATCTCAGTGTTTCTCCATCCTTGTGTCCTGCAGAGGCTGGCCCAGTTCCGTTCCCTTCACCTCCTTTCTCTCTTCACTGACAGAAACAAACAAAAAAAAAAAGGGTTCCTCTGAGAGTTTTCTGCTTTTAACCCCCCCTCTGTGTTCTCAGAAGCGTATCCATGACCCCAGTAGTTCCACCAAACGTCAATATTTAAATCTGACCACTAGTTAGTTTAGCTATAACTTCCAAAACACCTCACTTTCTTGTCAACCTGCGACAAAGCACCAAAACCAGGGCATGGAGAAAGTGGTATTTTTTATTTGCCCCCATCTCAGTTTCCGGAAATTAAAGATGCAGAGACTTCCTGACTCAGATATTGCTCTGGATTACTGTGCTTAATAGCTCTTTCATGGCATTGTGTTGCTGATAAGGAGGCTGTGATTGATGCTCATTTGGTGCTCTGTGAGGCCTCTTTGGTCCTGCCCTTCTTGCCACCTCCAGCTCCTTCCTTGAATCCTGGATTGGCATCTGAGGCAATAAAGCAGCATTTGCCAGAGATATTGATCTGGGAAGAGCAGATCAACAGCCTGATTGTTACAAAGCTGCTTGCAGAAATCCATTACAAGTGATTTATTCTTTTACAGCACTGGCTAGAAATCACATATGCACAAACTTCTCAAGGCACTGAGTGATCTGGGTTGAGACCTCAAAACTAGGGGCAAAACTCAGGCTCTGCACTCTCTACATGGACTGGGCAGATCCCACATAAATAAATTCTTGCATCTGCCAGCACTGAAATATAATGTGTTATATTTCAGTGTGTGAAATATAACTGTGTGCTGAAGTCATCTATTCCCTGTACCCCAGCACAGCCGTGCCTCTGGCATAGCCTCGTTTGTAACCGGTTTGGGGAACTCCTCTGCCTTGGTTTGCCACAGGATTTCCTGAAATTACCCCTGTGATCAGCTGAAAGCAGGAATTCTGTAATTGGGCAGAAAAGGTGATGGTGCCTAGTGTCAGATGCACTTCTGTGTGTTGCCCTTCTCTGCCTTCTCACAACCAACTCGTAATAAAAAACAAAGATCCAGCTTTGAGCAAGTTTCGCAAACTTCAAACAAAAGGCAATATTGGAAGCAGAAGCCTCAATAGTACTTAACAATTACATTGTTAATCTTCATATAACACAAACATTAAATAATTAATCTCAGTGGCTGAAACTCAGCCCCAATAAAACTCTGATGACTTCTGTGGATGTTTGCCAGGGAGAAATTCAGCCTGCAATTTTTCTCGTCTCTCCTTCTGGCAATCCTGGGAGCATTCTGTAGTTCCCACCCTGTCAGTGGCACACCTTTTGGCAGGAGCAAACTCCGTGATGTTCCTGATGCTGCACTGCCCTTCACAGCAGCTGTGTAGCCCCAGTAATCTCCTGGGGACAGCCAGTGGCACCTATTTGACCCTCTGTGTACCCGAGGGAAGAATGAACCTACTTACTGGGCAAACAAGAATAAACCTCTTCCAGCTTTCTCAGTTCTACCTCACAGTTTAGAAACTTCTGCAATTCCTAATTCACATTTCTCTGGGAGTGAAATACAAAGAACTATTTTGCCTCATTTCTTCCATTTCAGCAGCTCCCTCTTTTTAAATGTCACAGAATTAATGTCACTCATATAAGAAATTTTAAAGCAGAACTTAGAAAATGCTTTCTTTTAATGCCCAAACCTGCAGCAAATATAAACTTTTGTAAATGCAGCCTAATTTGCTAACATGCAGTGCTAATTTGATTACTCCAGATAAAGGTTTTAGTGGGACCAATTGGTGCTTGCTGCAGTGTGAAACTAGAAGGATAATTTGCTAAGAGAAAAGTGCAAGTTCTCTTTGGCACCCTGAAATGTGTTCGGTTGGTTTTGTGCTTTTGCATTTGAGTGAGTACTCCAGCACAAATTGGGCACAATTAGCAGCACATTTAAAAAAATACAGCTCAGTTCTGGTGCTAATTTGTCCCTGCAATAACACCAATTTCCCCTGTATTTACACTCAGTAAGCGTACAGAGGCTAACACAGAGGAAAGCTTTGGACAATTCCCATTTGTATAGCACAGAGCAAATAATTCTTTGTGCCCTATGTGAAATGAGTCGAATATCTCAGCCCACTTTCCAGAGAACATGTGTCTACATCACAAAATCTGCCACCACAAGTTGGCACTAATTGGCAGTCTCAGGAGAGTGGCAAAGGAATGAATGGCCCCTGGATACCGAACTAACATTTTTCCCCTACAGGTGGTCTTTTCAAGTCTTCAAGTCGGAATTGAGATGTACATTGTTTAGGCAAGGTGAAGTTTGTACTGCTGGTACATGTTTTGTTGATTCATAGAAGATTTCAGTGTATAGTGAGCGTTTTCATAAGCGTTACATTCATGCCATTAAAAAAAATAAACAAAAACCTTAAATTGTATTAAAAAAAAAAAAAAACAACCCAAAAAAACCAACAAAACAAATTCCAGCTGTCCCTATTTTCCCCCACTTTGTCCTCTCAAAATCCTCAGTATGTTCAAAGGCACGACCAAATCTTTTCAGCTCTCGTCAGCGTGTATTGATGAAACAGCTCCGTTAGATCTGATACCAAACCAGGAGATTAGGATGCCAGATGC
The DNA here is from genome assembly GCF_901933205.1 of Camarhynchus parvulus. Lineage (NCBI taxonomy): Eukaryota > Metazoa > Chordata > Aves > Passeriformes > Thraupidae > Camarhynchus > Camarhynchus parvulus. Next base: position 6,930,637 of record NC_044575.1, on the reverse strand, counting down.
TTTCATCAGGGCCCTGACTCTGCAGACTTCATTCACATACAGCCCTGTTTGGGCCATTTTCTAGTCCAAACCTCACTGATATCAGTGGGAAGTCCCTAAAACTCCAGTGAGCTATAGAAAAAGTCCTTTGGTGAGAGGAGTGTTAAGGAGTTCAGTCTGCATAGTCCTGTGTCACAGAAAGAAATGCCATAGAGCCTTTGATTATGGAGCGTAATTATATTTACATGGAAATAAATCAGCTATTACAGAGGCTCTTCAGAGTGCCTGAAAATTACATCCAGATAGAGCAAAAGCAGAAATAAGTTACGCTTTTTCCTTTTTCAACTAAGGAAAAGGCTTCCAAAGTAAACTTAGAAGTCACTGTATATTGTCATCGTCAGGTCAAGGTAAAATATTTGTTCAGAAGACGTGCTTCAATTATCCTTGAGGATTCAGTGATATTTCCCATATTTTTTAAATATAAGTTCAAACCAAATGATCTACTTTCATTATCTATACTATAATTATTTTACACACCTTTAGATATGCTTTCAAAAATCACCCCGTTGTGCTCAATATGATGAATTTATTTTTTTGGAAGCACTTCCTACTTACGGGAAGGGAGGGTTCCTTCTCCCCTTCTGATTCCTCATGACAGGACAGGTAACAAGCACAAATCTGTGGCTGTGGGTTTCAGTCAGTGAGCTGCTTGTCAGGAACTGGACTGGAACTCTCTGCCCCATCTCACAGGCTGGCACAGAGCACATGAACACAGCCCTTCAGTACTAACAACTCAGCTACAGGTAGGAATAAGCCAGCTCTTATCTTGCACTGGTGGCAGAGGAAAATGGAGTGTTACTCGTGTGGGAAGGGGACTTTTCCTGCCACTATTCATAAGCACACAGGGTCCCCTGGGCTCTGCCAGTCCTCCTCCATTCATGCATTAAAAGTGAGTGGGAGTCAGAATTAGAAACCTGTAAATCACAGCAGACAAAATCCAGCAGACAAAATCCTGCTCTGAAGCTTCTGAACTGTGAAGCTCAAGTGCTGCATCTTGGTCTCTGCTTGCAGCTTGTCCACTCAAATTGCTGAATACACCTGTCCTTTTGCTGATATAACCCCTAGGCTAGTTTAAAAAACTGCCAAAGTTATCATAACTAGGAATAATCATCCAACAAACAAAAGGGTATTTTTATGCTTCTCTTGAGAAGAGCTTTTCAGATTATCCAGGAAGTTTTTTTAAGCTGTGTAGGCTTTTATAGGATGCAAAATTCTTTACAGGGTTCTTGTATTTTGTACTTACAGGGGTACAATTTGACATTATCAAAAATTGTCCCAGAAAAACTTTGACCTGTAACTTGACGCAAGTTTTTTTCTTATCCAAGTCATGTAGAGAGATTAGAAGAAACCAATACTTGGTTGTTTTCATTCCACTTTATCCTGTAGGTATAGAAATGGAAGAATCCCCTCTGGAAAGGCAACAGATCCTGGTGAAACAACACATTTGGCACACGTGCCTTTTGCACCATGCTTTGAAGGAGGACAGCATTACCTGCTGCAGGTGCTGAATTTTCTGTTATTATTGCTTTTGGGCCCAGGTCCCAGGGAGCCCTGCTTGGCAATTAATTGGACTGTTTAGAGTCTAAACCTTGGTTATCCTCAGGCTGGTATGAAAGGAGCAACAAAAGGAGGAACCAAAACAAATACCACCTTGGAGAGAGAACAGAGCCTAACAAAGGTTAGGAAATTCAGGGACACAAAGCCAGAGAGGTCCAGCTTTGCAGGGCTGCTCCAGCTGCCACCGTGCACTGACTCCTCCAGCCTGCCAAACAAACTTCCCTCCTTTCTAATGTCTAATTCCAAAGATCTGCACAGAACTGAAAGAATGTTATGTTTTGTCATGAGTCAGTCCAGCCCCTGCTTTTCCCCTAGGCCCTACCTGTCTTTTAAACAAGCCAGATATTAGACATGGTAGCAGGCTCTGCTGACTGATGTGAGTGTTGAAATGAGAGCTTTGCCGGCTGCTACGGCTTCTATTTGTTTTACACAATTTGGAAGAAAATTCACTGAGTACTTATGGACAGCAGGTCAGGCTGGCTAGCAGCATTTCTTTATTTCTGTCCTGTGAGAAGATCTGGCTGAACAAGAAACTAACAGCAGGGATCAGTTGGCTGATCTGGGGCAACCAAGTTGCATTTGCTGCTTTCACTTAATTTGTCCCAAGCTATTTAGAAACTAATTCAGCCCCAGGAGTTTTATATTTTACAGCATGCCAGGAAAGTTGTCTACAGTTTGTTGATGATCAAGGAAATTTCTTAGTTCAAATAAAAATATTAATAAAACACTAAAATAGATGCAGATTTTAGAAAGCCAGATTTTAAGATGACAGGTGGTACCTGCTCTCATAGGTGTGACTGAATTCCATTAGAAAGAAAGAAAACTACAGTAAGAGCTGAAAAGCAAGCCTGAGGAAGCCTCCCTTATTTCACATTTAAATCCTAGGTGTTGGGCATGGTAAAGATATATTACCATAAATCAAAGCTAATGCCATGAGCCAGATGGTTCAAATTTGTGTACTAAGTGTTAGGCACTAACAGAGCACAACAGTCTGTTGTCTTTCCACAGGAGGGTTCTCAGTTTTGAGCAGCTAATTAGCCTAAAATTAATTAGGGCCAATCTGAACATTTTTACACACACACACACACAAAAAAAAAAAATAAATTAAACATATGCAAAAACAGGCCAAAACCCCTGTCTGACAAGAGCAGCAATGGCACTAAGAACAGGCAGGAGGGAATTGTATGAGGCAACAGAAGAGAAAAGAGCCTACAGAGACAAATGCCACAGGCAGGTTAAAGGAAAGAAAGAAGAAAGAAAACAAATCTTTGGAGAAGAGAAACAGTCCATCTCCTAAGTTTACTTGGGAAGCTGCTGCACCGAGGGTCAGCTTGTCACCAACTTGGTCCAGATGGTTGGGATAAATATTTTACAGGTGCCACACTTTACATGGTGCTTGTGTTTAACCTGGTCTGCTGTTGTGCAGAGACTCAGAGGCAGTGACAGCCAACTCCTGAATCCCAAAGAGATGGCAAAGCTCACAGCCCTGCTGGGAAGCTGCAGTTCTGCTCCAGAGCAGCATTCCCCTGGGAACTTTGCTGTAAAAATGCTGACACCTACCCTGTTAGCCAGCAGACTTTCTGGATGACACAGATACCAAATCCCACCCCATTTCCATTTCCTTCAGGCACATAAGATTTTTTTTTTCTTCCTCAGATTGGAGCCTCAGCTCTTAAATAATACACAGGCCAAAAAAGTCCTGTAAATGCAGAATTATATTTTGGTTCTTTTTTCTCTCAGTGAGCAAGCTTCATCCACTCAGAGGTGCTAGGCACTTTGGCAGGGCTGAGATCCGGGGCACTGCAATAATGTTTAATCCCATTACTAATGCTTATTTTAGAATCTGCCTGTCCTTAAAGACATGATAGAGATCTTAATTATTGTCTCCAACATGTATTTGCCTGAAATAATTATTATACTTCATTCCTATAGAGACAATGAGATAAAACTCTTATTTCATTTTATTTGCCCTTCTATCCATCAAGAAATTAGTTTCTTGTGAGAGCTTTGAAGTAGTCCCCTTCACGGATTAAACTCCTTGAAAGTACAAGAACAGAAGGGCGGGGTGTGGGGGAATTGAAATAATTTACATACCAGCAGACATGTAATGGGAATCAAGAATGCAACCAGACCTACATGATGGTTGAGAGGAAAACGTTGAGACATGCTATTCAACATGAAAAAAAAAAAAAAAAAGGTCTGGTTAGCTGCAAATTTTAGCTCAGGAGGCAGCCAAGGGCTGCACTCAGGCAGAGGAAGCAAGCAGCAGAGAGGAACTTCCCGGATGATATTTTAAAAAAAATAATAAAACAACAAAAACCCAAACCCAACAACCCCCCAAAACACCCGTAAATGGATAAAAGAACATCAGATGCTCAACTGCCACTTGGGTGTCTGCCAGGCAGGCTCCCAGCACCACTGTCAATATTATACAGTGTAGGAATAAATAGCACAAACTCTGTCAGAGCAGCACCTAAGATTTGGTGTTAGATCTATGCAAGATGTTGGCTCCCCAAAATATGAAATATTTTGTGCTCTGAATTTCGTAACAAACAAAATTTCAGCCATGTTTTTTTTTTTCAGAGGACAAGGTTGCAAACCTGATTGCTGAGATTGTCCCTGTATTTACTTTCAAACTACTTTTATTTCTGGTAATTTTCAAACAAGAGAAAAAAAGCAAACCTATCCATTAAAGGGAAAACTGAGCACAGGAATTATTATTGTATGCAAGGATTAATTCCATGCAATGCTCTGACCTGTCTCCTGGGATTGAAGGAACAGTTTGGGCTGGTCCTGTAACATCTTGAGAGCCAGTGCTTTCCCATGGAAAGCAATGGTATCCTAAGTTTTTAGAAACTTGATTGCAATGGGTACTCAGCATTCTGCCCCTGGCAGAGCAATTACACATGCTCTGAAATTCAAATTTGTGAGTTATTCAATTGATCTAAATTTAATCATGCCTTTAACTCTTGAGCCTGACTGGCACCAGGAGTGCTGAGGGCCCTGCTGATCAGAAGCTGTATGGTTAGGATGCTTTTAAATGTAGATCAGCACACCTTCTAGCAAAGAGATGTGAGCATGTAAAGAACCTGCCCCAAACCTTAGCACAGTCAGGATAAAGGTTTTGCAGTGCTGAGCTGAATATAGCACATGTGATACACAAAGCAACCCTTCCTAACCACCTGCCCGTCGTGGATGTAGCTACAAAACACTTATTTTCTTTTCCATATGCTGCATGTTTAAATTTCTGTCTAATATCCACACGAGCAGCTGTCATTTTTTTCAAGGCACAGAGGTGGAGACACAAGGACCGTGCCAATTCCTCTTCTCCAATGCACACTTTTGCTTTTTCTGCCCTCTGGCCTTAATGATTCCAAAATAAAAATCTCTCTGTCTGACAGCAAGTGGCTGCTCTTTTTAGTGAGCCTTCCCACTGTACTGCAGCCCTGACACCACTGTGCTGCAAGAAAAATATATTCACTTCCCAACACAACCCTGAAAGCCAAAACAGTGGGAAACCTCCTGCTTGGTGTTGTGCCAAAGAAAGTTTTTGAAGAGAAAAATGGTGGTGTGTACAGACAATGGTATAGAAAGTGTTGGTCAGAAAAGTCCTATATATGATTAGATTATCTCAAGAAATGCAATGCAAATGGTAATCACATGTATGCCACGAGGGCTAAATATAAATGTGTCAGAGGCCTCCTGTATGGAGAAAGTCCAGCTGATATTGATAAGATTTTATGCTTCAGTTGATGATTGAAAGGTTTCAGTCCAGCTTAAAGGTATGTGCTGACACCTTCACTGCAGATTTTGTAAGGAAAGGTTCATCTCCCTTCACGAAAAGAATCTTAACCATGCAGACAGCAGAAGCTCAGGGTTCCATGCCCCGCAGGTTTTACAGCCCTGGGAATGTTGTGCAGCAACTTTCCAAGCTGCCATTTTGCAGATCCTAAAGCTGCACACACAAGAGGAACATAGAGTCCTCTGAAACCATCCAGTTCTTCAAAGTAGAGCATATGATAGTGGAACTTCCTCTTTGCTGATTAATGTTCTTTAAAGCTCTCAGCACCGTTTAATCATGTGATTCAAAGTCACCCTTTCTGTTGCTATGTGAAGAGCAAAAGGCCAACTTGTCTGTCAGCTCTGTGCCATTGATGGCTTTTATAACAGCAACGCAGAAAACAAAATCATTGCATTTAGGACAAACCCCAGCAATGCTGCTCAGGTGACACAGGGGCCAGGCTGGCTGCCAGCCAGGATCCACCATGGGCTGTGACTTCCCAGAGAAGCAGCTGTGTCATCTTGTTAGGAACTAAAAAGTCAGGCAGAATCCCATTCTCTATAATGTGGTTTCAGAAGAAGTGCCAAAATTGTTAAATTGATCGAACAATGGACAGAAAGAAGCAGAATTACATCAGGTACATTTCAAATCCCTCTGCAATTGCTGTTGGCAGCAGGCTTGCAGCTACAAGAGACTTTTGCCCTTAACATTCAGGGGCTTCAAATTTTACAAAAAAAGGGCAGAGCCAGGGAATAAAACTTAGCCATGGGACCAGAGCTGGTCCCTTCCCTCCCTCAAATGATTGTCCTCACCTCTACTTTATGAAGCAAGGGCTCTGAGAGATGTCAGCCACAAAAAGAAGCCTGGCTCCACAGTTTGAGGACATTATTCTACCCGTGCTGTTGGCTCTCCACCTGTGCCATGTTCCCAGGAGAACTAAACCTCCCCCAGCATTTCAGCCACTGCCCATCACTGGTGGGCACCTGTGCCCAAATTGTTGTTCGTGTGTGCAGGTGCCCCCCTGATCTGCTGTCCTGGATAGGGATGATGAACCTCTGCCACGGTTTAGGAATAATGGAAGGGAGGAAAAAGACACCTTAAACATCCCACTACAACTAACACAGGACTTTCCTTGTACATGACATCTCTCCTTTTTTTCTTTTTGGTGCAAATATCTCAAGGGGCTAAATGAACTTTCTTACTCACAAGATAGCAAATGCAAAAGCCAGGAAAATACCTGTGCTGGTATGAACAACATCTGGTGTTGCAGTACTGGCTTTACAGCAGTTCAGTCCCAGCCAAGCAAGAATGATGAGAAAAACTTTTGCAAACTGGTAATTTTGAAACTTAGGAAACCCCCAGCTAAGCCAAAGCATTGCCAATGATTTCCCTCATAGCCCAGCTGGTGCAGCCTGGGGAAATCCTATACAGTACCCACAGAAATATTTAAGGAGTAAACAGGACCGTTTGAGTGATTTCTTCCCTCCCCCATGCCACAGGAGCAGAGAAGGGAGTGGAAGTTCAGCAGAGGCTTTTTTATTTCTGCGCTGTTACATAACTGCGCCTCTGCCGAACTCCTCCCGCTTCCAGCAGCATCAAGCCCACAGGAGGCTGGGGAGGAGGCAGGGAAAAAAGGTATGTGACTTGCTCAGGGCTACAAACCCATGGCAGAGGTGGGAGGGGAACTTGCAGGTCCCGGCAGAGGCTCCACATTCCTGCCATTCCTTGCACACCCTTCTCCAGAGGTGAAGCTGCTGCATCACGGGCTGACCATCCAGCTCAAGGCACCACCTGCTTCCCAATCATCTCTCTGCCTTCCAGCATGCACAGACACACACTGGAGATATTCCTTGCCCCAGCCCCAAGAGGATTTGAGGTCCCTGGAAATCATGCCCAGCACATTCACTGACCAGTGGTTCTTCTCTTTGGTAGCCTTCCCTAACCACAGGCCTCATTTAAGCACCACTGACTGAGTCTCCTATTCTTTTAAAATTCTGCTGTAGATTCCATTTGCTAATACTAACAGGAAATCCCATGAATCTGCCTCATGCCCTTTCACTGACTTCACAAATCCAATTGATACAGATAGAGCCAATTTCTGAAACTGCAGCTGTCCACACTTACAAAGCTCTGACTGTTAGATAAGAAAGTGCCAGCTGGAACAAGAAGTTTCTCCTACTACTGGATGCCACACTCCCAGCCAAGCAGGCAGCTGTCACTTGGGTGGCAGCAGAGCTGCTTAAATAGGAAACCCTTAGATCCAGTCTCTCGTGCTCACCCTAAAGCAATTGAACAGCCCCACAACAGGAAAAGGGAGCAAAGCTCAGTCCCAGAAGAATGCAGTTGCACTTGTTTTCAATCCCCTCTGCATATTATTGCATCCCTCACAGGCCATAGTAGCTGGAGGCCCAGGAAGGTGAAGCTTTTTGGGACAAAAAGCTCTGTTGGCCCCTCTTTGGATCTAAACAGGGCCATGGTCTCAGTCTCACTGAAGGAGAAGCTGAAGTTCTCCTCAAGTCTGAGCAGCATTCTGCACTTCACAAAGTTAACACCTGGTCTTGTGATGGTTTTCACTGCTGGTTTTAAACCATGCAGGAGTTTTAACCTGCGTACCATTACAGCTGCCGAGATGTTTTAATAAACAGGCACTGGACTGGGAGGTGAGGGGATGGGCAAAGTGGCTGGCTCCACCTTCCTCAGCCTGGATGTGTCCCAGGGGGAGCATGGGCCATCTCCCATCAGAGTGGAACTGGATACGCGCTCACCCCTGACACCAAGAGCACCCTACACCTGGGAAGGGATTGCAGGGGGCTGACACAGGCTGGAAGTTCACTTTCAGCAGAGGTGGGTCTAATCCCCTGTCCTGCACCATCACTCCATGGGGCAGCTCTGCTGGGTGCCACCAAGTCTTTCTGCAGGCTATGGCTCTTGGCCACCTGCCTAACTGTCAGGAAAACTATTTAGCAATCCTTTCATGGATCCCTACTTCACCCACCCTTGGTCCAGTAGGGGAATAAGCATAAGCAGAATAAAATAAATACATGTTATTAATGACACTCAACAGATTTCATCAGTGCCTTCCTAAAAGATTCCTGTATTAGAACCAAAGGCGCCTCATGGCTCACTGCACATCTTCAGTGAACCCTTAGAAGTTACTAAAAATTTTTTATTTCTTTTCTAAAATAACACAGCTGCCTACTGGAAAATGCCCATATGCCCATCCATTCTGTTTTGCTATTTCCTTATTTCTTAATCATTAATCTACTTTGCTGGAGATATTTCAAAGCCAATCCCTCTCTTCCCTCATCCCCCCACATCAACCACTGAGTGGGAATTTTTAAAGGGGTTTGTAAGTCATATCATTTACATACAGACTTCCATGACATTTTTAATCTTTTTAACTTTCCTCCTAAATAAGGAGGTTTCAAAAGCTTTTTTTTCCTATTTGGTAAATCACATCAGTTGAGTACTGAAACAAAAATGAACATAAATTCTTCTGATAAGTTGGGAAGAACATTAAACCAGAAGTGTTTAATAACTTTGAATACTCCATGAGAAGCTCTAGTATGAGCATGAGGATAACTGATTTGATGAAACGCAATACACAGACAGACAGACAAACAAGTATACATGCATCATTGCATTTCAGAGATCTTAAGTTATAAGAAGAAAGGGGGAGCACACCAATTCTTCAGCCCAGAATTCATAAAATAAATGAAAAATCCACATATATACACACACACATTGAAGCAAAGAAAATTTGTTTTTAAAAAGTGAAATACTGCTTGGGCAGATATATATACATATTTGGCGCCCACAATTGCATATTGCTTTTGCTCTTTATCCTTACAGTCATCTTTATGGTGATTTCCTGAATGGGAAAAGAGTCTTCAGGAAAGAAAACCTAACAGAGAAAGAAACAAATATCTAAATAGAAATTAAAGCCCGAGCAGTAAATACAACAGTCAGTGATGTATTTTAATGGAAACTTTCTGTATGGATCCATGCAAGTTACATGTATGGAAAGCTGACTGTGGCTTTGCGGGCTTCTTAATATAAATATCCTGACATAAAAATTACTGTTCTAGAAAGCTTTGTGGAAAGATTGGAAAAAACCTCCTCATACACAGGCCTATGTAAACTGTTCAGTAACTAGGGAGAGTTTTCGGATGGAAGCCGCCTTCCCCACCCCCCTTTGCAGACTCCTGTCTCATTTTGTGAAATTGCTTTGCTGTCTTTCAGAGGGGGCAGCTGAGCAATCCGTTTCAGTGCCTCTCTTTCCCATGGAACAAATCCCCCCCAGCCCTCCTGCTGCACCCTGACAGAGATTCAGCCTTTCTTTGCCGAATTCTTTCAATAACGCTGCAACTGCAACATTAGGAGAAACAATTAGGACTAAGGGGAGTTTCCTCTGCATGCCAGATCTGCCTAATAACTTAATTAAATAAACAGAAATATAATTATAATGTAAATATTTCCTTTCTTCAATTCCAAGGCAACCTTAGAGAGAGAACACTGCTGAAATGATACAAGATTACTGAAAACCTTTTCAGTTCCTCCACACTTAAAAACAATTTTGCTGTCTTCCCATGCCTTCCCACTTGTAGTATTTCACTTTTGAAATTTCAGAACCAGCTATCAGACAGAGAAAAATGCATCCTTGGAAATGAATACCCCAGATAGCCAAAAGTGTTTCTAATTGAAAAGGAACCATGAAGGAGTAAATTGCTCTGCAGATTTCCTTCCTCAAATTATTTTCATTCAGCAGTTTTCTCTGAGAACTTTTACAGTTTCAAATGTTTTCTTGAAAAAGTGCAAGATGCACTCAGATCATGTTGTCTTTTGGCATGTACACTGCCACTCAGAGACAATGACCCTACCTTATGGCATTATATTGAATGAACTCTGACGGCTTCAGTACATTTACTCATGATTTACATCAGTTCAGGCTTAAATTTAACATCAAAAAGGTTGTTCCCTAGGTACTTACACAGGGAAATTTTCTTTGGCTTCACCACCACCAAATTCTGAAAGCAACCTGTTCCATCTAGCTACTTAGAAAGAACAATAAAAATCTAAGCAGTGGCAATGACACCATCCTGAAACAGCACATATGACAGCATCCCAGGTCAAGTATTATGAAAAATCCCTCTAAAATAGAAAGCAGAGCAATATAGAAAAATTCCCTTGAATTAGGAATAAACTCCTACTGCTGGCTACATCTGACTCCAAACTACAGTGATCTTAGCTTTGTCCTTTCTCTCTCAGAACTGCTAAAATTAAAAGTCAGTGTGTAAATGTGCAAACCCACCTAATGCTGACCCTAGACCAGCACAAGCTGAGTATCTCAAGGATTCTTCATGCACAAGCCTCCAAGAGCACCTGGACCTAGGCAAGACACTCAAAACTTTGCAGGCAACCCAGAAACCTGCAAGTCCCAGCTGCAGTAATGATGGCCAAACCAGATCTTCTGGCAATGGCTTCCTTCATTTCCCATTCTGGACCCACATTTCCCATTGACAGTCCTCCATCCCACACTTTTCTGTGGATGCACGGGAGTTAACTCCTTATGCCACAAAACCTGGGGCCGTTTTCTGCCTGCTGTGACTGCCCCACAGGTTTGGCCTGCGGATGCTGTGCCTGTGAGTGGTTCTGCCATTATCAAATCTCTGCAGCACACAAGGCACAGGTGTGGGCTGTGAGTTTGGGCAGGAGAGCTGAAGATGACCTCATGCTGGACTTTGGAAGGAGGATGTTAAAGAGCTCAGACAGCCAGTGCTGACAGAGAGACACGCACCTGTGCAGCAGGGACTCTGCCTTCCTCCTTCCTCTGTGCTCCCACGTGGAGAAACCCCAGCGCCAGCTGAAGTTCAGAGGGCCCCACACAGAACCAAGCTGCAGGTTCAGGGCTTAATTAGAGATTACACCCACACCAAAAAGGGGTATGGAAGAGAAGAAGCAAAACTGATTTAATTGTATTAACTCCACTGTTAATATGAGCCAGTAATACACTTGACTTTATGGTTGTAAATTGGTTTAAGAGTAAAAAAAAAAAAAACAACAAACTTACAGAAAATGCACTTCTTCACAATTCCCTGTTCCCTGTCATCTCCTTGTCTTCAGAAAGTGACCCTGGGCATGCTGCCATTGTTACTTACATCTTCTCCCTCATCAGACCTATTCCTGTTTCTACTTGGTGCTCTTAATTCCTTAAATATAAAAGTTTATATTTATCTATATAATTATACACACATATTCTGCTCAATTTCCTCAGGATATTACTCTTCCATGCTGCATAAACTTCCTTCCCTGGCCTTCTCCAGCTCTATCATTCTTTTTGCTACTGTCCAGGGCGCAGCTGTCAGGGGCAGGAAGCCCCAGACCCTGCTCCTCACATACAGATTGATCAAGGTCAGGGAAAGGGGAGCCAGTACCTGCTGCCTCCCAAACCCTCCACATCAGAACAAATGAGTCCCCAGATAGCCCCGTGAGCTCTCAAACACAGAAACAGACTGAGAAGTCGGTGCAGGGAGGTAAAAGCCATCTCAGGCAAGGATGTGAGGTTATGGCCTTGCCAGAGATTGCCAAAGGCTGAGAAAGAGGCAGGGGATGCTCAGGTGAGCACTCCAGAACATAAAAACTGCAGTGGGTAATCATGGAGATGAGGTTTCTTGTGGAAGGAAGCTTCAAGGGATAAAATGGATATGCCTGAATATTGCAGTTGCGATGTTATTTCAAATAATTCATTAAAAATGCAATTAGATTATCTAAGTAAGTCATCTACATTTGTTCAGCACTCCTAATTTCCAAGGACTTGCAGACTCAGATTAGAAACTGGATTTAATTTTTGTTCTTAATATATTTTGCTTTCACTTGGGATACAGAACTAGAGAATGTATAAAAGTGTCACAGGAGACTTAAAGCAGATGACATAACATGAGTTCCCATCAACATGCAGATGAGAAAAAAAAAATCACGTTGTTTTTCCCCAAGTCTCTAAAATGTCACTTCTGGAGCCCTCTCATTGTGAGCTTAGGAGAAACTGATGCTGAAACTGTAACTGAAAGGAAAATTTTGTGAGCAGATTTGGAGAAAAAGGATAGCACAGCTATGCTGAGTGCAGAGAGACTGAGCCACAGAAACCCAAGAGAGTCACCTTAAATCTAAGTGCTCATCAAAATGTTTCACATAAATGAACCACCAGGGTTTCTGAAGGGCAAAAAAATCACCATTCAGTAGGGCTGGGTTTGCACTCTGAAAGGTGAACTGGAACTGAAGTGAACTTTCCCACGCTGAAGAAAACCCTTACATCCTGCCTGGCCAGTTTTAGAGAAAGAAGTCAGCTATGACATTTGGATGTAAAACCAAAATTCTTGAGTCAGGGCTTCTCTAATCCAAGGCCTTCATTGGAACCCATTTCTGCAGCTCATGTGGCAAACCAGCCTCTGCAAGGATCACCAAGGACAGATTCTGCAAGGTGTCTTCAACTCCCCACCAATCTGAGGGGCAGCCAGTGGGAGCTAGAGACAACACCCTGCAGGACTGGACCCAGCTGCAGAAAATAGAGAACCAAAGGTATAAAACTACGCTTAGCTGGATTCCCTTTTGCAGTTTCAAAACCCTAAGGAAGGTGTCATTGGAGAAATGAGATAATTATTACAGCACAGAACTGTTAAAAGTAAAAATGTCCTCTCTTACCCTTTGATGTTGAAAGAAGAATCATTAATTCAAAGGCATGCAAAAATTCGTGGAATTTAAAACACCAAGCAAATGTAGTCTAGTCTTGTCAGATACAGGGTGCCTTTTGTAAGACATTTCCTAGCTTGCCCAACCACAGTGGAGCCCCCACAGCTTTGTCAGATCTCCTCTACGGGGTAGTTAGATTATCCTCAAATGCAGCAAAATAATTAAACCGCACCAATTAAAATGGATGCGACTTCAAGGGCTCTTCTCTACAGCACTGCTCTCTGTGAACTAACTCATTCCAAGCCATGCAGAACCTAAAACTAACATATCCCAGAAAGTCAGCCGTGCCCTGGGCTGCACCAAAAATCCCACAGCTGGCAGGTCTAGGGAGTGGTGCCTCCCTTTCACTCTGCGCTCATGGGACACCAGCTGGGTACAGCTCTGGGGCTCCCAGCATCAGAAGGCATGGACCTGTCGGAGCAAGTCCAGGGGAGGCCCCAAAGATGATCAGAGGGATGGAGCACCTCTCCTAGGAAGGCTGAGAGAGTTGGGGCAGCCCAGCCTGGAGAAAAGAAGATTCCAGGAAGACCTCAGAGCCTCTTCCAGTATCTAAAGGACTACAAGAGAGCTGGAGAGGGACTTTTTGCAAGGGCATGGAGTGACAGGACAAGAGAGAATGACTTTAAACTGAGAGAGGGTGGGTTTAGATAACATACTAAGAAGAAATTCTTTTACTGTGAGAGCAGTGAAGCATCGTGACAGGTTGCCCAGGAGGAGCTGTGAATGCCCCATGCCTCCCTGGGAATGTCCAAAGCTAAGCTGGATGAGCTTTGAGCAACCTGGTCTAGTAGAAGATGCCTCTACCCACAGCAACAGGGGGAGTGGAACTTTAGATCTTTAAGGCCCTTTCCAAACCACACCATTCTACAAAGTGTGTGTTTTTCCTTTGGACATAAGGTCAGACATAGAGTTATGAGACTGTTGCCCTGTGATTAGCAAAGCTTTTAGCAAACTAATCTAGTTTCCAAGATTTCACCCACCCACTGAACTGGTACCTCTTCAGCAGCATCCCAATGAGACAATGGCCATTTGTGTTCACACCAGACTTTTCCCATCAGCCCTTATGGATACACATCTCCCAAATGCTACTATAATTTACAATTTTTAATATAATTTATGATTTTATTAAGTGCATGATTGGCATGAATAGAATGAGAACCATTGAAACAGGACTCTTTCTTTCCTAGAACCTTCTGAATTCAGTAAATATTACAAATAATACAAATACAATTTCCATTGGGACAACCATCTTTGCAATTTGAGTTAGAAGTTTAGCTCTTGCCTCATGATGATGATTTAGGCCTGTTAATTATGCCTTGGGCTCCAATTGGCTGTTAATTAATCTATTTCTCACCCTGTTTGTCTAACTTCAGCCTTGCAAGGAGAAGGTCTGAGTGAGCCGCCTCAGCCAGTGTTTAGCAGTGGGGTGTGAAGCTTAGCCCAAGCTGGCCCTCCAAATATTTGTACTTCTCAGGAAGAATTTACAGCTGCTCCTAGCCGAGTACGCCAATATCCTACTTATAAACACACTAACCACAATCCTATTCTTCAACCCAAGCTTTCTCAACCCCCCTCAAGAATTATTCCCCGTCATTCTTGCAACAAAAGTCTTGCTCCTGTCCGCAGGATTCCTGTGAATCCGCGCTTCCTACCCCCGATTCCGATACGACCAACTAATGCACCTACTATGAAAAAACTTCCTACCCCTCACACTAGCCCTGTGCCTCTGACACACCAGCATACCAATCTGCTACGCGGGCTTACCCCCCTATCTAAGACCCCCATCGGAAATGTGCCTGAATGTCAAGGGTCACTATGATAAAGTGAACATGGAGGTACACCAGCCCTCTCATTTCCTTTCACTTAGAAAGGCAGGAATCGAACCCACACTAAAGGGATCAAAACCCTCCATACTTCCTTTATATTACTTTCTAGTAGGGTCAGCTAAACAAGCTATCGGGCCCATACCCCGAAAATGATGGTTCAACTCCTTCCCCTGCTAATGAACCCCTCAGCAAATCTAATCTTCATTATTAGCCTACTTCTAGGAACAACCATCACTATCTCAAGCCATCACTGAGTTATAGCCTGGACTGGCCTTGAAATCAACACACTCGCCATCCTCCCCCTAATCTCAAAATCCCACCACCCACGAGCCATTGAAGCTGCCACTAAGTATTTCCTAACCCAAGCAGCTGCCTCTGCCCTTGTCTTATTCTCCAGCATAACCAACGCATGACAGACCGGACAATGAGACATCACCCAACTCTTACAGGCTTTTGTGACTGTAGCTTGGACTTGCTCCATCTGCACACCTCTCATCAGTGTAAGCTGTGCCCTGAGATCACAGAAATTCGTGAGTTTAGCCCAGCTTTGGTCTTGGTTTCAGAAGGCAGGGCAGAAAGAGGTCAATGATTTGTGGGCTTGGCGCATAAAAAACAGGAGACAATTTTTGACTTCCATTTCTCAAAGACCAAGTTCTTTGGCACAGATATCCTTCCTACTAAAATTAGGGGCAAGACTGATATTCTGTACCTTTTGGTTTTGTTTCGTTTTTTTTTTTTCCAAGCTGTCCCTTCAAAGTTTCCTTTCTTTTCAGCTCAGGCCCACAGGTGCTGTGGTTGCACTTAGAAATCAGCCCACTGACCAAAGTCCTGCAAGCACCATTTACTGCAGTGGAGGCTTGTCACTGGAGACCAGCCATGACTCCTGATTCTGAGGAGCATCTCATTCCCTCTAAGAGGCTCCTCCACTATTTTGTAATTAAATTTTCTGCTACACCTTATGAAATTTCCACTAGGCCTCGCTAAACAGGACAAGAATGAAGACAATGTACTGTGAAAGCAGCAGAGTTCTCTCTAAGAGATAGCCACATAACAGACATGGATCATATTAGACATTAATTTGCCTTTACAAATTTTTTTCAAGGAACTTTCATGCTTGTGTCTCTTTGGTTAGCTCTCTGTAACTCTCTGGGTTGCTGAGGAATTGTGTAGAGCACAGGTTGGCCCAAACCCTCCAACACTGTGAGACCACAAGAGAACAGAAATACTGATCAGTGCTGTGCTGTTTCCTGGTAAATACAAGCCCTGTGACACATTTTCCCCCTTAGAAAATGCCTATCCTTTATCCACTCAGGTTGCTTCACTAAAGAAAACACACAGTTAAAAGGTTACTGGTAAAAATCAGCTTTTTCTGGAGCATTATTGGCCATGTTGGAAGCCTGCTTGTGAGCGAACCTCTTCCTTCAAGTATCTCCAATTACCACATTTTTGAGTCCCATCACACATCAGACTGAGAGCAGGAGCCCAGTTCTTTTCAGCCAAACAAAACTGAGATTCCTGCCTGCGGCCAGTCCCAAGTCCAAAGCCTGCAGAGTGGACAGCCTGGACCTTGGCACCAGCTGGTTGGTTCTGTAGATCTGTTCCTGTAATGTTGCACTACTCACAAACAGAGGTGAAGCCTCCCTGCGCAGGACTCTCCCATTAAACCCTTTTAAAGAGATTTTAAAGGGATTTAAGGCACTCAGGCCCCTGGGACTGGTGTCACGCCAGTGAGAGCACTGTAACTGCAGGGATAACCATATCAGACTCCAAGAGCTGGAAGTCATTTAGTCTCCCCAAGCAAGAGAAGGACCACTCTGGATGAAGTCTGTAGTGCCCTCTAGTCTGACTCTCTCTTCATAACTGAGAAGGTTCAATTCCTCTGTGGCTACAGCTGGTTCCACACCAGACCAAAAGGTTACTGCTGGTCTTCAGCAGAACTTCCCTGACTGTAAATGAGCAAGTTCCCCTGTTATCAGAGACAACTGCAGCCCAGGCCGCAAACCCTGCTCTTGGCTGCTTATAACTTGCTCCAGCACTTTGTCTTGCAAAGTAAAGACAGATGACTTGCTAGTGGTCATTATAAATAAGCTGAGGGCTGGACTGCAGTGATTCACATGGTCAGTGTTGTTACTTATTGTGTTATATACAATGGACAGTGTTTTGAGGGGGGGTGAGGTGAGAGAGAGTTGCAAACACACACGGCACTTTCAAGTTTGCATGCCTTAAATTGACTTTAGATTTCCTCGCTCCTATAGTACATATTTTCAGAATGCTTGGATCTGATTCAGCTTGAACAAAACAGTTTCACTACTCTGAGACCAGAGGAGCACAGTGGTGAATCAGGCCCTTTATTTGCCTCCAATGGCTCACTATCAGGCCCACTGCAAACTACCTATTGAAAGCATGACAGCCAGCACTATGCTCTATAGCGAGCGTTTGGAGTATCATGCCCTAAGTATAGGCCATATGAAGAGGTCTTTTGTTCAGGAAAGCAAACTGTACAGTGTTTAGTAAGCCACACTCCAAATATAGGATCGATAAAGCGCGGCTAAAATCAACTATTGCCTCAACAGGCATTCACAGATTTTCTCTGAATTAAGCACGCTTGAATCTTAGGGCCACAATGCCTTCACTCAGCTCTTTCACAAGCAGCTCATGCAGAAATAGAGTAGGCTAGGACCTGGTATCGGGCAATGCGCAAGAACTTGAGGCTCCAAGTGGGGAAGGGAAAAAAAATGAGGGGAAAAAAAAAAGAAAATAAAAATAAACCATATGGAATCCACACTCAGATGCCTTTAAAACAACCACAAACATTCTTGCTGCCTCAAGCTGCAAATGTCGTGAAACAATTACTGGGCTGGGGGACTTCAAAGGTTCACTGAGAGCAGCAGTTTTATTTTTCAATCAAACACAGGAATAGGGCTTTTTTCCCTCCCTCCCTCTCTCGCTCTCCCCTTTTTTTCTCTGAACGAAACAGCGCCCAGGCTTCCTGATTTCAAAAACCCTGTTCGGCTTCGCTTGACCACTCCATAACCTTAGGAGAAGCTCAAAAACTTCAAAACAAAACTGTGAGTCATACTGAATGAAAAAGACATTCTTATATTTCATTAAGATTGAAAACTGCTGCATTCCTTGTTTGTAAAATTTACATGAATGATCTTTAAGAGCTTGCAGCTGAATGCGGTGCAAAGCTTGAACTTTCATAAATTCCTGTTTACTTAATCATTGATTCTAGAAGGTAACTGACAGGCATTTGCAGGGGTTTGGAGATCCACAATTCACTGTGCACAGAAACAACTCGACTCCTTCTTGCCACTACCTAACCTATTTATACTTCCCCCTCCTCTACTTTTTGAAGCATCTATGCACTTTTATTTCATGTTTTCATTTCAGGAAGGCAACAGTTTAACCTCACTTTCCTTGCAGGGGCTTTTGCAAAGGCTGCACTGTTGCTTACCTCGAGCATTGGCTCTCTAGTAGAAGGGGCTGTGCTTAACATGGTGTTTTCAGATGGCTAGAAGCACAGAGCATGTTTGGCAGAGCAGATGTATGGTCAGCAGCCCCAGCTCTACAGCATTTAAGGAGCACACCTCCCACCACCTGGAGAATCCAGGCTGCTCCAAGAGGCCGGATCCCAAGGGGTTCGAGTTGGCACTGACCCCTCTGCAGAGAGTCATGCACACAAAAAATCATGCAGAAATAACATGCTGCCCCCTTTGAAGAGAACTGAGTCAAATTGTTAAAAATGAAACTGACTCATTGTAGAAACAGTGGTCACTGGAATGGCATCTCCACAACTGCTGCGGTAAGAGAGGAAGCTGCCTGACCACAACTGCCTTTGTGCTTATTCTAGCTGTTTAAGTTCTAAAAACCACAAAACCCCATTTGGAATTCCGCTGTATAGCAAGGTTTGTGTAATGAGGTTACAATTCATAATAGGATCATTGAAAACTGAAACAAGCAGCATTAATATGTGGACTGCCTGCAACGAGCTGGCAGCAGCGTGATGATGTCATTTTTAATTAAAAGTCTGTCCCTGTTTGATACGCTGAAAAAAGAGTGCAAATCAGGGAATATGCACTGATCCCATCCATAGGGAAGGACTGTCAAGCAGCACAGTGGTATCACAGAGCACCCTGCGAGCCATATGGCATGGCTTTAATGGAACTAATTCCCGCGTACTCTGTTTGTGTCACGCGTATCAGGATTCTGGTCCCACACGGAAAAGACATTAGTCAGGAAGAGGGGGAGGGGAGGCTCAGGGATACCCAGCCTGGTATCCTTTGTCATGTGCCATGCTGTAAATGCTACTGCAGCACTGCTGAGACCAAGAGGAAATGGGCTGCAGGTCCATGGAAGTGGGCAGACCCTTCACTCCCTTAAGTCGGTGACCAACCCAATTTACAACAATTGAAGTCCAGGCCTTTCAGCAGAGGTGACCAAGCAGCCCTGTGAAATATCAATTTAAAATGGCTAGTGCTTGTAGAGCCATTTATTCATCCAGTATTGCACTTTCACCCATGACTGAGTCAGACAGAAACTAAGAGATGCTCATCCACAAAACCCTTCCATACCCAGCACTGTTGATTCCTTTTCAGCCTCTTGTGCTTTCCTTAAGGCAATTAAACCAACTCTGGACTTCAGTATAAGGAGGATACACTCCTGTGAATGTCAGTGTCTGCTGAACATGCTGTCCACCTCCCAAACATTAGCACCAAAGACCCAGTCAGCCCATCCTCAGTTCTCTGAACAGCCTTTTTTGGCTCATCTTACTCAGCTGGGCAAGAACTATAAGATGCTGGTAGTAATGAAGCTGGAAACGACTTGTGTGAAAGTAGCAGAAGAAAGATGACCAAGAGAACATTTACACTTCACTTAACTGCCATTTTCATGTCCTACAAATATTTTGGAGGTAATTTTGCCATTTATTTAGAAGTTCACTGTTGGGTTTCTCCACCCTAAACTACTGGGTTTGGGTCCAAGTCATGAAGACTATTACATGCACATCCTTACACCAAGCTGGTCTGCTGACCTCCACTAAACCAGTAAAATTTGGTTTTCCTTTTTAAGATTTCTGCGTAAAGTTTGTTTTTCAAAGATCTGCATATACCCTTACATCACTGAGTTGATCATGAGTGTAAAAGAAATTTGGGGATCATTGCATAAAGTTTTGGCATTACGTCTTAGTTTCATAGAACGCTGCTCTCACTTAGGCTATACCTTGCCATTATCATCAGGGATATTTAGGATATCATCAGGGAAATTCATTAGGTCTAGTACTTTTATTTCACCCAGTACTTCAGCTGCCCACATGGTTCTATACAAAAAGAAAGAATGGAGAAATCCATGTCCTGTCCCAGGTATCTGCAGGCCTGCAAAAACCTTCCTCGATTTATAGTGAAAACTAGAGAGATGTTCAAAAGGTTTCAGGTTTAGCCTAGCCAGAGAAAGCTCAGTGTAAAACACCTGGAACAATTGTTCTCTCTGAGCACAATCCTACAGGATTCCTTCTTGGGAGGCACAAAGAGCCAGGACCTGTCTCTGACTGCAGCAGCTCCTCTCCCAGAGCCCCGTGTGTGGGTGCATGTGGCTGCAAGCACACACATGTGTGTGAAAGGGAAAGAGTGCTCCCAACCAACTTTCTAAACCAGTGGGAGGGAAGGATTACCACAGCATTGGACCCCACATGTTTAATTTTCACACAGACTTAGCATGAGATAAGATACAGCAGACCCAAGATAGTGGTTTTCCTATTCTTATTGACCCTGATCACTTTAAGCCTTTTGAGTGCTGTACTCCAGAGAGAATATTTAAATTCTCCTTGGAGATTGTTTCTTGTAGTACTGAGTGCAGTGTGCTTTTTGAAGAAATAGTATTTCCTTCTTGGACCACAATGAGCAAGTCCAAGGTCAGAAAAATCACACGTGGTAGAACAGGTTGCAGTGTGAAGGGCTCATAAGGTCACACAGATTTTTGCTTTTTAGCTCAAGGAACTTGGCTATTTGTCAGGGAATACAGAGCCTATCTTCTCATGTTAATAATTGATGTAATTCCATATACTCATTACTGCGAAGCCAAAATCCATCAGCTAAAAAAATTATAACCTACCTATCCTATAAAAGACAGATCATTACTCATACAAACTGAATTACAGCCAGATGAACAACAAAGAAGAATATTCAAATTTGTTCTCTTGTGTGGAAAAAACATCGGAGATTGGAAAAGTAAATGTAAAGCTGTTCTCAGTGAATGTTAACCTATAAATAAAGCGCTGAAGATCCCCAACATCAGTATACATTTTCCCACCCTGTTCATTCTTGCCTTACCTTGGAGGCATATTAAGAAGTGAGACTGCTGGGATGTTTCTGCCCGATACCCTTTTTGTGTGTTTCACAGCTAGAAAGTGAAAGGCTCAGCAGGTTAAATACCAGCAGAGTAAAGTATTTTATTCAGATATCAGTTGCAAAGATCGGGGGAGGAGGGGGAACGCAGTGAGGCCTTTCAGCCTGCAGTGCCATGGGAGAAGAAAAACGAGACAGCAGAAGTGTGTGGTAACACAAAAAGAATGTTATCTCAGCGGAGGGGAAAATACTTTCAAATGCATAATTGCAAACACATACCCTCAGCAGCTAACCCAGAGCCCTCTCAGACTGCACAGCTAAGAGTTTGGAAAGTGGCCAAAGTATCAGTTTTATTTGAGAGATCAAAGTGATGAAAGAAAGAACAGCATCAAATATGATTGATAAAAAATATTGCTTTCTTTGATTGGTTTCTGCTCCCCCTCCCTTTTCCACCTCATTCTTCTCCCAAGTTCACTAAGAAAAATGTCAGATCTGCGGTCCATCCAGTAACACACGCTTGCATGTGAGATGTGCCTATAGGAAAACACCTGCTCACTGCACATACCTGCCTAAACCCTTGATGGCCACAAGGTTCCTACAGATTCACTGCAGGTAGGGGCTGTTTGCTGCAGTGCAGTCCTTTGTGACCCCTGCACGGATGGCACACGCAGGCATTGTCCCACATGATGATATTTGGTTACTCTGCACAGACTCCCTGGTGCTGCTGAGCATCTAGGCAATCCCCACGTGGATTTCCAGGGACTCTGACCTGAGAGTGTTGCTGCTTCTGGTCCATAATTGTCCTCCCTCCCCTCTTTACTGTGCACAGAATCAATTATTGTCTTTATATAAACACACCAAGGAAGATAAAGGGTTTATGATGGCAACACACAGTTGAGTTTATGGTTCCTTTCACACACGTAGATGTTGCCTCAAGCACAGACCAGCCAGGATGAAGACCTTGGAACTAAAGGGCACTTTCACATGTGATGAGTTCAAACCCTTACTAAATCCTCACAGGAATTGTGTCTGACAGGCAGGGACTAGACCATGCTTAGGCCCATGAATTTAACAATATTACACAGGCCAGGACCTGCAAACAATGTATACAGTCACTTTATAAGTGCACACGTGTTGCAAAATCAGTTCTTTGCATCAGGATTTTGCAGCCCATGGGGATGACATTTACTAGAACCACTTACATGAGCAAGAGTTTATTGCAGGAATAAAAGGCAGATCACGCCACAGGAATTCTGAGAAAGAAGCTTGTGGAGGTTACTGGTGAGTAATGAAATGGGGGGGAAAAAATTGAAAAGGTATTGATTCCAAAGCAATACTGAGAAAATGAGAAATTTTACAGAGAAGGAACAAGGCATCTCTGAGCCATGCCAGATATTAGGAGGTGAAAAGAGCAGAGGGAGACTACAGCAGATGGAAAAGCAAAGAAATAGGCCTGAGATGACTTGCAAAATAACTAGATAATATCAGAGCTAGAGGAAGATGTTGTAGGTCTTTCTGTACTAAAGATGAACAAAAAATCGCAATAATTCAAGAGGGAGACAGGCATGATGAAATTAGCCATTAAAGCAGACCAAGAAGATGCAGGAGACCAGGTAGGATATGACCAGGTAATAAATATTTTTGTAACAGGCAGAGAGGGTGGGGGCTTTGTTAAGGAAGGAAAAATGATCCTCAATAGTGAATTTGAACAACCCCCTTATGGATTTGACAAACTCATACCTAACAAGATGTGGTGGTGAGCCTGGTTCATTAATCATTCAGCCATCTAGCTAATCCTGCATCCAATATCTCAAAGTCTGCAACAATCAGATGCTGTCTTGGCAAGCCTGAACCACTGGACAAGCAGCAGATTAGGGGTGCATGATAAATGCATCACACCACATAACTCTGCAAGGAAAACAGGAGACAGAGGCGTGAGGAAATGTGGGATGATTTGAGCTACAAGATAAACTTGTCCCTTAAAAGGGGAAAATACTGCAAGGAGGATGAAGAACAGGAATGTGGGCAAAAGGGTAGGGAAACTGTAATGTGGGTAATGTGCATGTGGTTAGGAAAGATGCAGAAGGCTGAGATAAAAGGAAGAGGGCAGAAACACCATGGAGGAGATGGACAAGAGAAAGTGTAAAACTGTGGGGTTTTTAAACACATATCACCATGGCAGGACCAGATCAGGTGCACTGTGAAAGGAGGAGAATGTGCAACTCTTCAAACCACTCTGTGTGCTCCTAATCTGACAGATGGCAGCTCTTCCCTTCTTCCTCTGCCCACAGCACAAAATTGGTCCCCACTTCTCCCCACCCTTCATCCATCCACCAGTACTGGGGTGCATCAAGATTTGTAAGCAAGCTGGCAAGTCAAGTGTTTCCCAGGTTGAAAGCACACAGAAAACCATGAAGTGCAGCCATCACTTTGGGGATGAATCCAGCCAATTTCACTGCTTCCTCTCTTGGTCCCCAGGTTGTTTAAGCAACATCTTTTCATTCCCCAGCACTAATTAGTGCTCATAACATGCCATGAGACACATAAACAATTAGCATCACCTCCATTTTACAGGGAAGAAAATTAAGGCTAATAGATTGAACAATTTAGCTACACCACAGGGACGGTTAATTCCCAAAGCAGGGATTTAGACAAAATGAGTTCTTAACACTGTTCTCTGACCACAGCAATTGATAATTTTGCTGTTCCTACCTGAGCTCCTCAAAGCAAGACAGCTGCCATCAGACTTCAGGGCTGCTCCTGATCTTTGTTCATTTTACACCCTATGGTTACACAAAATCAATTATTGACATGCCTGTGATCTGTACAACTCTCAGTAGACCAATACATTTTTTTATCCTGAAAAGCAGGCTTGAACTGCAAAAACCACCAGGTGTATTTAAAATGAATAGAGAAGAAAGAAAGAAGCAAAAGAACAGCAGACCAGAAGGACAACAGCAAATATGAGGAAAGTAGCAAGGATCATACTGAAACCCAATGAGAAAGGTTAAATGCACGAAAAGAATAACGCAAGCGGAGCCACACAAGGAAGTGCACGGCTGTGAGCTACAGGGAAATCTAAACTAACAGAGATTGCAGCACAGGTACACCTGGGAGCTCCAGGTCAGGATGCCACACACCCTCACTCCCCTCAGAGCTGCTGGCCCTGCTGGTTTCAAAGTCTAGCAACTGCAGCTCCCACTCAGTGACGCCTGCAAAGCTCACGGCAGCACAAGTGCTCACCACCTCCACACCATCCCAGCCCAACAAACAACTGCTGTACCCAGGCAGGTGTGGGGAGAAGTCAGACCAGCAAGAAGCACATAATTACAGCTAAACTGCAACCATCTTCTGGATTGGACTGTCTGTGGGGGTCTGGTTGAGCTGAGGATGCCCGGCATCTCCACAAGCTTTTCCTACAGTTGCTCACTGGTTGTCATGTGCCTTCCTTACTCAACAAGAAGCGTGGGGAAAATGAGATTAATTTGCCTGCATATATGAGAGCAGGCTGTAGTCAGAACATGGGATAACACAGTCCCTGCACAAGCCAACCTCACTGACAGGGAGACTGAAACAGAAGCCCTACCTTCATTTTGAAAATGGTTTGGATGGCTGTAAATAAACAGCAGAGGCTGCAGCAGCCTTAAAACTCAGGATATGCAGTGTCTGGCCTTTTCCTTTAGAGCTGAGCCCTCATTTAGGACACTCTAATAAATTATTATTAGAATTATTTTTAGGAGCTCCCTGAAGAACTACTTATCCAAAGGTCTCCTACATTTTTCATCCCATTCAAGCCTTCTTTTGACACATTAAGTGCTCAGTTTTTGGCTCTGTAGTCTGTGGCATCCTTCTAAGTTCTGTGGCAAGAAATGGGCCAACAGCATCCCAAACCCACCTCACACTTCCTGGCATGAAGGGCCTTCACATAACACCTCTAAAATAGCAGCAAAGGTAAAACCAAGAGTTTTTGATTAAATCAGGTATTCAGTAAACATTCCACTCATCTGTGCAGGAAAACTGAGCATCAGAATAGTGTGGAAGAAAGCATTACATTTTTTGGGGGGGATCGGGTCTCTTTGGGGCTTGTTGCTATAAAGAATCAGTGACTGATAGGGAGTAGGTGGTTGAAAACAGGCAAATCTTTATGCAGCAATTCACAGCCAACCAAGAGATGTCATGGTTGAATTAAACCATCATTTTCAAGGTTGCCTTTCTTTTTTGCTCATTATTTTTGACTGCTCATTATTTTGTCTGGCAGTTACTATAGTGGCAAAACATTCTCTCTAAACCTAAAAAAAAAAAAAAAAAAAAAAAATCAAAAAGAAAAAGGAATGGCACATGTAACAATGATTCAGCAGAGGCTGGTGGTGTGAGCTGTCAGCTAAATATCCTGTGAGATACTTTGTTGGCTAAACCTAAGATTCTTATGGTAGAAAGATAAATGGTACGCATGCTGCTTCTGGGAGATTTTTCTGCCCCATATTTAGATGATATGCACATGATCACAGGTTGGTAACTGCCTGTGAAACATGCTGGTGAACACTGAGATCTACCATTTTCTCTGAAAGGAAAAAAAGTCACCCACTAATTTTATAAATAACCAGGAAGCAGCTTTGTGCACTTAAAAGAGATCAGCAACAGCCTCTGCACCTCAGAGGCTGATTCTGGGTGATGTTTCAGGCACATAATGTCCAGCAAAGTTGATCCCAACCTAAAGAACACAAGATCATTTACTCCTTGAACAATAGACAGGGAGATTGAAACAGAAGTCCTGCCTCATTTTGAAAATGGCTTGGATGGCTGTAAATAAACAGCAGAGGCTGCAGCAGCCTTAAAACTCAGGATATGCAGTGTCTGGCCTTTTCCTTTAGACATGAACCCTCATTTAGGACACTGATTATTATTTGAATTATTTTTAGGAGCTCCCTAAATAACGATTTATCCAAAGGTCTCCTACTTTTTTCATCCCATTCTAGAACTCTTTTGCACATTAATAACATTATTGCTTTTTTGAACTGTGCAAGAGGAAAGTCCATTGCAGATGGATTGCAGACACTCATTTATGTAAGAAATTAACTCAATTTGGAACTGTCAGCTCATCTAAATCAAATGTTGTTAGAAGCAACATATAATAGCAACATCCTACCTGGATAGATTAAAAAAAATAATTTAAGAATCTATGGGGCTTTAGTGATCATTCTTGCAAAGGACTTCAGCAAAGGCTCACAAATAATCACCACCCTCTCAATAAATGCCTGAAAGTTTGTGGATCAGCCACAGGTGCAAATATCCAAACAGCTACCAACTGGGCACTAACAAATTGGTATAAATTACCATCAAGTCAGAGAACAAATCATAGAAAAAAATGTGCAAAATTAATTGTTTGCAAGTTATAGTTGCTCTGCCACCCAGACACTTCACCTATACTAGGGGTGCTAAGTGCCTGGAGAAAGTGCTCTAGTGTTGACTGAGCATTCCAAAAGGGTTTCACTGGAAAACCAGCTTTGCAGAGCATTTATTTTCAAAAGAATTGTAGAGGCACTTTGGGCCAACCCTCTTAAAAATGCTCAGACACTCTAGAATTGACAAAAATTTCCACAACTTGTTCCCTCAGCAGCAGCTCCGGCCTTTGGGATGCATTAACACTTCAAATTACCCCCATTACATTGAAATGCCCTCCTGTGAATTAACACAGTGAGATGGGAATCACCTCACTGACATTTCATGCGTGTTTTCCTAATGCAGCCACAGTCAAAATTCAAGCCTTCAAGTCTTTGTCAGTTTGAGAAGAAAATAGAAAAAAAGTGAAAATAAATATCTCTGAGCAGCTTTACGCTGGTCTTCAAAACCCAGAAGTGTTTGGGATGTCTTCCCAAGCCAAAAAAAAAAAAAAAAAAAAAAAAAAAAAAAAAAAAAGGAGCTCCTTGGAATAAACAATCCATGAAGGGGGAAGAACAAGTGTCTTGGGCAGAAAGAGAGCTCCACGTAGCTGAGATGAAACAAATGTGTCCTGTGAAACAGGAGGGAAAGGGGAGGGGGGCTGCAGAGAGGGCAGCAGACGACTCTGACTTGCTCGCTCTTTCCAGGCTTTGTATTTATTTCTGTCATGGATCTGAAAAGGCAGGCAGCAGACTTTGTAGAAGTGCCTTATGAAATGGGGTAAATAATGGACCCCAGATGCCCTTGTTTCCTTCATTATTCAGTCTAGGCCTTCAAAGCTGCTTTGCAGTGTGAGGTATCAGGGGGAGGTAGAGTGCTCTGTTAACAAGATTTCAATGAGCTTTGGAAGCAGGTCCAGGGAAGCTGCTGGAAGTGTTTCAGACATACAGTATTTTTGTGCTTTTCTGACCCGTATGCAGTGAGAAAACACAGGACAGAGGGTGCCCTGATTTTTAAGACAACACCATCTAGACAATATGTAAACAACAGCAATGCTTTTGTGCGCATGTGATCCCTTCAATTCAGCATTCTCTAAGCATCTAAAATATATTAAAGCTTTAAGAACATGGCTTCAAACTGAAGCTCAGACAGTTTGGAATATGTATTAAAAAAAAAAAAAAGAAAAAGAAAGAAAAGCAGCACAGTAAGAAACTGGCCAGCCTATGAAAACAGGGATTGAGCTCCTCATTTCCTTGGTCCTTCCCCATAGAGCAAAATTTCCTGCCCACTTAGCAACAAACTGCATTCTGCCTTTGCTTTGAGACCCACCCTAAACATTTCTCTGTGCATATTTCTGAGATTCTTCATGATTCATCCTCAACCAGGAGCCACGTGAACCCAACTGACACATTCAAACCCTTCCATTTTTTTGGATGGGTTTAGCAGTTTAAATCTAAACTGCACAGACCACACCCATTCCTAATAAGTGTCCTTTCCCTGCGCTTCCTCACTTTTGGTGATATTGACATTTAAAAGCCCAAAAAAAATAAAAAGAAGAAAGAAAGAAAGAAAGAAAAAAAAGGATGTCTCAAGTTGCCATTCTTTCAGCTCTTGCCCTCCCCATTGTTGACAGCAGCCGTTCTATATTTACTCTAGCAGCATTACATCCTGTGCGTGGGGATGGCTCTGCGCGCTCAGATGTTTCCGAGTCGCCCCGGGTAGGAGGATGCATGGTGCGCCGCATCCTTTCCTCCATCCTGCCTCACCTTAAAAAAACACAATGGCACCACCTAAAGGGCACATCACGCACACCGGGAGCCTCGCTCGATGCATTTCCACCTCCCGTGTGTGCACCAACAACACTTCTGGCAACGCTGAGCCCTGCGGTGGCAATATTCATTTTCTCAGGAGCTGGCACAGCACAGAGCTTGTTGAAATCATGCATAGAGGAAGAGACATCCATATTTTTATAGTTCCTCTGATAAGGCTGTAACAGAAAGGACAACTGTTAAAGCAGCTGCCCCTTTTTTCTGTGCAATCAACATGAATGTAGCAGGCATACCTAACACAAAAATTTGAGCAGTTTTAGGGAAGATTAAATATAGGAAGGAAGTCTCTTGCAAACAAAATGGTAAGTGATACTGCTCCATATAAATCTCTAAGAAAAGAAATATGTCAGAACACAAGAAATTAAAAGGAAGAAAGGATAGGAGATCCTTTCATTCCATTGTATCTAGGTAATACAGCAGCATGTATATTGCTACGTGTCTTCCCATATGTTAGGCAATGGTCCTAGTACCCCAGAAGAACAGGGGAGTTTTTAAGAACAAGTTGGACTTGTTCTCCTTTCTCAGCATCAGTCATAGCTTTCACAGTTCATTCTCTTAGATAACTTTTGTGAAAGCATGAAGTGCGTTCACTGAAGACAGGCATACCATAGGCTCTTCCTACCAAACATATGAGCGTTTGACTATTTGGAATGCACATTTTTCCAAGGCAAAACCAAACTATTTCAACGTTAATACAGGCAATAGCCTATTTGTGGTTTCAGTTCCATGTTGCATATTCATCCGGGCTGCTCCATTTACATCAGCAAAACTGAGGAGGAAAAAATATCTGACCCTTTAAAACAACATTTGTGTATAAATAAAACAGAGAGAAACCAAGCTATGAATGGCAACTAGTTTTCAAATGCTTATTACAGTGAACACACAACGCTGCTCTGATCTATGCTTTGGTTTTAAAAGGGAAGACTAAGACACAATCAACTGACAAAGACTAAAGTTGTTTTGAGGGGCATCAACTGGTTCCAAATGTTGCCAACAGACTCTGGAGATTTTCACTCGACAATCTGAAGTCTCTACCACAAGATAACATGCACAAAGCCTTTTAACTGCTTCAATTTGGTTACTAGTTGACAATATTGCATGGGAAAAACTGCTTCTTGATAGCTGAGGGGAGAGAGAAGCCAAAGACTGATTGGGAATAAAGAACAAACTACGTCCTACCCCCCCCAGGTCAGTGCTGGGTGGGGAATGGCAGGCTGTAATTGCCTGTAATGCAGTTCATAAATAAAGAGACTTTGGTCTCACAGAGAGCAAAATGAGGAGGAAATACCTTTCAAGGCTTGTGTTTTAAACATTGTTTCCAGAAAAAAGCGAAAGCACAGCCTTTGAAAATATTTAATACGCCAGTTGCCCAAGAAGGATGTGCTAGCCTTAAACATTGCCGTCAGGGCCTGGACACTCAACAGAGCTCCATTGCCCACGTGCATTTCCAAATCAGATGACTAGACTTCCTGAAGCACTAGGCCTCCAGCAGAAGTTTTGATTATTTTGGCATTTCCTTTAGGAGCTGAATTGGAAGTTGACAACAACTGCTGAGTGCTCAGCTCCTTGAAAAACCTGGCCTGGAGATTAATAGCTATGCAGTGCCGAGCATACCAGCTGCCTTTTACTCAGTGGCTCTTATAATTTACAGTATTAACTGCTTGAGTCTAACAAACACTTCTGGGAAGCTGACCATGAGTTTTCCCACTTTGTAGGTGAAACAAATGCAAAAGTACCTGTTCTAACAATAAATCTAGGGTAAAATCTTCCACAGACTCTTCAGTCTCCTGTACTTGCAGGAAACAGTACACGTAGAAAGGTGAATTTTTTCAAAGACAGCAACAACCTAAAGACACACATAGAAGAAAGAAACATCCTGCCATTCCCTACATGATTTTAAAGTTCTATGCTCACTCTCAAGGGAGAATCTTCATTAATAACTCCAGCCTACATGATTATTCTAACCCCTCAGTACATCCTGGTCTGAAGAGGACCTTAACATTGTTAAAAGAAAAAGGTAAGGGAAATTTTTGTGAAGGGTGTAGTAGGTGGCAAACCTACCATATAGGTGGGAAAACAGGGGGCAGTGGTGTTGTGCTTTGCATTGTTTTGCAAAGCATGAAAAGGAAAATGTCAAACCTCCTAAAGCTTCAGCTGTGTACTGCCACAGCCCATAAAACCAATTCCAGCTACATCCCCCAAGCAGTTTTCCTAACATTAAAGGGCAGCAAATCAACTGACAAAAACTTGTAAAGGAGACCATAAAAACGTAATTTTCATTTCAATTGGAAATGAGGCAGATAGTTAATAAAAAATTGGT
Organism: Camarhynchus parvulus; assembly: GCF_901933205.1. NCBI lineage: Eukaryota > Metazoa > Chordata > Aves > Passeriformes > Thraupidae > Camarhynchus > Camarhynchus parvulus. The sequence continues at coordinate 6,899,819 of NC_044575.1, read as the reverse complement.
TACCTCAAAAGACAGGGAATACCTGCCAATCTCTGTGTGGGATGGACATTTTCGTGCCAGTGCATTATGCATCCATTCCTGACCTAAGTGTTTATAAAAGCTCATCAATTCAAATTGTCTTCTGAGCAAATTAGCTTAAGATCTCCCAATGAAATGCGATGACCATTTCATATGGTCATTTGACCATAGTGATATGCTCTTTAACTCTTTCTAATTGTCAACTCAGCAGCAGCTACACTGCCAAGTTTTTCCTAAAGCCAACATTCCATTAAAGTTTGTAGGATTTTGATTAAGAATCCCAGGATTTGATTTTCAAGTT